>NC_086329.1:2868511-3468511 GCF_036172605.1 Pelobates fuscus
ATATAATAATAATAAACCCATGATATTATAATAGAAAGATAATATATATATTAATATAATAATAATAAACCCATGATATTCTAATAGACAGATAATATATATATTAATATAATAATAATAAACCCATGATATTCTAATAGACAGATAATATATATATATTAATATAATAATAAACCCATGATATTCTAATAGACAGATAATATATATATTAATATAATAATAATCCCATTATAATAGACAGATAATATATATATATATTAATATAATAATAATAATCCCATGATATTATAATAGACAGATAATATATATATTAATATAATAATAATAAACCCATGATATTCTAATAGACAGATAATATATATATTAATATAATAATAATCCCATGATATTATAATAGACAGATAATATATATATTAATATAATAATTATAAACCCATGATATTCTAATAGACAGATAATATATATTAATATAATAATAATTTACCCATGATATTCTAATAGACAGATAATATATATATTAATATAATGATAATAATAATAAACCCATGATATTCTAATCGACAGATAATATATATATTAATATAATAATAATAAACCCATGATATTCTAATAGACAGATAATATATATATATTAATATAATAATAATAAACCCATGATATTCTAATAGACAGATAATATATATATATTAATATAATAATAATAAACCAATGATATTCTAATAGACAGATAATATATATATTAATATAATAATAATAAACCCATGATATTATAATAGACAGATAATATATATATATTAATATAATAATAATAAACCCATGATATTATAATAGACAGATAATATATATATATTAATATAATAATAATAAACCCATGATATTATAATAGACAGATAATATATATATTAATATAATAATAAACCCATGATATTCTAATAGACAGATAATATATATATATTAATATAATAATAATAAACCCATATTATAATAGACAGATAATATATATATTAATATAATAATAATAAACCCATGATATTATAATAGACAGATAATATATATATTAATATAATAATAATAAACCCATGATATTATAATAGACAGATAATATATATATATTAATATAATAATAATAAACCCATGATATTATAATAGACAGATAATATATATATTAATATAATAATAATAAACCCATGATATTATAATAGACAGATAATATATATATTAATATAATAATAATAAACCCATGATATTATAATAGACAGATAATATATATATTAATATAATAATAATAAACCCATGATATTCTAATAGACAGATAATATATATATTAATATAATAATAATCCCATGATATTATAATAGACAGATAATATATATATTAATATAATAATAATAAACCCATGATATTATAATAGACAGATAATATATATTAATATAATAATAATAAACCCATGATATTATAATAGACAGATAATATATATATATTAATATAATAATAATCCCATGATATTATAATAGACAGATAATATATATATTAATATAATAATAATAATAAACCCATGATATTCTAATAGACAGATAATATATATATTAATATAATAATAATAAACCCATGATATTATAATAGACAGATAATATATATATTAATATAATAATAATAAACCCATGATATTATAATAGACAGATAATATATATATTAATATAATAATAATAAACCAATGATATTCTAATAGACAGATAATATATATATTAATATAATAATAATAAACCCATGATATTATAATAGACAGATAATATATATATTAATATAATAATAATAAACCCATGATATTATAATAGACAGATAATATATATATATTAATATAATAATAATAAACCCATGATATTATAATAGACAGATAATATATATATTAATATAATAATAAACCCATGATATTCTAATAGACAGATAATATATATATTAATATAATAATAATAAACCAATGATATTCTAATAGACAGATAATATATATATTAATATAATAATAATAAACCCATGATATTCTAATAGACAGATAATATATATATTAATATAATAATAATAAACCCATGATATTATAATAGACAGATAATATATATATATTAATATAATAATAATAAACCCATGATATTATAATAGACAGATAATATATATATATTAATATAATAATAAACCCATGATATTATAATAGACAGATAATATATATATTAATATAATAATAATAAACCCATGATATTATAATAGACAGATAATATATATATATATTAATATAATAATAATAAACCCATGATATTCTAATAGACAGATAATATATATATTAATATAATAATAATAAACCCATGATATTATAATAGACAGATAATATATATATATTAATATAATAATAATAAACCCATGATATTATAATAGACAGATAATATATATATTAATATAATAATAATAAACCCATGATATTCTAATAGACAGATAATATATATATTAATATAATAATAATAAACCCATGATATTCTAATAGACAGATAATATATATATTAATATAATAATAATAAACCCATGATATTATAATAGACAGATAATATATATATTAATATAATAATAATAAACCCATGATATTATAATAGACAGATAATATATATATATATTAATATAATAATAATAAACCCATGATATTCTAATAGACAGATAATATATATATTAATATAATAATAATAAACCAATGATATTCTAATAGACAGATAATATATATATTAATATAATAATAATAAACCCATGATATTATAATAGACAGATAATATATCTATAAATATAATAATAATAAACCCATGATATTCTAATAGACAGATAATATATATATATATTAATATAATAATAATAAACCCATGATATTATAATAGACAGATAATATATATATTAATATAATAATAAACCCATGATATTCTAATAGACAGATAATATATATATATAATAATAATAAACCCATGATATTATAATAGACAGATAATATATATATTAATATAATAATAATAAACCCATGATATTATAATAGACAGATAATATATATATTAATATAATAATAATAAACCCATGATATTATAATAGACAGGTAATATATATATATTAATATAATAATAATAAACCCATGATATTATAATAGACAGATAATATATATATATTAATATAATAATAAGAATCCCATGATATTATAATAGACAGATAATATATATATATTAATATAATAATAATAAACCCATGATATTATAATAGACAGATAATATATATATTAATATAATAATAATAATCCCATGATATTCTAATAGACAGATAATATATATAATAATATAATAATATAATAATCCCATGATATTCTAATAGACAGATAATATATATATATTAATATAATAATAATAAACCCATGATATTATAATAGACAGATAATATATATTAATATAATAATAAACCCATGATATTCTAATAGACAGATAATATATATATATATATTAATATAATAATAATAAACCCATGATATTCTAATAGACAGATAATATATATATTAATATAATAATAATAAACCCATGATATTATAATAGACAGATAATATATATATTAATATAATAATAATAAACCCATGATATTATAATAGACAGATAATATATATATTAATATAATAATAATAATCCCATGATATTATAATAGACAGATAATATATATATTAATATAATAATAATAAACCCATGATATTCTAATAGACAGATAATATATATATATTAATATAATAATAATAATCCCATGATATTATAATAGACAGATAATATATATATTAATATAATAATAATAAACCCATGATATTATAATAGACAGATAATATATATATTAATATAATAATAATAATAATCCCATGATATTCTAATAGACAGATAATATATATATTAATATAATAATTATAAACCCATGATATTCTAATAGACAGATAATATATATATTAATATAATAATAATAAACCCATGATATTATAATAGACAGATAATATATATTAATATAATAATAATAAACCCATGATATTATAATAGACAGATAATATATATATATTAATATAATAATAATTCCATGATATTATAATAGACAGATAATATATATATTAATATAATAATAATAAACCCATGATATTATAATAGACAGATAATATATATATTAATATAATAATAATAAACCCATGATATTCTAATAGACAGATAATATATATATTAATATAATAATAATAAACCCATGATATTCTAATAGACAGATAATATATATATTAATATAATAATAATAAACCCATGATATTCTAATAGACAGATAATATATATATTAATATAATAATAATAAACCCATGATATTATAATAGACAGATAATATATATATTAATATAATAATAATAAACCCATGATATTATAATAGACAGATAATATATATATATTAATATAATAATAATAAACCCATGATATTCTAATAGACAGATAATATATATATTAATATAATAATAATAAACCAATGATATTCTAATAGACAGATAATATATATATTAATATAATAATAATAAACCCATGATATTATAATAGACAGATAATATATATATTAATATAATAATAATAAACCCATGATATTATAATAGACAGATAATATATATATATTAATATAATAATAATAAACCCATGATATTATAATAGACAGATAATATATATATTAATATAATAATAAACCCATGATATTATAATAGACAGATAATATATATATTAATATAATAATAATAATCCCATGATATTCTAATAGACAGATAATATATATATTAATATAATAATAATAAACCCATGATATTCTAATAGACAGATAATATATATAATAATATAATAATAATAATCCCATGATATTCTAATAGACAGATAATATATATATTAATATAATAATAATAAACCAATGATATTATAATAGACAGATAATATATATATTAATATAATAATAATAAACCCATGATATTATAATAGACAGATAATATATATATTAATATAATAATAATAAACCCATGATATTATAATAGACAGATAATATATATATATTAATATAATAATAATAAACCCATGATATTATAATAGACAGATAATATATATATTAATATAATAATAAACCCATGATATTCTAATAGACAGATAATATATATATTAATATAATAATAAACCCATGATATTCTAATAGACAGATAATATATATATTAATATAATAATAATAAACCCATGATATTCTAATAGACAGATAATATATATATTAATATAATAATAATAAACCCATGATATTATAATAGACAGATAATATATATATTAATATAATAATAATAAACCCATGATATTATAATAGACAGATAATATATATATTAATATAATAATAATAAACCCATGATATTATAATAGACAGATAATATATATTAATATAATAATAATAAACCCATGATATTATAATAGACAGATAATATATATATTAATATAATAATAATAAACCAATGATATTCTAATAGACAGATAATATATATATTAATATAATAATAATAAACCCATGATATTATAATAGACAGATAATATATATATTAATATAATAATAATAAACCCATGATATTATAATAGACAGATAATATATATTAATATAATAATAATTAACCCATGATATTCTAATAGACAGATAATATATATATATTAATATAATAATAATAAACCCATGATATTATAATAGACAGATAATATATATATTAATATAATAATAATAAACCCATGATATTATAATAGACAGATAATATATATTAATATAATAATAATAAACCCATGATATTATAATAGACAGATAATATATATATATTAATATAATAATAATAAACCCATGATATTATAATAGACAGATAATATATATATTAATATAATAATAATAAACCCATGATATTATAATAGACAGATAATATATATATTAATATAATAATAATAAACCCATGATATTATAATAGACAGATAATATATATATTAATATAATAATAATAAACCCATGATATTCTAATAGACAGATAATATATATATTAATATAATAATAATAAACCCATGATATTATAATAGACAGATAATATATATATTAATATAATAATAATAAACCCATGATATTATAATAGACAGATAATATATATATTAATATAATAATAATAAACCCATGATATTATAATAGACAGATAATATATATATATTAATATAATAATAATAAACCCATGATATTCTAATAGACAGATAATATATATATTAATATAATAATAATAAACCAATGATATTCTAATAGACAGATAATATATATATTAATATAATAATAATAAACCCATGATATTCTAATAGACAGATAATATATATATTAATATAATAATAATAAACCCATGATATTATAATAGACAGATAATATATATATTAATATAATAATAATAAACCAATGATATTCTAATAGACAGATAATATATATATTAATATAATAATAATAAACCCATGATATTATAATAGACAGATAATATATATATTAATATAATAATAATAAACCCATGATATTATAATAGACAGATAATATATATATATATATTAATATAATAATAATAAACCCATGATATTATAATAGACAGATAATATATATATTAATATAATAATAATCCCATGATATTCTAATAGACAGATAATATATATATTAATATAATAATAATAATCCCATGATATTATAATAGACAGATAATATATATATTAATATAATAATAATAAACCCATGATATTATAATAGACAGATAATATATATATTAATATAATAATAATAATAATAATAAACCCATGATATTATAATAGACAGATAATATATATATTAATATAATAATAATAAACCCATGATATTATAATAGACAGATAATATATATATTAATATAATAATAATCCCATGATATTCTAATAGACAGATAATATATATATTAATATAATAATAATAATCCCATGATATTATAATAGACAGATAATATATATATTAATATAATAATAATAAACCCATGATATTATAATAGACAGATAATATATATATTAATATAATAATAATAATAAACCCATGATATTATAATAGACAGATAATATATATATTAATATAATAATAATAAACCCATGATATTATAATAGACAGATAATATATATATTAATATAATAATAATAAACCCATGATATTATAATAGACAGATAATATATATATTAATATAATAATAATAAACCCATGATATTATAATAGACAGATAATATATATATTAATATAATAATAATAAACCCATGATATTATAATAGACAGATAATATATATATTAATATAATAATAATAATCCCATGATATTATAATAGACAGATAATATATATATTAATATAATAATAATAATAAACCCATGATATTATAATAGACAGATAATAAATATATTAATATAATAATAATAATCCCATGATATTATAATAGACAGATAATATATATATTAATATAATAATAATAATAAACCCATGATATTATAATAGACAGATAATATATATATTAATATAATAATAATAATAAACCCATGATATTATAATAGACAGATAATATATATATTAATATAATAATAATAAACCCATGATATTATAATAGACAGATAATATATATATTAATATAATAATAATCCCATGATATTCTAATAGACAGATAATATATATATTAATATAATAATAATAATCCCATGATATTATAATAGACAGATAATATATATATTAATATAATAATAATAAACCCATGATATTATAATAGACAGATAATATATATATTAATATAATAATAATAATAAACCCATGATATTATAATAGACAGATAATATATATATTAATATAATAATAATAAACCCATGATATTATAATAGACAGATAATATATATATTAATATAATAATAATAAACCCATGATATTATAATAGACAGATAATATATATATTAATATAATAATAATAAACCCATGATATTATAATAGACAGATAATATATATATTAATATAATAATAATAAACCCATGATATTATAATAGACAGATAATATATATATTAATATAATAATAATAATCCCATGATATTATAATAGACAGATAATATATATATTAATATAATAATAATAATAAACCCATGATATTATAATAGACAGATAATAAATATATTAATATAATAATAATAATCCCATGATATTATAATAGACAGATAATATATATATTAATATAATAATAATAATAAACCCATGATATTATAATAGACAGATAATATATATATTAATATAATAATAATAATAAACCCATGATATTATAATAGACAGATAATATATATATTAATATAATAATAATCCCGTGCTGTATATTTGGGTGCCGGTCACTCACCATCCGGGTCTGTGTGCTGATCAGTAGGTAAGGCATGGAGATCGATAGAGGGGGAGGGAGTTATCGATTATGGTATCGGTGATATCGATTCGGTTCCCGATCGCTCTGTCCACCTGTCCGATTATCTCTGCAGCGACCTTCACACCGCCAGGCCCCCACCCCCGGTACCAGCCAATCACGGGCCGCGCAACCAATGACGTCAGGGGGCGTTCCCGGAACCGACCCGAGGAAACACGTGTTACAACCAGGAATGGGGGGGGTTAATGTTATAATAAATAATAATAATAAATAATAATATTATAACAACACGATAATAATACTAATAAATAACACTAATAATAAATAATATTATAATAACACGATAATAATACTAATAAATAACACTAATAATAAATAACACTAATAATAAATAATAATAATAATAATAAATAATAATATTATAACAACACTATAATAATACTAATAAATAACACTAATAATAAATAATAATATTATAATAACACGATAATAATACTAATAAATAACAATAATAATAAATAATAATATTATAATAACACGATAATAATACTAATAAATAACACTAATAATAAATAACACTAATAATAATAAATAATAATATTATAACAACACGATAATAATACTAATAAATAACACTAATAATAAATAATAATATTATAATAACACGATAATAATACTAATAAATAACACTAATAATAAATAACACTAATAATAAATAATAATAATAATAAATAATAATATTATAACAACACTATAATAATACTAATAAATAACACTAATAATAAATAATAATATTATAATAACACAATAATAATACTAATAAATAACAATAAAAATAAATAATAATATTATAATAACACCATAATAATACTAATAAATAACAATAATAATAAATAATAATATTATAATAACACGATAATAATACTAATAAATAACACTAATAATAAATAACACTAATAATAAATAAAAATATTATAATAACACGATAATAATACTAATAAATAACACTAATAATAAATATTAATATTATAATAACACGATAATAATACTAATAAATAACACTAATAATAAATAATAATATTATAATAACACGATAATAATACTAATAAATAACAATAATAATAAATAATAATATTATAATAACACGATAATAATACTAATAAATAACACTAATAATAAATAATAATATTATAATAACACGATAATAATACTAATACATAACACTAATAATAAATAACACTAATAATAATATTATAATAACACGATAATAATACTAATAAATAACACTAATAATAAATAATAATATAATAACACGATAATAATACTAATAAATAACACAAAATAAATAACACTAATAATTAATAATATTATAATAACACGATAATAATACTAATAAATAACACAAAATAAATAACACTAATAAATAATAATATTATAATAACACGATAATAATACTAATTAATAACACTAATAATAAATAATAATATTATAATAACACGATAATAATACTAATACATAACACTAATAATAAATAACACTAATAATAATATTATTATAACACGATAATAATACTAATAAATAACACTAATAATAAATAACACTAATAATAATATTATAATAACACGATAATAATACTAATAAATAACACTAATAATAAATAATAATATTATAATAACACGATAATAATACTAATAAATAACACAAAATAAATAACACTAATAAATAATAATATAATAACACGATAATAATACTAATAAATAACACTAATAATAAATAATAATATTATAATAACACGATAATAATACTAATAAATAACACTAATAATAAATAATAATATTATAATAACACGATAATAATACTAATAAATAACACTAATAATAAATAATAATATTATAATAACACGATAATAATACTAATAAATAACACTAAAAATAAATAACACTAATAAATAATAATATTATAATAACACGATAATAATACTAATAAATAACACTAATAATAAATAATAATATAATAACACGATAATAATACTAATAAATAACACTAATAATATTATAATAACACGATAATAATACTAATAAATAACACTAATAATAAATATTATAATACTAATAAATAACACTAATAATAAATAATAATATTATAATAACACGATAATAATACTAATAAATAACACTAATAATAAATAATAATATAATAACACGATAATAATACTAATAAATAACACTAATAATAAATAACACTAATAAATAATAATATTATAATAACACGATAATAATACTAATAAATAACACTAATAATAAATAATAATATTATAATAACACGATAATAATACTAATAAATAACACTAATAATAAATAATAATATAATAACACGATAATAACACTAATAATAAATAACACTAATAATAAATAATAATATTATAATAACACGATAATAATACTAATAAATAACACTAATAATAAATAATAATATTATAATAATACTAATAAATAACACTAATAATAAATAACACTAATAATAAATAAAAAATATTATAATAACACGATAATACTAATAAATAACACTAATAATAAATAATAATATTATAATAACACGATAATAATACTAATAAATAACACTAATAATAAATAATAATATAATAACACGATAATAATACTAATAAATAACACTAATAATAAATAACACTAATAATAAATAATAATATTATAATAACACGATAATAATACTAATAAATAACACTAATAATAAATAATAATATTATAATAACACGATAATAATACTAATAAATAACACTAATAATAAATATTATAATAACACGATAATAATACTAATAAATAACACTAATAATAAATAATAATATTATAATAACACGATAATAATACTAATAAATAACACTAATAATAAATAATAATATAATAACACAACAATAATACTAATAAATAACACTAATAATAAATAACACTAATAAATAATAATATTATGATAACACGATAATAATACTAATAAATAACACTAATAATAAATAATAATATTATAATAACACGATAATAATACTAATAAATAACACTAATAATAAATAATAATATAATAACACGATAATAATACTAATAAATAACACTAATAATAAATAACACTAATAATAAATAATAATATTATAATAACACGATAATAATACTAATAAATAACACTAATAATAAATAATAATATTATAATAACACGATAATAATACTAATAAATAACACTACTAATAAATAACACTACTAATAAATAAAAATATTATAACAACACGATAATAATACTAATAAATAACACTAATAATAAATATTATAACAACACGATAATAATACTAATAAATAACACTACTAATAAATAATAATATTATAATAACACGATAATAATACTAATAAATAACACTAATAATAAATAATAATATTATAATAACACGATAATAATACTAATAAATAACACTAATAATAAATAACACTAATAATAAATATTATAACAACACGATAATAATACTAATAAATAACACTAATAATAAATAATAATATCATAACACGATAATACTAATAAATAACACTAATAATAAATAATAATATTATAATAACACGATAATAATACTAATAAATAACACTAATAATAAATAACACTAATAATAAATAATAATATTATGATAACATGATAATAATACTAATAAATAACACTAATAATAAATAATAATATTATAATAACACGATAATACTAATAAATAACACTAATAATAAATAATAATATTATAATAACACGATAATAATACTAATAAATAACACTAATAATAAATCATAATATTATAATAATACTAATAAATAACACTAATAATAAATAATAATATTATAATAACACGATAATAATACTAATAAATAACACTAATAATAAATAATATAATAACACGATAATAATACTAATAAATAACACTAATAATAAATAATTTTATAATAACACAATAATAATACTAATAAATAACACTAATAATAAATAATAATGTTATAATATACTAATAATAAATAACACGAATATAATACTAATAATAAACAATATATTACTAATAATAAATACTAATATAATAACACTAATAATTAAATACTAATATAACACTAATAATATAATACTAATAATGAATAACACTAATACTATAATACTAATAAATAATATAACACTGATACTAATATAATAACACTAATAATAAATAACACTAACAATATAATACTAATAATACATATAATAACACTAATATAATACTAATAATAAATATAATAACACTAATAATATAATACTAATAATAGATAATATAATAACACTAATATAATACTACTAATAATATAACACAATAATAATAATTAATTGCACTATCATACTATAACACTAATAATAAATAACACTAATATAATAACACGATAATACTATAACACTAATATACTAATAATAAATAACACTAATAATATACGAACAATAAATAATATAACACTAATAATATGATAATAAATAATATAATACTACGATAATACTAATAATAATAAATAACACTAATATAATACTAATAATAAATTACACTAATAATATACTAATAACAAATAATAAATGATACTAATAATATAATACTAATTAATATAATAACATGACATTACTAATAAATAACACTAATATAATAACACTATCATACTATAACACTAATATAGCACTAATAATAAATAATATAGTAACACTAATAATACTTATAACACTAATAATATAATACTAAATAATATAATACAAATATAATAACACTATAATAATATAATACTAAAAAGGATTATAATATAATACTAATGTAATAACACTAATATACTACTGCTAATATAATTAGCACTGGTAATTACAATAATATCAATAATATTTTACTAATATAATAATATTATACTATAATAAAACTAATATAATAACACTATAATAATACTAATATTGTGCCAATATGATAACACTATAATAATACTAATAATATAACACTAATATTATTTAACAATATAATACTAATATAATATAATACTAATATAATATAATACTAATTAACACTATAATAATAATCTAATACTAATATTACACTATTATATAATACTAATAATATAAATAACACTATAATAATAATACAATACTAATATAATAAATAACACTAATACTATAATATACTAATAATACAATGCTAATACTATGATACTAATATACTACTAATATAATAAATAACACTATAATAATAATCATATAATACTAATATAATAAATAACACTATAATACTAATCATATAATACTAATATAATAAATAACACTATAATACTAATCATATAATACTATAATAAAACTAATAATATACTAATACAATAATATAATACTAATATAATAACACTAATAATACACTCAGACAAATTACTGGGAGTATTATTGCTGTGGAGCTCTGTTATACACTCAGACACATTACTGGGAGTATTATTACTGTGGAGCTCTGTTATACACTCAGACACATTACTGGGAGTATTATAGCTGTGGAGCTCTGTTATACACTCAGACACATTACTGGGAGTATTATTGCTGTGGAGCTCTGTTATACACTCAGACACATTACTGGGAGTGTTATTGCTGTGGAGCTCTGTTATACACTCAGACACATTACTGGGAGTATTATTGCTGTGGGGCTCTGTTATACACTCACACACATTACTGGGAGTATTATTACTGTGGGGCTCTGTTACACACTCAGACACATTACTGGGAGTATTATAGCTGTGGAGCTCTGTTATACACTCAGACACATTACTGGGAGTATTATAGCTGTGGAGCTCTGTTATACACTCAGACACATTACTGGGAGTATTATTGCTGTGGAGCTCTGTTATGCACCCAGACACATTACTGGGAGTATTATTGCTGTGGAGCTCTGTTATACATTCAGACACATTACTGGGAGTATTATTACTGTGGAGCTCTGTTATACACTCACCCACATTACTGGGAGTATTATTGCTGTGGAGCTCTGTTACACATTCAGACACATTACTGGGAGTATTATTGCTGTGGAGCTCTGTTATACACTCAGACAAATTACTGGGAGTATTATTGCTGGGGAGCTCTGTTATACACTCAGACACATTACTGGGAGTATTATTGCTGTGGAGCTCTGTTATACACTCAGACACATTACTGGGAGTATTATAGCTGTGGAGCTCTGTTATACACTCAGACACATTACTGGGAGTATTATTACTGTGGAGCTCTGTTATACACTCAGACACATTACTGGGAGTATTATAGCTGTGGAGCTCTGTTATACATTCAGACACATTACTGGGAGTATTATTGCTGTGGAGCTCTGTTATACACTCAGACACATTACTGGGAGTATTATTGCTGTGGAGCTCTGTTATACACTCAGACACATTACTGGGAGTATTATTGCTGTGGAGCTCTGTTATACACTCAGACACATTACTGGGAGTATTATAGCTGTGGAGCTCTGTTATACACTCAGACACATTACTGGGAGTATTATTGCTGTGGAGCTCTGTTATACACTCAGACACATTACTGGGAGTATTATTGCTGTGGAGCTCTGTTATACACTCAGACACATTACTGGGAGTATTATTGCTGTGGAGCTCTGTTATACACTCAGACACATTACTGGGAGTATTATTACTGTGGAGCTCTGTTATACACGGAGACACATTACTGGGAGTATTATTGCTGTGGAGCTCTGTTATACACTCAGACACATTACTGGGAGTATTATTGCTGTGGAGCTCTGTTATACACTCAGACACATTACTGGGAGTATTATTGCTGTGGAGCTCTGTTATACACTCAGACACATTACTATTGCTATGATCGCTATATTGTAGCGCTGTTACAAACTGGTAGTTTAACGAATAGTCTGATCTCCTGACAGTTTAGCAGATAGTAACTGGATGAGACACAGCTGTGGGAGTACAACACAATTTTATTAAGCCACACACGGCTTTTATGCATAGCCCCATGCAATTTCGTCTTCAACACACACAAACAGGGGTTGTATCCAAGGATCCTCTCTACTTGGGAGCCCACACAATGTAACATTCTCAGTTCGCGAGGTTCCTGTGCTGAAACCTGCAAGGGAGGCGTCTTCTTTTGGGGTATGAATGCTCCCTTTAGTTGGCGTTCGTCAAGACAGGGGAGCACTCATTAATTACTTCCCTTGCGGTTTCACACTTATGTTGCCAGGGTGAACGTTGCGGTTTCACACTTTTGTTGCAAGTGCGAATGTTCTAATTAATTGGTGGGAACGTTCTAAGGGGGCGCTGGGGTGGGTGGTCCCCGTTCGGGAGATGAATGGGTTCCGTTCGTAGGAACACTCCCGAACGGGAAAATAGGGTATAGGACACGAAATACACGGGGAAACACATAAAACTAGGGGAAAACACACGAATAAACAGTGGTTCTGCCACAATACCATTAGTACAGAAATACCCAAAATTGTTAAAAATGTCACCATCTAAAATATGAAATTCTCCAAAATTCACTGGTTAGTACTTAAATCTCCAATTTACACTCAGAGCAATCCATCATTGTGATCGTCATTTATAGCACCATATACCCACACTAAGGAATATATCATTTGTATTAGTCTGTGTATATAGTAATTTTTCCCCAATTGTACAGCGCTGCATACGTTGTTTGTGCTTTATCAGAATAATCACACAGTGAGTAAGTGTCAAAGAGAATGGTGTCAGTATGACAGAGGTGATGAGGGTCAGAAGTGGGGAATTATGCAAATCTCTAGAAATCTCCAGGAAGAGAATGCACACTGACCACTCTCATCAACCCCATGCAGCCGACATCAGAACTGCTGTGAACTGGATTAATAGATGCATGATTAAAACACAAGTAATCTCTGGGTTTTACTTTCCCAAGAATATGCTCGTACGTAGAGCACAGGGGAATGTATAACTAAAAGGTCACATAGGGTCTGACAAGGTAGATCTAATCATTTCTCACTAACTGGATCGGTACTTTGTTAAAATGGAGGCCACAGCTATAGCACATTGCGTAGCGGAGAGCAGGAGGCTGTGTTCATGGGATTTTGTTTCCAGATTCAGACCGGACTCTGAGGAATAAGTATGGGCTGTAGTAGCGTGCGAGCAAGCTATAAAAACATGGTTAATGTATCTCAGAGGTGCAGTTTATCACAAGAATCAGCTCATTGCAGTTGGCTGGGGCTCCGTCTTGTCTCGTTGTAGCTGATGTGGGATATGGAACGCTTTTAGCCAACAGAAACAGGGCCCTGTGAGGGGGTCTGTTTGCTTTGGGTTTTTTCACATCATTCCTGACAGCAGGACAAAGGTTACTTGGCTCAGTCCTTTTGCACATAATCATTTTCCAGTTTGGAAGGCTTGTGAGTGTGGAGCAATTAAATCTGTAGATTTCTGTCCTAGAGACATTGGGCTACCATGTCCGTCGCTTCGGCTAGCAAAACATGCTTCAAACATCACAATCATAGGACAGGCAAAGGCACACATCACAAATAATACACAGAATAGATAGCAAAAAGGGATTTTACTCTCTAATCTGGAAGCTGTAGAATGAACAAGGGAACGCACATTTTATCCAGAATAGTCTTTAGAATAGAACTGTGCCAGTTAGCCCAAAATGTGCAAATTCACGGTCAGTTGTCAATGAATTCCTGGTGTAGTGGTACCTTGTGTTTCATCTCTCCCATTTCCCTGTTAGGAGGTAAATATAATGTTATAGTATTTGTGGTGAAAGTAACCTCGCCACGGGCTTTTGGAGGGGCCTGTTTGCCAGCCTCCTACCCTGTGACTATGGCCTCTGTGGCAAATCCTGGTTAGAACCACTGTGTGTGCCCTTTTTAAACTTGTATGGCCACACTCCGATCTCCCGAAGCCATCCCAAATGCCATTTGATCACGTGGCGGTGGCCATCTTGTTTAGTCGAATGCATCCAGCGGTGTTTGGTCGTCGAGTGCATGGAACTCAGATCGAACACTCGCCGGCTATTCGAACGGGAGTCGAATGGTGTTCGGTAAAAAGAAACCCACGAACAAGAAACACATAATGGCTATATCCACGAATGGCTACGTTCAGTAATTTGATTCTCTGGAACTGTTTTGGGCATGAAACCATGCGTGTGGTCGGTCAAAAAGAGACTTCCAGGAATTTCCTGAACCCCTGCTCTGATCTGGGTGATTTTTGGATATGTTGGTCACCCAGGTCAGGGCTATCAGGGGATGTGAATGTGTTGTGTTTTAGGGTACTTATGGGACTTTGTAAACTATGTGTGTTTTTCTGCCTGAAGATAATTAGGTTAATACAGTATCTGACTCCATTATCTCACAGGCAGAGGGGAGGGATTGTATGTTTGTTATGGGAGTGTCATACATTTAATTACTGTTCTGATTGGTTTGTAAGCTTTGTGTCCCTGTCCCCAACAAGGTCCATGTTCGCGTACACCTTGTTTGGGGACTTGCATAAAAGGCCAGTGTGGCTCCCAATAAATTGAGATTCGTTTACCCCTTCATGAAGTCTTGGCTCATGTTTGGGGGATTGGAGAACTACATTCACTCTGGGGAGTGCTATATCACAATACTCCCCTGAGTATAATCACTAGCTCTTATAAGAGTTGTTCCTGCTACGCTCTCTGGACTAGGAGAGGTCTACCCACTGGAAGCTGGATCCTGGTCTTGGATCCAGGGTGGTTGGAGGACGGCGAGACCCCAACCAACAGTGCTTATGGTGTCTGGTGGAGTGCTTGGAGCCCTCGGTGAGCACTAGGTGCATCGATTGACTTGGGCACCCGGTCGGGGCACCAGGCGGTCCGTCACATTATTTGTGTCTGCCGTATTAGGGGGTGTAATATTCTCACCCTTTACAGGATCTAACCAACAGAAAACAACATTCAGCCTATAAATCCCCCTTATACAGTTAAACATTCTGTTAGGTTTAGGAGGTGATCTGGTCTATAACACGGCTATAAACAGGGGATTTAGCCATTTTTGTGATTAGTTACAAACACGGAAGTCTACTTGGACTCCATTACGTCATAAATTGGTCTGAAACGTTTCAAGATAAAAAGGAATCAAGTTTTTTGTTCCCCATTTTAGTGAAAGAGTGAATACATGAAAGTTGTTTAAATTGATTGTTTTTATACCTTAACAACTATTTTTATACAAAATGACAGTTTTAAAGGGACACTATAGTCACCTGAACAGCTTTAGCTTAATGAAGCAGTTTTGGTGTATAGAACATGCCCCTGCAGCCTCACTGCTCAATCCTCTGCCATTTAGGAGTTAAATCCCTTTGTTTATGAACCCTAGTCACACCTCCCTGCATGTGACTTGCACAGCCTTCCATAAACACTTCCTGTAAAGAGAGCCCTATTTAGGCTTTCTTTATTGCAAGTTCTGTTTAATTAAGATTTTCTTATCCCCTGCTATGTTAATAGCTTGCTAGACCATGCAAGAGCCTCCTGTATGTGATTAAAGTTCAATTTAGAGATTGAGATACAATTATTTAAGGTAAATTACATCTGTTTGAAAGTGAAACCAGGTTTTTTTTGCATGCAGGCTCTGTCAATCATAGCCAGGGGAGGTGTGGCTAGGGCTGCATAAACAGAAACAAAGTGATTTAACACCTAAATGACAGTGAATTGAGCAGTGAAATTGCAGGGGAATGATCTATACACTAAAACTGCTTTATTTAGCTAAAGTCATTTAGGGGACTATAGTGTTCCTTTAATGTGCGTTTATTTAACCTGCGTTTACGTGCTTGCGGCTTAAACAGTTTCTCAAATCAATGTTATATTCATTTTTGGTAGTGAAGAGGTTACTGTATCGAAAACTGTGGAATTTTGTTACATTCTACCATAACGTAATAAAGCATTAACAGCAGATAAGCCGTGAAGGAGATTTGGTCCTTTTAGAGCAGAAACCTAAAGTGAGGTTAAAATGTTCGGGTCATCTTCAAGGTGCATGTCCAACAAAGGCCTCTGTAAGCAAAATGTTAACATTTATATATTCTGTCAGCAAATGTTGGGTTTAAAGGGAAATCTGAGTGGACTCTTATGTTGTTTAGAAAATGCATTACAATTAAGAGGGAAAAAAACACTAAAATTAGAATTTCCTGAATTCTCAATATATTTCCAGGCTGCGCAGCGTCGTCAACAAATTCTGACCAAACAAGGAACTGACCCAGCCAATCATGTAACTCACTTAAACCGGCTATGTCTGGGGTCTTGCCTATTTTGGAAAAGAATATTGGGGGTTTAGTTACATTATATGATCATACATTGTATAAGCCTGCCACAATGTCAATGTACCCCATTCTCGGCAGGTCATTAGGAGATGAATCCACTTACTTGATCAAGGTTATAGAGGGCCCTAATATGAGGCACCTGTGACAGGGAGGGGTGCAAATCACCTGGAAATGCTAATGGGATTGCAAAGTTGCTGCAGTCCGGTAAAACTTTGTCTAGGGTGCTCTCAGTCCCAGAACTGCCAATCAGGGCACTTTTTGGAGGGGTGGCGAGGCATCAAACTATTGCAAGGACTTGAGGGAGCTCAATGTACCGACCAAAAGTGCCATAATTTAAGGTGACTGTGAAAACTCTACCCAGCATCGTTGAACCATGCGCCAGATTGGATATGGGCATGTTCGGCATGAACCATTGACAGGCTAAATTGATGCTGAAGAGCTGACACTCAGGAGAAGCCTTATACAGTCTCCTCTACAGCAAACAATAGAAGGACAGTACTTACAATTATCTACAATGACTTTCCCCTAATTTGCCATTTTGCTGGTTTGTCTTCAGCTTTGTACAACTTATTGTTTAGTGAATAGAATGAGGTTCTAAAGTAATGGGCATCCAGAATATTTATCCAATCTTAACACTTGTATTTTCGTATTTATGTTTCTTTCCTCGTAAATACCAGCTTACATGAGAACAGGTCCAAATAACACGTTTAGAACATTTCTCATTGTTTAAAACATGATATTTTCTCATTGAACGATATTGGCCGATTTCCATTTGGCCGACACGGCTCTCTCTGCACCACGAGAGATCTGGTTACAGTAGTTTGAGCCGAGCCTGAACCACAGACACACAACAGGAAAAGTATTTAAACTTGGCAACACAGAGAACTTAGCATCCAGCATGTATAATGTTACCGAGCTGCCACGAATACCTTCAGGGAGGATTTTTTTCATGTAATATAAACCTGGATATTTATTTAAAGAAAAAATATAAAACTATTTAATTATATAAAACTTTACCCCTTCAGGTAATATAAACTATTACTATTTTTAATAATATCATATAGAAGAGGCACTAATGGGGTCAATGGCCGATGGTATTACAGATTTTCCTTACTGTTTTTATTTATTTATTCAATTCTTTTTTTTTTCGTGCTTGGTTTAGGTAAGGTGTCTTCCTTGTATTACATTGTGGTTAACAGCGTGTAGAAAAACATTGACAAGAGGGCTTTAAGCACATTTTCTTATAACAAACAGGTGAGGTAACAAACCCGGGGAAGGCTTAATTGTAGCAGAGGTGGTAGGGTGTGTGCTATTCCCCTGGGATACTCCAATTGTGAGAGTTTGAGGATGCTCATTAGGTCGAACCACGATGGAGCAGTATGTGTGAAAGCATGAGTGTGCAGAACAAGCTAACTCGAGTGAATAGGTTCGGATACCTGCATGTACGTGTCTACGTTCCTAGTAGTTCTGGACATGTTTGAGTACCGTGTGTGCATTACTCCAATATACATGGTACATTATGTGGCATCCTGTTACCCCTAACAATGGGTTGGCGAGGGGGAGGAGTTTTAGCCAAGATAGACACCATAGGTTTATCGGTCGTAGAGGCCGTCTGCCCCTGTTGTGCAAAGTGCACTGTGCGGGTGTCTGATATTCTTAGTTTTGTTGAGAAAGTGGGGTTCCCCACGTAAGTAGTAGCAATGATTATAGATAAGAGCATAAAAAATATGAATAAAAATAAACACAAAAAGAGCATAATAGGTCTTAGTCACCAATTCGGCAGCTATAACTGTGTTGTCTTAGTCACCAATTCGGCAGCTATAACTGTGTTGTCTTAGTCACCAATTCGGTGTTGCGGGTGGTATATTTTTAAGCTCAGTCATCAGGCATTTTCAGGTGTTTAGAGTCTGTGGGCCTCGTGTCGGCAGAGCAGGAGTGGAGTTGTCATCTGGGTCCCAGTTCTCCGGGCGACCTGCAGGTGTAGAGGGGATTTGCGAGGGCTGTAGTCCCATTGCATTTAGAAAAGCGGGTGCTCCAGACACAGATGTGAAGTTGTGAGCAGTCCCATTATGATGGACAAGCAGTGAGCCAGTGTTCCCCCATCTGTAGGGTATTCCAGCTTTACGTAGTGACGCTGTCACTGGTCCAAAGGTCTTAAGCCTAAGCAATGTGGCTCTAGTAAGATCCTGGAAGAATAAGAGCTGGGAGTGTGTTTCTCTGCGGTTTTGACGCGGTCTGTTACATATTGAATGTCCAGATTGACCAGCGTGATGTCCGCTGCTAATAGCTTTTGTATGTTAACCAGGAGTGCTTTTAGGTCCCCTTTAGTGGTGGAGGCTGAGTCATCTTGGGATTCAAGCGGTAGTGAGTGTTCTGCCAGAGGGGCCATTGTGGTAGCGGGCTCACCTCTGTCCGGTTCTGAGGCCGGGCTGCCATTTGGTGGTTGTACAGAGTGTGGTGGCTGTGGTTGCACAGGCTGAGGAAGCATCCCTGCCTTGCATGTTGGAGCCGGCTGTGGGTTTTTGTGTGTGGCGGCCCGTGGTAGGTGTGCCAGTGGCCGAGCTGGGTGGGGAGTGCTCCGGGTAGTTTCCACCGAGAAAGGCCTCGAGACCCAGGAGTGGCATGTGCGGTAGGCCACGGATTTGCGCCTCTGCCTGGGCTGCTTGGGTGTCTGGAAGAAAGGCATCAATCGGTGCGTTATGCTTTGCTGGTGTATATTGGGTGCTTTTTGAGGTTTGATGGGGCCTGGTGACGGAGAATTTTCTGCAGATTGTATCTGGGTTTGGGAGAACAAGCGGAGATTGTGTCTAATCAGGATGGCTGCCAGGCTCCACCCCCACTGTTTAAAAAATATATATATATATTATTTAAAAAATGGTTCTGATTTGGGCTATACAGAGCATCTGCAAAAACTATCTTCTATTTAATCGCTTGAATAAACGGTACTCTTCATAACACATTAAACACGACCACACAAGGGTGCACTCAATATGCATGCTTCACTTGCAGCAAAATCCGTTCGCATTGGAGAAACATTATTCCATTAGCCAGTGGTGGCCAATATTCCACTAGCCAGTCGTGGCCATGGCACTTGTGAGAGTTTATTAAAGATGCACTCTATAAGGACAAATGAGTCATTTATTACACGTGAGTTTACAGAGGAAGAGGTTCTATTTCAACTGTCAAAAGTAAAGACAAATAAGTCAATGGGACCTGATGGAATACACCCAAAGCTATTAAAAGAGCTTATGGGTGCGCTAGCAAAACCATTAACAGGTTTATTTAACCAATCATTGTTAACAGGAGTAGTCCCAGAAGATTGGAAGTTGGTGAATGTTGTGCCCATTCACAAGAAAGGTAATAGGGAGGAGTCGAGCAACTATAGGCCAGTAAGCCTTACTTTTGTAGTGGGGAAAGTAATGGAAACCATGTTAAAGGATCGGATTGTTGAACATCTAAAATCACATGGATTTCAAGATCAGAGTCAACATGGGACAGGGACAGGAGTCAAACTAAAGGCCCTCGCTCTCATAAACAAACAGTCACACTCCAGAACGGAATCAAAGAAAACGGGAGAGTTCGATACTGGGTGGCAAACAAGTTCACTCATTGTCGACCAAATTGGCCAAAACAGGCTTATTCACTAAACATTCTCCCCTCCTTGCCTTTCTGTTTCTCAATCACACATAGATCATGCCTTTCCTACCCTTCAGACATTCTCCCCAGCTACTGACCAAGAGGTGGCTGCTCTTCTTTGCTCCTCTCGCCCCACCACTTGCCCGCTCGATCCTGTCCCATCTCACCTTATTAGATCTCTCTCCACTTGTCTCGTGCCTTCTCTAACACACATCTTCAACTGCTCGCTCTCCTCTGGCATCGTCCCTGCTGACCTTAAACATGCCACTGTAGTACCTATACTAAAAAAACCATCCCTCGACCCATCCACCCCCTCTAACTACCGTCCCATATCCCTGCTCCCTTTTTCCTCAAAGCTTCTGGAAAGACTTGTCTTTACCCGTGTGTCTCATTTCCTCAATTCCAACTCTCTCCTTGACCCTCTTCAATCTGGCTTCCGCCCTCTCCACTCTACAGAGACTGCCCTTATCAAAGTTACTAACGACCTAATCGCAGCTAAATCCAAAGGCCACTACTCCATACTAATTCTTCTTGACCTCTCAGCGGCCTTTGACACCGTTGATCATGCTCTCCTTCTTCAAACTCTTCAATCGCTTGGTCTCTGTGACTCTGTCCTCTCGTGGTTTTCCTCCTATCTCTCCCAACGCTCATTCAGTGTCTCCATTTCTAATGATACCTCCTCCCCTTGCCCTGTCTCGGTTGGAGTTCCCCAAGGCTCCGTCCTTGGTCCCCTTCTATTTTCTCTTTATACTGCCTCTCTTGGCAAACTTATTACCTCTTTTGGATTTCACTACCACCTGTACGCTGATGACACCCAGCTATATCTCTCCTCCCCGGACCTCTCCCCTGCCGTCCTGCAACGTGTCACTGCTTGCCTTTCTTCCATCTCTGACTGGATGTCCTCCCGCTTTCTGAAACTCAATCTCTCAAAAACTGAGCTCCTTGTCTTTCCTCCTCCTAATACTGATCCTCCTCTTTCGCTCTCCCTCCAAGTTTGTGGTACCAACATCAGTCCATCCTTGCAAGCGCACTGTCTTGGCGTCATACTTGACTCTGGTCTCACCTTTGAGCCTCACATCCAGCATGTTGCCAAATCCTGTAGATTCCATCTTAAAAACATAGCCCGCATCCGCCCCTTTCTTGCACCAGATACTACCAAGGAGCTTGTCCATGCTCTAGTAATTTCCCGCATGGATTATTGTAACCCTCTCCTGATTGGTCTCCCCAATAGCCGTACTGCACCCTTACAGTCCGTAATGAATGCTGCTGCTAGATTGATTTTCCTCTCTAGTCGTTTCTCTCACACCTCACCCCTCTGCCAGTCCTTACATTGGCTTCCTGTATGCTATAGGAGTCAATTCAAGGTACTAACTCACACCTATAAAGCACTGAACAACTCTAGCCCCTCTTATATCTCCTCACAGATCCATAGGTATGTCCCTTCTCGGTCTCTCCGTTCTGCCCGTGACCACCTCCTGTCCGTTGTCCGCACTCGTACGGCCAACTCGCGCTTGCAGGACTTCTCGCGGGCGGCTCCCTTCCTATGGAATAGCCTGCCTACCGCCATCAGACTCTCCCCTAGTCTTGCATCTTTTAAGAAGTGCCTTAAAACCCATCTCTTTAGGAAAGCTTATGGCCTCCAAGACTAACCCTTACCTCTTGCCCTCTCCTGAAGGGCAGCCCACCTTATTTGATTGTAAATTCCTGTCCTAATGTGTTTTACACCCCACCTCCTATAGAATGTAAGCTCGTTTGAGCAGGGTCCTCTTCAACCTATTGTTCCTGTAAGTTTATTTGTAATTGTCCGATTTATATTTAAATCCCCCTCTCATAATATTGTAAAGCGCTACGGAATCTGTTGGCGCTATATAAATGGCAATAATAAATAAATAAATAAATAAATCCCAGTAAACTGAAAGTCAAGTTGGAAAATGTAGGTAAAAAGTGAAGAGAGCGAGTGAAAGAATCTCCAACCCCAATATCTGCACAGATTTGGATATGTTAGCAGAAACCTTGTGATTTGTTTTCTTACACTACGATACGGAGTTTAATGAGTGAAACCGCTTTCTTCTTGGTAACGTTTTATAAGGAGCAGTTCAGCAATTTAGGTCCAAAAATCACACACCAGCTGTTTTCTGATTAATGTTTGATTTCATTATTTCTGTTGTGGATAATATGCCGCTCACTGCGACTTGACAGCATCTAGATAAAGGTCTTCCTACTCTGCAATGTAATTAACTTCAGATACAATCATTCATATCCGCTAACGGACAAACGATCCACGCTTGCCATGAGCTGCCGGAGTATCTTGTCATGTCAGTGACCCAGCGAGCGCTGATCTCGCTTTGCAATTCACACAGAATATATTGCAATCCCCCATGGCGGCATTTTATCAGACTGGAATCATTCTACCCATACAATAAACAGACTGATGGGATAGGAAACCTGGGAGATAGTAACCCACTGACATCGAACACAGAATATAATTAGCTCTACGACAAGCGCAGACTGGCAAAAATAAACCAAATATTACAGAGAAATGCGTGTAAACTTTCTAGATTAGATGGATAGATGTTTAGGATTCATATTAAAACGATATTTACCAGAACAGGATAATTTATAGGGATGTGCCGGTATCATTAGGTGGCTATGATCGACAAGCGTTACTCGATCATTAAATTTACTAAAAAATAATGGGGATTTTTGTCACGCTTTCTTTCCTGGTATTTACGACGCTTGAAAAACTGGACTTGAGCGATGATGGACATTTTAAACGTACTTTGTGATCACATATAGCGCAGTTTAATATCGCTAGCCATGTGATCACATGTAGCACAGTTTAATATCGCTCGCCGTGTGATCACATATAGCGCAGTTTAATATCGATAGCCGTGTGATCACATATAGCGCAGTTTAATATCGATAGCCGTGTGATCACATATAGCGCAGTTTAATATCGCTAGCCATGTGATCACATATAGCGCAGTTTAATATCGCTAGCCATGTGATCACATATAGCGCAGTTTAATATCGCTAGCCGTGTGATCACATATAGCGCAGTTTAATATCGCTAGCCGTGTGATCACATATAGCGCAGTTTAATATCGCTAGCTGTGTGATCACATATAGCGCAGTTTAATATCGCTCGCCGTGTGATCACATATAGCGCAGTTTAATATCGCTAGCCGTGTGATCACATATAGCGCAGTTTAATATCGCTAGCCGTGTGATCACATATAGCGCAGTTTAATATCGCTAGCCGTGTGATCACATGTAGCACAGTTTAATATCGCTAGCCATGTGATCACATATAGCGCAGTTTAATATCGCTAGCCATGTGATCACATATAGCGCAGTTTAATATCGCTAGCCCTGTGATCACATATAGCGCAGTTTAATATCGCTAGCCGTGTGATCACATATAGCGCAGTTTAATATCGCTAGCCGTGTGATCACATATAGCGCAGTTTAATATCGCTAGCCGTGTGATCACATATAGCGCAGTTTAATATCGCTAGCCGTGTGATCACATATAGCGCAGTTTAATATCGCTAGCCGTGTGATCACATATAGTGCAGTTTAATATCGCTAGCCGTGTGATCACATATAGCGCAGTTTAATATCGCTAGCCGTGTGATCACATATAGTGCAGTTTAATATCGCTAGCCGTGTGATCACATATAGCGCAGTTTAATATCGCTAGCCCTGTGATCACATATAGCGCAGTTTAATATCGCTAGCCGTGTGATCACATATAGAGCAGTTTAATATCGCTCGCCGTGTGATCACATATAGCGCAGTTTAATATCGCTAGCCGTGTGATCACATATAGCGCAGTTTAATATCGCTAGCCGTGTGATCACATATAGCGCAGTTTAATATCGCTAGCCGTGTGATCACATATAGAGCAGTTTAATATCGCTAGCCGTGTGATCACATATAGCGCAGTTTAATATCGCTCGCTGTGTGATCACATATAGCGCAGTTTAATATCGCTAGCCCTGTGATCACATATAGCGCAGTTTAATATCGCTAGCCGTGTGATCACATATAGTGCAGTTTAATATCGCTAGCCGTGTGATCACATATAGCGCAGTTTAATATCGCTAGCCGTGTGATCACATGTAGCGCAGTTTAATATCGCTAGCCGTGTGATCATATAGCGCAGTTTAATATCGCTAGCCGTGTGATCACATATAGCGCAGTTTAATATCGCTAGCCGTGTGATCATATAGCGCAGTTTAATATCGCTAGCCGTGTGATCACATGTAGCACAGTTTAATATCGCTAGCCGTGTGATCACATATAGCGCAGTTTAATATCGCTAGCCGTGTGATCACATATAGCGCAGTTTAATATCGCTAGCCGTGTGATCACATATAGCGCAGTTTAATATCGCTAGCCGTGTGATCACATATAGCGCAGTTTAATATCGCTAGCCGTGTGATCACATATAGTGCAGTTTAATATCGCTAGCCATGTGATCACATATAGCGCTGTTTAATATCGCTAGCCGTGTGATCACATGTAGCACAGTTTAATATCGCTAGCCGTGTGATCAAATGTAGCACAGTTTAATATCGCTAGCCGTGTGATCACATATAGCGCAGTTTAATATCGCTAGCCGTGTGATCACATGTAGCACAGTTTAATATCGCTAGCCGTGTGATCACATATAGCGCAGTTTAATATCGCTAGCCGTGTGATCACATATAGCGCAGTTTAATATCGCTAGCCGTGTGATCACATATAGCGCAGTTTAATATCGCTAGCCATGTGATCACATATAGCGCAGTTTAATTTCGCTAGCCGTGTGATCACCTATAGCACAGTTTAATATCGCTAGCCGTGTGATCACATATAGTGCAGTTTAATATCGCTAGCCGTGTGATCACATATAGCGCAGTTTAATATCGCTAGCCGTGTGATCACATATAGCGCAGTTTAATATCGCTAGCCGTGTGATCACATATAGCGCAGTTTAATATCGCTAGCCGTGTGATCACATATAGCGCAGTTTAATATCGCTAGCCGTGTGATCACATATAGCGCAGTTTAATATCGCTAGCCATGTGATCACATATAGCGCAGTTTAATATCGCTAGCCGTGTGATCACATGTAGCACAGTTTAATATCGCTAGCCATGTGATCACATATAGCGCAGTTTAATATCGCTAGCCGTGTGATCACATATAGCGCAGTTTAATATCGCTAGCCGTGTGATCACATATAGCGCAGTTTAATATCGCTAGCCGTGTGATCACATATAGCGCAGTTTAATATCGCTAGCCGTGTGATCACATATAGCGCAGTTTAATATCGCTAGCCGTGTGATCACATATAGCGCAGTTTAATATCGCTAGCCGTGTGATCACATATAGCGCAGTTTAATATCGCTAGCCGTGTGATCACATATAGCGCAGTTTAATATCGCTAGCCGTGTGATCACATATAGCGCAGTTTAATATCGCTAGCCGTGTGATCACATGTAGCGCAGTTTAATATCGCTAGCTGTGTGATCACATATAGTGCAGTTTAATATCGCTAGCCGTGTGATCACATATAGCGCAGTTTAATATCGCTAGCCGTGTGATCACATATAGCGCAGTTTAATATCGCTAGCCGTGTGATCACATATAGCGCAGTTTAATATCGCTAGCCGTGTGATCACATATAGCGCAGTTTAATATCGCTAGCCGTGTGATCACATATAGTGCAGTTTAATATCGCTAGCCGTGTGATCACATATAGCGCAGTTTAATATCGCTAGCCGTGTGATCACATATAGCGCAGTTTAATATCGCTAGCCGTGTGATCACATGTAGCACAGTTTAATATCGCTAGCTGTGTGATCACATATAGTGCAGTTTAATATCGCTAGCCGTGTGATCACATATAGCGCAGTTTAATATCGCTAGCCGTGTGATCACATATAGCGCAGTTTAATATCGCTAGCCGTGTGATCACATATAGAGCAGTTTAATATCGCTAGCCCTGTGATCACATATAGCGCAGTTTAATATCGCTAGCCGTGTGATCACATATAGCGCAGTTTAATATCGCTAGCCGTGTGATCACATATAGCGCAGTTTAATATCGCTAGCCGTGTGATCACATATAGCGCAGTTTAATATCGCTAGCCATGTGATCACATATAGCGCAGTTTAATATCGCTAGCCGTGTGATCACATATAGCGCAGTTTAATATCGCTAGCCGTGTGATCACATATAGCGCAGTTTAATATCGCTAGCCGTGTGATCACATATAGCGCAGTTTAATATCGCTAGCCGTGTGATCACATATAGCGCAGTTTAATATCGCTAGCCGTGTGATCACATATAGTGCAGTTTAATATCGCTAGCCGTGTGATCACATATAGCGCAGTTTAATATCGCTCGCCGTGTGATCACATATAGCGCAGTTTAATATCGCTCGCTGTGTGATCACATATAGCACAGTTTAATATCGCTAGCCGTGTGATCACATATAGCGCAGTTTAAGCGAGAGGCTGTCATGGACCTAGGTCTGGCTTGGAATGTTCTAAGCTGATATATGCGGAGATCTTGCCAGGGTCAATGTTAAAACTCAGATCAAGTTGCTTTACTGGAATAATGGAGTTGGGAATTTGTGGAAAATCTGGCAAATATAATTACTCCAGTGCAATTCGCAGGCGTAGTTAATACGCTGTGTTGTAAGAAATAGCTTGTTCAGTGCACTCAAACCGTGTCTGAATTATCCGTCATTAACTCATTGTATTCACCGTCAGCCCTTCAAACTCTCCAGCCATCAGCTTCATGTTCAACCCTACAGTCTACTCTTAGATTGTAAGCTCATCTGCCAAGTTAGCACTTTGTACCAAAATACAACAAATCCCAGATCAGAATTTCATGGACACAGTCCTCTGTTGGCTTTGTTGTGTTTTATAACTAGTCATTATCTCTAGTCCCTGTATAAAGCCATCTGATGGAGAATGTCATAAAATAAATCATTGTAGACTATTACAAACTCTGGATGATTGGCTCCACTTAGTGACTGGTTTTGGAATTACCATCTGCTCACACTGGATCATGGGGACGTTTCCAGGACCGAGCGTTGCGTTTAAATAAAATATTTTTATTTTATTTTTATTTTTAAACGCACCTTCATGGAAGTTATTTTATTGAAAGATGAAAGAGCAATGCCGTGCCAGGAATGAAAACCTGAGACTCGGATACTGGAGAACTAACTACGTTCACAGAACGTCCCCCTTGAGGAACGCAGTTTGATATTAAGATCTCTGGTGACTCAGCATTTACTTGGTGAGGAGTGAGGACCTCTAGATGGCATCGCAATGGGCACCACAGTTGGCATGAGTTAAGATGTATCTCTGCTGGCTGAATGCTAGAGTAAAGAAAGTGGACCAGAGAAGGTTTAAAACTAAAAAGAACATGAAATATTAAACTAATTGGTCAACAGTAAATCAAACTGCCTGGACATTAAGCAGAAGATTCATTCGTGGGATTTGTACGACTTTATCACCAGCGGACGGTTATTAACGAGTTGTGTTTTTTCTTATTATTGATCCCAGTTTTATTTTTGGTTTTTAATTTACTTTGGATGCTTTTTCCTCATTTTGCCCAGCGGTACAGAGAGGCAAACGGTGGAAACATAAAATAGATCACTCGATTCAGAACTTCGTGCATTTATTGCACGCCTTTTCAATCCATAATCTATTGAGAACACTAAGGAATAGGAATCCATGTCAGCCTGAACTTTAATCACAAGATACTATTTTATTTATAAATCTGTAAAAAAAAGATCACTCCGGGCACAAGCTGAAATGCTATGTCTGGAGGTATTTAATTATTTTAACAGTTTAAGAGTAACAATTTCAATAGAAACCCCTCCCTGGCTATCACTCAGACACCAGCCGCCAGCCAGACACAGACAGTCACTCAGACATAGCCAGACAGACAGACACAGACAGTCACTCAGACACTGGCCGCCAGCCAGACACAGACAGTCACTCAGACACTGGCCGCCAGCCAGACACAGACAGTCACTCAGACACTGGCCGCCAGCCAGACACAGACAGTCACTCAGACACTGGCCGCCAGCCAGACACAGACAGTCACTCAGACACTGGCCGCCTGCCAGACACAGACAGTCACTCAGACACTGGCCGCCTGCCAGACACAGACAGTCACTCAGACACTGGCCGCCAGCCAGACACAGACCGTCACTCAGACACTGGCCGCCAGCCAGACACAGACCGTCACTCAGACATAGTCAGTCAGCCAGCCAGACACAGACAGTCACTCAGACATAGCCAGCCAGCCAGACACAGTCACTCAGACATAGCCAGCCAGCCAGACACAGACAGTCACTCAGACATAGTCAGCCAGACACAGACAGTCACTCAGACACAGTCAGACAGACAGACAGTCACTCAGACACAGTCAGCTAGCCAGACACAGAAAGTCACTCAGATACACACAGACAGGCAGACACAGAAAGTCACTCAGACACACACAGCCAGCCAGACACAGTCTCTCAGACACAGTCAGCCAGCCAGACACAGACAGGCACTCAGACACAGTGAGCCAGCCAGACACAGACAGAACCAGCCAGCCAGACATAGACAGTCACTCAGACACAGACAGACAGACAGAGTCACTCAGACACAGACAGGGGGAGGTGAATCTACTAAACAGTGATAAATAAAACCTATTCAATGCAGTGTTCCTTTATGTATAGCCAAGCCAAATCATTTCAAAAATCAATATTAATATCAAAATTTTTCTTGAAATCACTTTTTCTGTTGGGGTTTAAAGTTGAGAGTTTGGCTTGTTACTGTAGAACAAACACCGCGAATTCAGATTATTGGCAGTCAACACACCATTGCTTCATAAGAGGCCAAGTGTGGACTCCATAGATGGGAGGGGGGAGCAACGTTCGGGGACCGCCAGATAGCATGCATAGCTCCCACTGCGGGGAGAGAAGGATGAAGGTAGTTTGACCAGAGACAGCCAGACCTTTCCCAAAACTTTCATTTATTTACTTTACTGGAAATGGCTGGTTAGCACGCCGGTCGTTTAGATAAATGTGTTTTACTGCTCAAACCTTGTGGGAGTTTTGTGTGAACGCAGTCCAGAGAGCCAGGCCATCCATGTCTCATGGATGGTTAGGGATATTTACTAAAGCGGGAAGTGTGGAGAATTAACAGAGGTTAAAATAGCTGAGCTGGTTGGACAATTGTTTTTTTCTGTTCTGCATTTTGGTTGTGAATATGCAATTCCTTCGCAAATCCTCCTTATTCCCAAATTAGTGAGAAATCCTGAGTGATCACAGGAATTACAACTAATACGCCAGGGGATTTAACCCTTTCACATTTAGGGAATCCAGAAAGAATTCCAGATTTATTTCACTAATGATAGAACTGCCAATTTCATAGATATTGTTCCATATTGGAGGGGAAAAAAAACACTGTTTGAAATTAACTAGAAATGCTGAACTATTCCGCTCATAATATCTCATTAACAATCAAGGTATGCAGGAGATATTGTTTCATGCGCTGACAAAGGTTGACAATACTTAGTATCCACTAACAGCGGTGGAAATTTCTAACTGATAAATCATTATCCACTTAATAAATGGAATACATTTGCGGATGGTGTGGCGAAAGTAACCTCGCCACTGGGTTTTGGAGAGGCCTGCTTGCCAGCCTCTTGCCCTGTGACTTTGGCCCCTGGGATGTATTGCCTTTTAAAAACACTATTTGTCCATATTGGGACTTAGCACAATGCCCCTTTGGAGTGTCTTGAGTGTATAGAACTGTTTTGGGCATGGGACCATGTGCACGGTGGGGCACAAATAAGACTTCCAGGAAATTCCTGAACCGATCTGGGTGATTTTCGGATATGTTGTTCACCAAGGTCGGGGCTTTTAGGGGGATGTGATTTTGGGGGGCTATGTTGTATTTTGGGGGTTTGTAAAAATTTGTTTTTTCTGCTTAGAGTTAATTGAGTTAGTCCATTGTCTTTGTTAATTGTATCACAGGCAGAGGGGAGGGTTTGTGTACATTATCTAGGAGTGTCTAACTGTACAATACTGTTTTGATTGGTTTTGTGACTTTGTGTCCTGTGCTCGACAAGGTCCACCAGGGTGGTAACCTTGTGGGGAAAACTGTTTAATAGACAATAAACCCTCAGATCTGCTGTTCCTGTTTTACCCTCAACATAGAGCCTCGTCTCGTGTGGGGGACAAGGCTGCATCTACACTGGGGGATTGCTATACTCTGTATACTCCCCTGGGCTAGTTCCTGCTACTCTCTCGTGGAGGAGAGGTTCACCCACTGGAACCTGGAGTCTTGTCGTAGGTCCAGGGTGAGTAGGACCCCAACCAAGCTGCGGCGGTTTGTGGAATCTTCAGTGCTTATGGTGTCTGGTGCGGTGCTGATGGTCCTTGGTAAGCACTAGGAGTATCGATTGACGGAGGGTCTGTCACAGATGGGAAGGTCACTTACAGGTAGTTATAAAAAATGGAATGTATACACTGAGCAGGCAAATATCTTGCAAAAATACAGATTGGAAGACACCGTACCCCACTCCCTCCAGCATGTAAGCTCACTGAACAGGGCCTCAATCCCTCTGTTACTGTGCGTTCAGCTCGTCTGGTTACAAACACGTGTTTGTTAGGCCGCCTATTGTACAGCGCTACGGAATTTGTTGGATAAAGCTTCAACAAATTCCGTCAATGGCGACGGCAGGCAGAGTGGGCGCTCCATAGCTTTGGCTTTAAGGATTGACGCACAGAATTTACACACAGAGAGAAATGCATATTCCCACTATAACGTCCATGTTTGTCATTGTTATGTCTGTGCTATCGGAGCAAAGCTTAAGGAAAAGTAAATACTTGGATAAAATGTAAAATACTTGCTAGCACAATGTACAGATTAAAACATTCGTATGTATTTTAAAGAGGTCTGGTCATTCTGGCACTATTGACAGACAGTTATAGGATGTCTACACATTACTCAGGGTTTTAAAAACATAAAAAGGATTATTGAAGATACCGCCCGAACTCTATTTATTTACTGCGTAAATTCACTAAAATGTGAATTGTGAGAAATTCAAAGTTTGACATTTTAGGAAAAAATTGCAGAAGACAAAAAGCTAATCTGGAGATAAATTTTAGGACAAAATAGTAGAATTTAAAAGTTCAGATTGAATCTACTGTGAAATAAAGACAAATCTGCACTATAATGGACAGCGGTTTCTTTAGCTATGTTTGCGCAGTTATTGCGTAGTTAAAAATAATATCTGGAGAGAGACGGGATTGCATCATCACATTGTTATATGATCTCTTCAGAAATATTAGAATAAAGTATATAAAGCGATAATGTGTTATTTTTATATGACAGATACTTTAAAACAAACCATAAAATCGCCAATAAAATAAATAATTAAGGCCATCCAAGGTTACTCCAGTGATATAAAGCAGTTCAATGTTGCTGGACGTCCACATCTGTTTCATATTAAAGATTCTGTGAGCTTTTGTGGTTATTTAGAATACGAAGTGATTGTAAATAAGATAAAAGTAAAATAAGAGCGATTCTAGCCGTAACATTGACGCATGGTATCTACAATTACCGGATTGCGTTACGTGTAATCAAAATCAATCAGTTTCATTCGCCGAGATCAAAATCAATCCGTTTCATTCGCCAAGATCGAAACCAATCCGTTTCATTCACCGAGATCGAAACCAATCCGTTTCATTCACCGAGATCGAAACCAATCCGTTTCATTCACAGAGATCAAAATCAATCCGTTTCATTCGCCAAGATCGAAACCAATCCGTTTCATTCACCGAGATCGAAACCAATCCGTTTCATTCACCGAGATCGAAACCAATCCGTTTCATTCACCGAGATCGAAACCAATCCGTTTCATTCACATAGATCGAAATCAATCCGTTTCATTCACAGAGATCGAAATCAATCCGTTTCATTGACCGAGATCAAAATCAATCCGTTTCATTCACCGAGATCGAAATAAATCCGTTTCATTCACAGAGATCGAAATAAATCCGTTTCATTCACCAAGATCGAAATAAATCTGTTTCATTCACCGAGATCGAAACCAATCCGTTTCATTCACCGAGATCGAAACCAATCCGTTTCATTCACCGAGATCGAAACCAATCCGTTTCAGTCACCGAGATCGAAATCAATACGTTTCAGTCACCGAGATCGAAATCAATACGTTTCAGTCACCGAGATCGAAATCAATACGTTTCAGTCACCGAGATCGAAATCAATACGTTTCAGTCACCGAGATAGAAATCAATACGTTTCAGTCACCGAGATCGACATCAATACGTTTCAGTCACCGAGATCGAAATAAATCTATTTCATTCACAGAGATCCAAATAAATCCGTTTCATTCACCGAGATTGAAATAAATCCGTTTCACGCTGTCTGACACGTCTAGACACTGAGTGGAGCCAACACTGTCTGACTCGTCTGGTCACTGAGCAGAGCCGACGCCGTCTGACACGTCTGGGCACTGAGCGGAGCCAACCACATCTGGACACTAAGCAGATCCAGCGCCGTGCAACGCCGTCTGGGCACTGAGCGGAACCTGCGCCATGCAACGCCGGCTGACACATCTGGGCACTGAGCAGAGCCAGCGCCGCCTGACTCGTCTAGACACTGAGCGGAGCCAAAGCCATCTGACACGTCTCGGCACTGACCGGAGCCTGCGCCGTGCAACGCCGGCTGACACATCTGGGCACTGAGCAGAGCCAGCGCCGCCTGACTCGTCTGGGCACTGAGCAGAGCCAACGGCGTCTGACACATCTGGGCACTGAGCAGAGCCAGCGCCGCCTGACTCGTCTGGGCACTGAGCGGAGCCAACGGCGTCTGACACATCTGGGCACTGAGCGGAGCCAGCGCAGTCTGACACGTCTGGGCACTGAGCGGAGCCAGCGCTGTCTGACACGTCTGGGCACTGAGCAGAGCCAGCGGCGTCTGACACGCCTGGGCACTGAGCGAGCCAGCGCCGTCTGACACGCCTGGGCACTGAGCGGAGCCAGCGCCGTCTGACACGTCTGGGCACTGAGCGGAGCCAGCGCCGTCTGACACGTCTGGGCACTGAGCGGAGCCAGCGCCGTCTGACACGTCTGGGCACTGAGCGGAGCCAGCGCCGTCTGACACGTCTGGGCACTGAGCGGAGCCAGCGCCGTCTGACACGTCTAGACACTCAGACTTAATGCTGTACAGAAGTGTTAATCTCCCAGCCGTCCACAGTGACGGCTGCAGGTAATTGGCAAAACTAGCTGTAGCGTAGAGCTGATTTCCCACAGCTTAACTCCACCAATATATTAAGAGGATGCAGGAACAAGTAATAAATCCAAGAGAATATCCAGCACAATCAGCAATAAAATCCAATAGTATCCCATCACCTTTCCCAATCACTGGACAACACACTGTATCAGGAGTAGAACTGAAGTTTAATGGCAACATTCCTGCTTTTATGAGATTCTCCCATGCAAGGGAGGGATTCACCACAATTAGTACAGTAACCAATTCCATAGACGTTACCTCCCACACATCTCCTCCCCTTAGATTAGCAATTAACACAATTATACAATACATACTTTTCCCCACTTTTTAGATGTACCCCAAATATGTATGATATACCTTTAAATATGGTAACCCCTGGTCGCCCTGATCTGGGTGAGGAACATATCCCAAAATCACCCAGATCAGACCAGGGGTTCGGGAGTTATGGGAAGGTAAAGTTTTGACAGACCGCATGGGTAAGGTAGCCGAAAATAGTTCCATGAGATCTGGCCCTGCGGTCGGTCTCAGTTCGTGCCTCAAAAGTCCCGAAAGGCTATACTATCCATAGTGAAGTCGGTAACCGGATGAATCCCCTGGTTCGTGGGATTCATCCTACCGAATGACTGGCTGTTCGTGTGTTTCTTTCGGTGTTTTCTGAAGCCCTGGAGGTCTTAGCGGTGTTCGGCTAGTCGAGTGTCCATTTTGAGTTCCAGACACTTGACGACCAAACACCGCTGTTTGTGGGTTTAAGATGGCCGCCGCCACGTGTTCGGCTGCCGAAATGGCGGCCACCCAGGGACTGTAGCAGCATGTTCGTATGTGAAAGGGAATATGAGAAGCAATCAGGGAGGTAAATTACATGTATTCTTCACATCAGGGTGGTCCGGTTGTTCGGTACTTTGTTCGTATGGTGAATTTAGTGGTTAACCTGCAAACTGGTATATCCGTATACCGAACAAAGTATGGCCATATATAGTTACAGGTAATTCTGTGTACTCCAGGCACAGGAAAACCTCTGCAGTGCCAACAATAAAAGCAATAGATGGGACAGCCAAAAAGGGCTTCTGCTACACTAGCCACTTCAGTATGCAAGAACTGTGTTTGTTCAGCTATCTGTAAAGACCATGTGCATTCATATGTTAACTACACGAACAGAAGAAGGATGTACCGTTCGTGAAAACGAACAAACTGCCGAATGGAGGACCACACAAGGGAGTCGTGTGTCTCCAATTAACAACTGGCAACATCGAGGAAACTGCAAAACCCTAATGGTTTAATGGGTGGTGGCTGTTCGTATGAACGAACACGTGGTGGCGGCCATCTTTGCTCACAAATGCCCAGCGGTGTTTGTTCGTCGAGTGCATGGAGCTAAAATTAGCTACTCGACCTCACGAACACCGCTGGACTTCCATGCCGTTCGTACAGATGGACCCATTAGTCTAAATAGAGCGGCGTTCGGCTAATTGAAACCCACGAACTTTCTATACCTAACTAGGAAGTATATTAATGTGTATTTTCGATGGTTAATTCGTAGGAACTGCCGAAAGAAGACCGGTCCATAACTTCAATTGAATGGCTTTTCTAACGAACGTATCTGAGCGGTATTGCGCCAGATTGGGCACTCAGATCCCAGCTATTCAATATTCTTTTGTGGAGTTCAGACACATAATTAGCAAGTTATGTATTTTTGATCTATATTGTATGATTTTTCTGTACGGAGAGATAATGTAATTAAAGGTGTACTCTATATCACTCTCACTATCACTATATCACTATCACTATCACTATATAACTACAATCACTCTCACTATCTCACTATCACTATATCACTCTCGCTATCACTATATAACTATATCACTATCACTATATAACTATATCACTCTCACTATCACTATATCACTATCACTATATCACTATCACTATATAACTATATCACTATCACTATATAACTATATCACTATCACTATATAACTATATCACTCTCACTATCACTATATCACTATCACTATATCACTATCACTATATAACTATATCACTATCACTATCACTATATAACTATATCACTATCACTATATAACTATATCACTATCACTATATAACTATATCACTATCACTATCACTATATCACTATCACTATATAACTATATCACTCTCACTATCACTATATCACTATCACTATCACTATATAACTACAATCACTCTCACTATCACTATATAACTATCACTATATAACTACAATCACTCTCACTCTCACTATATCACTGTCACTCTCACTATATAACTATATCACTCTCACTATCACTATATAACTACAATCACTCTCACTATCACTATATAACTATATCACTATATAACTATATCACTATCACTATATAACTAAATCACTATCACTATATAACTATATCACTATCACTATATCACTATATAACTATATCACTATATAACTATATCACTATCACTATATAACTCTCACTATCACTATATAACTACAATCACTCTCACTATCACTATATCACTCTCACTCTCACTCTCACTATATAACTATATCACTATCACTATATAACTATATCACTATCACTATCACCATATAACTATATCACCATCACTATATAACTATATCACTCTCACTCTCACTATATAACTATATCACTATCACTATATAACTATATCACTATCACTATATAACTACAATCACTCTCACTATCACTATATCACTCTCACTCTCACTATATAACTATATCACTATCACTATATAACTACAATCACTCTCACTATCACTATATAACTATATCACTATCACTATATAACTATATCACTCTCACTATCACTATATAACTACAATCACTCTCACTATCACTATATCACTCTCACTCTCACTCTCACTATATAACTATATCACTATATAACTATATCACTATCACTATCACTATATAACTATATCACTATCACTATATAACTATATCACCATCACTATATAACTATATCACTCTCACTCTCACTATATAACTATATCACTATCACTATATAACTATATCACTATCACTATATAACTACAATCACTCTCACTATCACTATATCACTCTCACTCTCACTATCACTATATAACTATATCACTATCACTATATAACTACAATCACTCTCACTATCACTATATAACTATATCACTATCACTATATAACTATATCACTCTCACTATCACTATATAACTAAAATCACTCTCACTATCACTATATCACTCTCACTCTCACTATCACTATATAACTATATCACTATCACTATATAACTATATCACTATCACTATATAACTATATCACTATCACTATATAACTACAATAACTCTCACTATCACTATATCACTATCACTATATAACTATATCACTATCACTATATCACTATATAACTATATCACTATATAACTATATCACTATATAACTATATCACTATATAACTATATCACTATATCACTATATCACTATATCACTATATAACTATATCACTATCACTATATCACTATATAACTATATCACTATATCACTATATCACTATATCACTATATCACTATATAACTATATCACTATATAACTATATCACTCTCACTATCACTATATAACTACAATCACTCTCACTATCACTATATCACTCTCACTCTCACTATCACTATATAACTATATCACTATCACTATATAACTATATCACTATCACTATATAACTATATCACTATCACTATATAACTATATCACTCTCACTATATAACTATATCAATATCACTATATAACTACAATCACTATCACTATCACTATATAACTATATCACTATCACTATATAACTATATCACTATATAACTATATCACTATCACTATATAACAATATCACTATCACTATCACTATATAACTATATCACTATCACTATATAACTATATCACTATATAACTATATCACTATCACTATATGACTACAATCACTCTCACTCTCACTATATAACTATATCACTATCACTATATAACTACAATCACTCTCACTATCACTATATAACTATATCACTATATAACTACAACCACTCTCACTATCACTATATAACTACAATCACTCTCACTATATAACTATATCACTATCACTATATAACTATATCACTCTCACTATCACTATATAACTATATCACTATATAACTATATCACTCTCACTATCACTATATCACTATCACTATATAACTATATCACTATCACTATATAACTATATCACTATCACTATATAACTATATCACTCTCACTATCAATATATCACTCTCACTCTCACTATATAACTATATCACTCTCACAATCACTATCACTATATCACTCTCACAATCACTCTCACTATATAACTACAATCACTCTCACTATCACTATATAACTATATCACTATCACTATATAACTATATCACTATATAACTATATCACTCTCACAATCACTATTGATGTGGGATTATTAAAAATCCTTATCGTACTTGTATTGATTATTGTACTAACTCCATTTTAACTTTATACTGTGACTTCCTCCTCCATTTTGTTCCCCTAACCTGACTCTTTCAATCCTCCATTTTGTCCTCATGACTTAACTTGTTCATTTTAAAACTACATTACGTGACTGAACTTCTCAACCCAATTAGTACAGTAGACAAAGACTGTGTTTTCCTACAAGGACAAATACCAGGAGGTGCTGGTTACTCCTTAAGACTTGCTGGCTACTCCTTAGAACTTGTAAGATAGTATAGTTTGAAGGCCACAGAACACAGTAGTAATGAAATGTTCTATTCATAAGAGACCTTGCACCTGGACATGAAGCCTGATATCATTGACCGTGTAAAATGACGCTTAGGACCCCCTTATCCCCACCCGTGTCTAGAATAATCCCACCTCTGATGGGTGGGCACGGGACTAACCTCTTTATTTTTGAACCAATAGGTAAGACACTAACACCGACACTTAACAATTAATCCAATTGATGATGTTTATTTGCTGATATTCTAATAATCAATGATGACGCAAAATGCCTCTTAAAAGGGCCTGCGCGCCCGCTTTTTCTTCACTTGCCAATAAACTTTCTCGAAGTTATTTTAACCTGAACCTTGTGTGTCAGACTTAATTACTTCAGCGTATATACGCAATTTAATTTGATTGATTTGGACAGGAACAGATAGACATTTGAACATTTTGGTTTACTTTCAAAAAGTACCATAACACTATCACTATATCACTCTCACTATTACTATCTCACTATCACTATATAACTATATCACTCTCACAATCACTAAATAACTATCTCACAATCACTATCACTATATCACTCTCACTATCACTATCTCACTATCACTATATAACTATATCACTCTCACAATCACTATCACTATATCACTCTCACAATCACTATCACTATATCACTCTCACAATCACTATCTCACTATCACTATATAACTATATCACTCTCACAATCACTATCACTATATCACTCTCACTATCTCACTATCACTTTATAACTATATCACTCTCACAATCACTATATAACTATATCACTCTCACAATCACTATCACTATATCACCCTCACTATCACTATCTCACTATCACTTTATAACTGTATCACTCTCACAATCACTATATAACTATATCACTCTCACAATCACTCTCACTATATCACTCTCACTATCTCACTATCACTTTATAACTATATCACTCTCACAATCACTATATAACTATATCACTCTCACAATCACTATCACTATATCACTCTCACTCTCACTATCTCACTATCACTATATAACTATATCACTCTCACAATCACTATATAACTATATCACTCTCACTATATCACTCTCACTATCTCACTATCACTTTATAACTATATCACTCTCACAATCACTATATAACTATATCACTCTCACAATCACTATATAACTATATCACTCTCACAATCACTATATAACTATATCACTCTCACAATCACTATCACTATCTCACTCTCACAATCACTATCACTATCTCACTCTCACAATCACTATCTCACTCTATTACTCTAATAACTATTTCACTCTATCACTTTATAACTATATCACTCTTACAATCACTATCTCACTCTCACAATCACTATCTCACTTTATAACTATATAACTCATAATCACTCTCTCACTCTCACAATCACTATCTCACCCTCACTATCTCACTCTATCACTATAATCACTCTCACAATCACTATCTCACTCTCACAATCACTATCTCACTTTATAACTATATAACTCATAATCACTCTCTCACTCTCACAATCACTATCTCACCCTCACTATCTCACTCTATCACTATAATCACTCTCACAATCACTATCTCACTCTCACAATCACTATCTCACTTTATAACTATTTAACTCATAATCACTCTCTCACTCTCACAATCACTATCTCACTCTCACTATCTCACTCTATCACTATAATCACTCTCACAATCACTATATCACTCTCACAATCACTATATCACTCTCACAATCACTATATAACTATATCACTTTATAACTATATCACTATCACAATTGTAGCAGAATGGACCCTGCTATCCTATTCATACCGGCTCTGGGCTGTCCGCACCCCCTTTGTTTTCCCCTCTTCTTGACTCCCTGTGTGAGAAAGTAACCCTAACTGTGCGAGACTTACTCCCCTGGCTTTGTTACCTATGTTTTCCCCTGTTTCGCCTGGCCGTTCGTCAAAATCTATTCCCTTAAATGGTTCTCACGGTTTTGTACAACCACCGAACGGCAGACCACCCAGCTATGGAGTGTGCCATTAATTAACTCAGTTCACACCTCCACAAACTGCAACCACACGAACGTTCTAAGCGGTCGTCGTTCGTATAGAAGAACACGTGGCAGTGTCCATCTTGGGACTCGAACAAAGACAGCGGTGTTTGGTCGTCGAGTGCATGGAACTAAAATCGGACACTTGACGGCGCAAACACCGCTGAGACTTCCACCTCCATCGAAGTTCACCTAAAAGTGCACGAACAGAGCGCTATTCGGTAAAAATATACAGAACGAGATACATATAATAAAGGTATGCACGAATGGATCAGTTCGTGCAATTTGCACATTATGTGACTAAGAACATAGACCGGCCGCACAGCCTAATTCTCTGGAACTTTTTTGGGCATGAAATCAAGCGTGCGGTCGGTCAAATGTGACTTCCACAGAATTTGTGAACCCCTGCTCTAGGTGATTTTTGGATATGTTGTTCACCCAGATCATAGCTATCCAGGGATGTGCCATTAATGGGAATATGTGATGTTTTGGGGGTACTTCTGAAATCTTGTAAAATATGTGGTTTTCTTGTCTGGAGATAATTGAGTTATTACATTATCTACCTCAATTATCTACCAGGCAGAGGGCAGGGCTTGTACATACTGTATGGGAGTGTCTATGTATAACCCTGTTTCATTGGTCTTTCAATTGTGTATCTTGGTGCCCCACAAGGTCCACCTGGGTGGTAACCTTGTGGGGAAAATCACATAAAAGGCAGAGTGCCAGCATTAAACCTTCAGTTATTCCCCCTAAACTGAGTGCTGCCCAGTTACTGGGGAGGTGTTGGGAGAATCTTGCCTTGCCGTATTTGGCTGTTCCTGTGGATTACCTTCCTTGTTCCTGAGTCATCTTGCAGAAACTAGCGGAGAAAAGTCCCTGCTAGACTAGCGCTCCGCTACAACAATCACTTTGTAACTATATCACTATCACTATCTCACTCTATCAGTAGATCACAATCACTCTATCACTCTCACTATCACTCTATCACTATCACTCTATCACTATCACTATCACTCTATCACTATCACTATCACTCTATCACTATCACTATCACTCTATCACTATCACTATCACTCTATCACTATCACTCTATCACTATCACTATCACTCTATCACTATCACTCTATCACTATCACTATCACTCTATCACTATCACTATCACTCTATCACTATCACTATCACTCTATCACTATCACTATCACTCTATCACTATCACTCTATCACTATCACTATCACTCTATCACTATCACTATCACTATCACTCTATCACTATCACTATCACTCTATCACTATCACTATCACTCTATCACTATCACTCTATCACTATCACTATCACTCTATCACTATCACTATCACTCTATCACTATCACTATCACTCTATCACTATCACTATCACTCTATCACTATCACTCTATCACTATCACTCTATCACTATCACTATCACTCTATCACTATCACTATCACTCTATCACTATCACAATCACTCTATCACTATCACTATCACTCTATCACAATCACTCTATCACTATCACTCTATCACTATCACTATCACTCTATCACTATCACTATCACTCTATCACTATCACAATCACTCTATCACAATCACTCTATCACTATCACTATCACTATCACTCTATCACTATCACTATCACTCTATCACTATCACAATCACTCTATCACTATCACTATCACTCTATCACAATCACTCTATCACTATCACTATCACTATCACTCTATCACTATCACTATCACTCTATCAAGTTTTATTTATTTATATCAATTACAAATTAGCAAAATAGACAAACAAATTCCTAACCCAAAGACTTCTCATTGACAGGGCTGGGCAGGAGAGGGTTAAATCACTAGTGACTCTTTAAAAGGTGCTTATGCCAAAATTTACAACCATGTGGTTTGTTCCTCCTCAGCAACTCACCAATTGCCTAATGTATCAGCAGCTGGGAAGTTTGAATAGGCCCCCACCCAATGGATCGAGGCTCGGAGAGAGGGAAGACCTGTAAGTGGCGTCCATGGACGAAGGATTTTAATTCATTCATAAAGTAGAAAATCAACGTCCTCCCCACGACGACCAACGCACAATGAAAATCACATAACTTAAAAAAATACACAACACGTTCAGATCTCTCTCTGTTTAACAAGAATCGTTCTACGGTTAGAAGTCTGATAGACACTCACGACTTCTCCAAACAAATCATAAAATAAGAGCTCGCTGCCTTTAAACTGCAACAAGTACAGAAAGAGGCCACCCGCAGCTTGTTAAAGTGTCAGTCATTCATCGACCCTCACCTCGCTGCAGATGTTCTTAGTGGCCAGGGATCCCAAATAATTCAATCTGATCCCTGGGAGTGTGAGCTCAGCACATTTTATGGCCGCATGCATCCAACAGAGAGTAATACAGCATATTCAGACCGTATCCTACCTGGCGACACTCAGTTACTAACCCGCTCTGTCTGACAATACTAGTCTGAGGGCAATGTTATTACACGGTTATAGAATGCGGCGCTATATAAATCCAGTTATTATATAGACAGTAATACAGTGTGTTACAGACCGTATCCCACCTGGCGAAACTCAGTTACTAACCCACTCTGTCTGACAATACTAGTCTGAGGGCAATGTTATTACACGGTTATAGAACGCGGCGCTATATAAATCCAGTTATTATATAGACAGTAATACAGCATGTTACAGACCGTATCCCACCTGGCGACACTCAGTTACTAACCCGCTCTGTCTGAAAATACTAGTCTGAGGGCAATGTTATTACACGGTTATAGAACGCGGCGCTATATAAATCCAGTTATTATATAGACAGTAATACAGCGTGTTACAGACCGTATCCCACCTGGCCGCACTCAGTTACTAACCCGCTCTGTCTGACAATACTAGTCTGAGGGCAATGTTATTACACGGTTATAGAACGCGGCGCTATATAAATCCAGTTATTATATAGACAGTAATACAGCGTGTTACAGACCGTATCCCACCTGGCCGCACTCAGTTACTAACCCGCTCTGTCTGACAATACTAGTCTGAGGGCAATGTTATTACACGGTTATAGAACGCGGCGCTATATAAATCCAGTTATTATATAGACAGTAATACAGCATGTTACAGACCGTATCCCACCTGGCGACACTCAGTTACTAACCCGCTCTGTCTGAAAATACTAGTCTGAGGGCAATGTTATTACACGGTTATAGAACGCGGCGCTATATAAATCCAGTTATTATATAGAGAGTAATACAGCGTGTTACAGACCGTATCCCACCTGGCAACACTCAGTTACTAACCCGCTCTGTCTGACAATACTAGTCTGAGGGCAATGTTATTACACGGTTATAGAACGCGGCGCTATATAAATCCAGTTATTATATAGACAGTAATACAGCATGTTACAGACCGTATCCCACCTGGCGACACTCAGTTACTAACCCGCTCTGTCTGACAATACTAGTCTGAGGGCAATGTTATTACACGGTTATAGAACGCGGCGCTATATAAATCCAGTTATTATATAGACAGTAATACAGTGTGTTACAGACCGTATCCCACCTGGCGAAACTCAGTTACTAACCCACTCTGTCTGACAATACTAGTCTGAGGGCAATGTTATTACACGGTTATAGAACGCGGCGCTATATAAATCCAGTTATTATATAGACAGTAATACAGCGTGTTACAGACCGTATCCCACCTGGCGACACTCAGTTACTAACCCGCTCTGTCTGACAATACTAGTCTGAGGACAATGTTATTACACGGTTATAGAACGCGGCGCTATATAAATCCAGTTATTATATAGACAGTAATACAGCGTGTTACAGACCGTATCCCACCTGGCGACACTCAGTTACTAACCCACTCTGTCTGACAATACTAGTCTGAGGGCAATGTTATTACACGGTTATAGAACGCGGCGCTATATAAATCCAGTTATTATATAGACAGTAATACAGCGTGTTACAGACCGTATCCCACCTGGCGACACTCAGTTACTAACCCACTCTGTCTGACAATACTAGTCTGAGGGCAATGTTATTACACGGTTATAGAATGCGGCGCTATATAAATCCAGTTATTATATAGACAGTAATACAGCGTGTTACAGACCGTATCCCACCTGGCGACACTCAGTTACTAACCCACTCTGTCTGACAATACTAGTCTGAGGACAATGTTATTACACGGTTATAGAACGCGGCGCTATATAAATCCAGTTATTATATAGACAGTAATACAGCGTGTTACAGACCGTATCCCACCTGGCGACACTCAGTTACTAACCCACTCTGTCTGACAATACTAGTCTGAGGGCAATGTTATTACACGGTTATAGAATGCGGCGCTATATAAATCCAGTTATTATATAGACAGTAATACAGCGTGTTACAGACCGTATCCCACCTGGCAACACTCAGTTACTAACCCGCTCTGTCTGACAATACTAGTCTGAGGACAATGTTATTACACGGTTATAGAACGCGGCGCTATATAAATCCAGTTATTATATAGACAGTAATACAGCGTGTTACAGACCGTATCCCACCTGGCGACACTCAGTTACTAACCCACTCTGTCTGACAATACTAGTCTGAGGGCAATGTTATTACACGGTTATAGAATGCGGCGCTATATAAATCCAGTTATTATATAGACAGTAATACAGTGTGTTACAGACCGTATCCCACCTGGCGACACTCAGTTACTAACCCACTCTGTCTGACAATACTAGTCTGAGGGCAATGTTATTACACGGTTATAGAACGCGGCGCTATATAAATCCAGTTATTATATAGACAGTAATACAGCGTGTTACAGACCGTATCCCACCTGGCGACACTCAGTTACTAACCCACTCTGTCTGACAATACTAGTCTGAGGGCAATGTTATTACACGGTTATAGAATGCGGCGCTATATAAATCCAGTTATTATATAGACAGTAATACAGCATGTTACAGACCGTATCCCACCTGGCGACACTCAGTTACTAACCCGCTCTGTCTGACAATACTAGTCTGAGGACAATGTTATTACACGGTTATAGAACGCGGCGCTATATAAATCCAGTTATTATATAGACAGTAATACAGCGTGTTACAGACCGTATCCCACCTGGCGACACTCAGTTACTAACCCGCTCTGTCTGACAATACTAGTCTGAGGACAATGTTATTACACGGTTATAGAACGCGGCGCTATATAAATCCAGTTATTATATAGACAGTAATACAGCGTGTTACAGACCGTATCCCACCTGGCGACACTCAGTTACTAACCCACTCTGTCTGACAATACTAGTCTGAGGGCAATGTTATTACACGGTTATAGAACGCGGCGCTATATAAATCCAGTTATTATATAGACAGTAATACAGCGTGTTACAGACCGTATCCCACCTGGCTGCACTCAGTTACTAACCCACTCTGTCTGACAATACTAGTCTGAGGGCAATGTTATTACACGGTTATAGAATGCGGCGCTATATAAATCCAGTTATTATATAGACAGTAATACAGCGTATTCAGACCGTATCCCACCTGGCGACACTCAGTTACTAACCCGCTCTGTCTGACAATACTAGTCTGAGGACAATGTTATTACACGGTTATAGAACGCGGCGCTATATAAATCCAGTTATTATATAGACAGTAATACAGCGTGTTACAGACCGTATCCCACCTGGCCGCACTTAGTTACTAACCCGCTCTGTCTGACAATACTAGTCTGAGGGCAATGTTATTACACGGTTATAGAACGCGGCGCTATATAAATCCAGTTATTATATAGACAGTAATACAGCATGTTACAGACCGTATCCCACCTGGCGACACTCAGTTACTAACCCGCTCTGTCTGACAATACTAGTGTGAGGGCAATGTTATTACACGGTTATAGAATGCGGCGCTATATAAATCCAGTTATTATATAGACAGTAATACAGCGTGTTACAGACCGTATCCCACCTGGCCGCACTCAGTTACTAACCCGCTCTGTCTGACAATACTAGTCTGAGAGCAATGTTATTACATGGTTATAGAACGCGGCGCTATATAAATCCAGTTATTATATAGAGAGACACCGGGTGCAATATACAGTATTCAGAGTTAAACTGGTAAAATCCAGATAGAATTGATGAAAGTCTACAAAAAGAACAAAATATAAACAAACCAAAATACACAATAATCGAGAAATGTTTTTCTATAAACTGATTTTTCTGTCTTTGTGCACATTTTATATTTTTTAGAGACAAATATAACATTTAGAATTTTTTTTGCCATATTCTTATGTTTTGATTTATTTTTTAGCTTTATATTTTTATTTTTCTCTATGGAAGGATGCGCGCCCTCTCTTAAACCGACTACTGCCGTATTATAGTGGTGGAAGTTATTGGTCGGCCAGGCCGTGGAGATCGCCATAATGTGACGACACTGTGGACCGATCCATACCTCCCAAGTGTCCCGGTTTAGGAGAGACAGTCCTATACATCACACAGGGGGTTAACATCTACGCCTACAGAGCTTAATGTTTGGATACCTTAACAGAGCGCCCCGAGTGGCTACACTAAGCCAGTGCACTCTGATGTGATTCAATACACATGCTGATAACTCGAGCAGACACTCAAAGTACAGAGGAAGCAGGGGAGTTAGACATGTGTGTAGGTAGCGGTTACGTGTGGTGCGACACAATACATCCCCCCCATTCAAACCCTTAACCCAATCAAAACTAGGAAACATATATGTGTGGTATAAAAAAGGCCACAGCTTTTATTTATAATTTATCAAACATATTTATAAAACCAACCATAAATAAAACAAGGTATAAGCATTATTTAACTTGAACTAGTCCTTGCCAACCGTACCACCAACCCTCTAGGGTACACGCCCTACCGAGGCATCAGCCCTCCCCCCTCGTCCATGATACCTGGCCTTCACCTTGGCCTTCCAATACCACATGCCAACCCCTGGCCACCATTCCTGGCACAGAGGGCACGCGCAAATACCCAAACCTTTCCCGAGGTTAGGGGAGGGGGCCCGACCCAGCATCCTTCTTTTTCTTGTACTCCTCTTCCCAATTGGTTCGGCAAGGACCATACCCGCCACTAGCCCCGCTGCATTTACGCCTAAATCAGCGGGCGCGACCCCCAAGCAACGCCATGGCCTGCTCCAACGCATCCTGCAGCTCTAGGTTAAACAAGTCCAAACCGACATCAGTGAGATGGACCCCATCCGGGCGAAAAAAGATAGCCGCCTCCCGCTCAAAAATACGGTGTCGCTCTGCCAAGCCCCCGACACCTAGCACAAACTTGGAAACCCGCTTATTAATCTTTACTCGACAGCGCTCCATAGCACCCTGATCGCGTGCGCACTTCCAATAGTTCCTGGAAACTATTCCTGACCATATTAGGCAAATTTTCGGAAAAAGTACTCGCAAGCGCGCCAAGTCTCGCCTGATCAGCTCCCCTAAGCCCCACGCAGGCAGCGAACCTAAATCGTTCCCTCCCAGATGCACCACCAAGATATCCGGGATTCCTAATAACGTGGATAACTGCACGACCTCAGGCAACAGCTGACCCCATTTCATGCCCCGGAACCCGAACCACCGGACCTCCGCCAGTTCCCGAGGTATTCCAAGCCTTGTCCCACCCGGGCGAACCCCAGCCCGCAGGTGGGCCCAGTAGATGTAGGAATGACCGATTATCCAGATCCGTCGGCCGGGCCCTGTGGAGAAAACACAAGGGGGATACCGATCAGACGTGTGGGCCGAACATAGGACCGAAACCTCCCCGATTCCCATCTACCAATCCTTTGAATGGCCTGGTCCGAGAAACCTAAACGAGAGGCTTCCGTAGCGGCCCCAATCCGAAAAGAGTGACCCCCAAAGTCTGTGCTCGAAATACCCAGTTGGTCGAGTGCCAAACGGAAAACCCGGAGAAATTGGAAGCGAGAAAGAAAAGACCCATCCCCATGGATTAACAATGGGCCTACCACATCCGGGCGACACAGAAGGTAAGATTGAAAAGCTGCGACGGGACAGACAGCCGAGCCGGGAATGGCGCGAAGGGAAACCCATGCCCCCCTACCAAAAATGTCAGTTTTCGACTTTCGCACCAAAAAACGCACCGTATCATCCACGACAGACACATCATGGAACAACAAGCCGCCTGGAATCCGCTTGCTAGGGCTCACAAGCTCCCCAATCCGCAGAGCACCAAAGAAGGCGAAAGAGAAAGCCACCCGAAACAAACGCGCTTCGAAATCGGACAAACAGACCCTGGATAAGACCGACGCGATACCAAGTAGCAGTGCGCCAGAAACCGGTCTCCTGGAATCCCGAGGCTGCGGACCTCTACGCCAGCCACGCATTGCAAGCCGGACCATGAAGTCTTTGGTCACATCCGGCACGCGAGTCAGGTTGAACCAGAAGCTCAGACCTGACAGCTTCCCCGCTACCGTGGCTGGGGAACAACCACTAGCCTCCCAAAACCAGAGCAACCGTAAAACCCCCTGAACCCTCTCCGCAGATGAAGAAAACCCACCTTGGTCCTGCTCCAGAGCGACCCAGTCACTCCATGCCTTACCGTACCGGGCCCAAGTAGCATCCGACACTGAAGACCGAATCCATTCCCTTATTCGCTCAGGCCAAGGGACCATAGCTCTCTGGGACAGGGAAGGCCCTTCGTATCTGCTTCGGGCGCGATCAGACGAAACACCTGCCATTGGAAACGAGAAAGGGCGTCAGCCGTGGTATTCTCTACACTGGGAATATGCACAGCGCGACATGTAACGTTCAAAGACAGGCAACGCAGTACCAAGCTCCGCAGGAGCCTGACCACCGGAGGAGAGGAGGCTGTCAACCGATTAATGGCCTGGACAACGCCCAAATTGTCACAGTGGAACACGACACGCCTGTCCTTGATCTCCGGCCCCCAAAGATGGAGAGCCACCACAATGGGAAAAAGCTCCAAGAACGCCATGTTCTTGGTCAGGCCTGAGTCGAACCACGATCTTGGCCAAGGTTCTGCGCACCATTGTTTTCCCATGATAGCCCCAAAACCCGACGAACCCGCGGCATCCGTAAACAGGTGCAGCACTGAGTTCGCTACCTCGGGCTGCTGCCAGTAAGACCTACCATTGTACTCTTCCAGAAAAACCGCCCAAACCGCTAAATCCTCCCTGAGCGGCTTGGTCAAGCGGACGAAGTGGAACGGCTTCAGTATCCCTGACGTGGCAGCCGCCAGGCGTCGGTTAAATACTCTACCCATGGGCATAATCCGACAGGCAAAGTTTAATTTGCCCAACAAGGATTGAAGTCGTTGCAGCGTGATCTTCCGCAAGGAGCTCGCCTCCTGGACCACCCCACGTAGATCAGCCAACTTGTCCAACGGAAGCCGACATTCCCCGACGACCGAATCAATCTCGATCCCGAGAAAGCACAAGCACGTGGAAGGGCCAATCGTTTTGTCAGGTGCCAGCGGCACGCCGAACATACAGGCCAAATCCGACACTGCTTGTAAGATCCGGGAGCATATCGGGGAATGCGCGGGGCCCACACACAGAAAGTCATCTAAGTAGTGAAGCAGGGAATCGTAACCGGACTCCATTCTCACTACCCATTCTAGAAAAGAGCTGAAGCATTCAAAATAAAAACAGGATATTGCACAACCCATGGGGAGACACATATCCACGTAATAATGACCTTCAAATGCACAACCCAAGAGATGATGACACTCTGGGTGAACTGGTAGGAGGCGAAAAGCAGACTCGATATCAGTTTTTGCCATGAGTGCTCCGGGGCCAGCGGCCCTTACTATGCCCACAGCAGCGTCAAAGGACGCATAGGAAACGCGGCATAATTCAGCTGCAATGTCATCGTTTACCGAGCACCCATGAGGGTGCGACAGGTGATGAATCAGCCGGAACTTTCCCGGTTCCCGTTTGGGCACCACGCCCAACGGTGAAACCCTTAGATCGGGGAGTGGCGATTCCCGAAATGGGCCCGCCATGCGGCCCAGCGCTACTTCCTTCGCCAGTTTTTCCCTGACCACCCCTGGATATTCAGAAACAGATCTCAGGTTTCTGCAAAAACCGGAGACCTGCCGAGGCCGGTGAGGGATCCAAAACCCCTGCCCAAATCCCTCCAGTAATAAGGCAGCCGCCTTCTTATTCTTATAACGATTTAGCCATGGGCGCATCGCGTCGACGTCCACCGGCGTCTTCGCCCTTAGCGCCCACGGAGTCCCCTTTGTCGCCAGTTTTGGCTCGTTTGAAGCATTTTGAAGCGGGGTGGGACCCACCGCACCCCGAACATTCATGCTTGAAGCGACAACTAGACCCGAATTTGCATTGGCCATCGTTATATTGCCAACAGCAGCCTGTTTTACGTTGACCGGCCGACGCTGCGGTTGAAGAACCCGCGCCGGCCCCCCCAAGAAAGGACGACAGGCCCCCTTGATGTGAGGCTGGGCGGGTCATGATAGCTAACCACAAGCCAATGTCCATTTGATCCCAGCCCATGGAAGGCCGAACCGCTAAACGTTGGCGGAACTGCTCATCATACCGCCACCACCCTAACCCGCCGTACACCCGACAAGCGGTCCATATCACGTCCTGGTAGCAGAATAGGGAAGAACATTTGGCGGGAGTCTTCTCACCTATCACGCTGGCTAAGATCGAAAAGGCTCGGATCCAGTTTCCGAAAGTTTTCGGAATCTTCCGGTACCGAAACTTTTCTTTGTCCTTTTCGGACTCTTTAGCGTCAGCGTCAACCCGGGGAAGATCTTCCATAGGGAGGAGAGAAAAGATTTCAACAAATTCCCCCTTGTCTATTTTTGCGCGCAATTCCGGCGTTAGATGGAGGCCCAGAGGACCTGACCAGCACATGTACGCCGCACCGTGCGCGGCCGGAGCAACCCCCAAACCCGAGAGAGCAGCGGCGTCCCCGGCCGTGCCCCCTGCAGTTTCCAGCGTCACCGTCAGTAACGCCGAGGTTGAGGGGCTGGGGGCCTGTGTTATATTGGCGGGCATTGACGCAGCGACTGCTGAAAGATCAGACCCTGCGGAACCTGCCCAACCCGCCCGAAGTTGGTTATCTAAAGCCACCGGGGGGGAAGCCCCGGGGCGATATCCCCGCTCAAGGGTTAGCAAAACCTGCTTCATAGCCTGGAGTACAGAACCCCATTCTTGCACTTCCCCTGCGCCAGCGCCCCCCAAACCCGACCCCGTTATACCGGAGTACTCACCTGCAGGAGCTGAATTGGCAGGTAGCAGCGGGACTTCAACATGCCCACCAGGCTGCAACGGCCCCAAGGGAACTGCGACCGCAGGAAGCACTGCACCAGTCACAGCATCAGGGAACCGACTTGTCAGCCGACCAGGGGTGACCTGCGAAGACAGGTGAAAAAGAACCCTGCCCACCCAACCCAGGTAATTGGGGACCCGCAGAAGTGGTAAAAACTGTGTGTGAAACTGGCATGGCAGAAAGAGCCCCAGAGGGGGCAGCATGGACCGTAGTTAACGGAGGGGCAGATGCAGAGGGCATCAGACCCATAGGGAGGGGTCCAAGGGGGGTAGGATGGGCAGGAGATAGTGTTGGGAGAGCTTGATGGGCGGCTGAGGATGATGAGAATGCAGGATGGACGGATGAGGTTGATGGAAGTGCATGCTGTCCGGATGAGGTTGATGGGAGTGCATGCTGGCCGGATGAAGCTGATGGGAGTGCCTGTTGGACGGATGAGGCTGATGGGAGTGTGGTAGTGGCCGGGCCAGGGGAGACAGAGCGGGGAGGATGAGAAGGGGGGGGGCTGTGCCCACGAGTAGCCGGACCTGGCTCCATACCCCGACCCCCCGAACCCCCCAACCCCCTACTGGTTGCCCTGCCGCCTCGCGGCCTACTCACCACTCCTGAAGAAGAGCCGGCCGCCGACCTCACTTGCTCGCGCTCCGCCTGAGATCCACCATGAGCCGAGCGCCTGTCAGGTGCCCGGGTCGTCGCCAACGTTGTGCTGAAAAGTGATCTCGCGGACGACCTCCTGGAGGCCCGCGAGATCACAGGAGCAGGAACCGGCGCGGGACGGCCATCACCTCCCCGAGAAGCGGCAGCCGCACGTGTAGCTCTAGACCGCCTCGGGGAGGAGGCGACAGGCTGCACTGACTCGCTGCCGCCCGCGGCCGCGGGGGACCTGGCGCGCGGGCCGGCAACGGGGCTCCTGCTCCTACCCCTCACCCGACCCTCCCGCGAGGGGCTGTAACGGGTAGGGGGACGCGCCCGGCGGCGCGGAGTACCCTGGCTGCCGACAGAGGGAGCAGCTACCAAGGAGGCACCCTGCAGCCTTACCAGCTGGGCCTGCAGGTGCCGGCCACCGTCCTGGAGGGCCTCAGCCCGAAGAGCAGCAAGGATTCCATCGATATCCATGCTTCTGGCCGTGGGGTAAGCAAAAGCAACACAATGATAGGAAACAGGGGGAGAGATTGTCACCTTGCCGTTATTTTTAAGATGGCTGAGGTGAAGGGGACAAAATGTCCGTTATTTATACAACCCCACCCAAACCCTTAACCTAAATGCCACACCCATTTTTACACCCACACCCACCACACCCACACATGCCTCCTATCCGGCTAGCTTTCAGCCCGCCTCCTCTGGGCCTGAGCGGCTGCACTTCAGCCAAATAATGCATTGCCCAGGTGTGGGACGCTGCCGACTTTACATCCAACCCTTCCATGACTGGCCAACAAATGACACAATATGAAGAAATGTCCAGCTCGGTTTACATTTGAAATAATTTGGTCCAGTGGAACTTGGTTTAGCTCAGATAAATATTATTTAATTAGGCCAAAACCTCTCTTCATTCCTGCGCAGAATAACTTCCCTTCCACCCGCTCCATGGGTTGTACCCCTCGGGCTCTGCTTCACACAGACACATCGTATCCACACGTGGCTGGCTGGCTGGCTGATTTAATATCCAGTTTAGTTGCAGTTAATGATTTTATTGGAGTGATACTAAAAGCCTCCAGTTATTTTAATGTTCATACGGATTTGGGATAGAGCGCAGGTAACCCTCTCCTTTGGTTTTTACTGTATGTATTGGGGCTGATGTGTACTATAATCATTTCTGCCGGCCAGGAGTAGTGAGGGTTTGAGTGCAATGTTTTTATTGTTTTTTGTATCTCACAGCCATGTTACAATTAAGGGTTAATAAGTATGTAGGGGCTTAGAAAAATACCCCTCTCTGTCTCATTAGAGATTTATTAGCTGAAAACAAGGAGAATTGTTAGTGTATGACTCACCCAAGAAATTTTACCTTGACGTGGCAGGTGAGCTTACACTCTATTGGCCATTGGAGTGATATTAAAAAAACCTCCGGTTATAAAAGTACATAGGGAATTGGAAACGTGCGCAGGTAACTTTTTCCTTTTGGACGTTTTCTTACCCTATTTCTTTGGCAAACTATTCTAGAAACAAATAATGAAGAAAAACTAGATTTTTTTGTGTAAGCTAAATGCACATTTTCAATACCTGTGAGTTAGGTCCACAGAATAGCTGATTGCAGGAAACTAAACTATTTTGTGAATTAATGAGCAGTGAAAATTGCTGTTTTAGACCTGCTTTGTTTTACAGTCATTAAGTTTGGGGGATTCACATTTCACGTTTAGTCGCTGCTAGAACCCACCACGGGACTCGTTCGGACGATGTTCATTCTGCGGAGAGTCGATTGCGTGATATTCGTGCAGAGGGTATTTGGTTGCATGTTAGCCTGAACAGGACCCTCCCTGATGACTTCCGTGCTTCGTAGGAGGAGAATAAGTGTCCTGTTAGATTAATGCTGAAATTATTTCCTCACCGTCTTTTGTTTCTGAATTGTGTGACTCGAACGTTATCTTTTAGTGCGATACCGAAAATCTGGAGTTGCTGGTAAATGTAGGAATAGAATTCAGTTTGTAACGAGGTGATTAAGGTCAGAATGCATGAGAACTGAGCCTTGAAAATACAGTATTCTTTCTACGATAGTCAAAGTGTTTTATTGACCAAGAATCAACAAGGGAATTGCAAATCATGTGCAATACAGGGACCTCCGTCTCACAAGACCAAAATAGAACTTTTTAGTTTTATCTCAAAGAAAGTTCTGCTTCTGGCTATAATTGCGCCACGCTCAGGGTGACGCACACTAATGATATCATCATGCTTCTGGCTATAATTGCGCCATGCTCAGGGTGACGCACACTAATGATATCATCATGCTTCTGGCTATAATTGCGCCACGCTTGGGGTGATGAGCGCTGATGATATCATCATGTTTCTGGCTATAATTGCATCACGCTCGGGGTGACACATGTTGATGATATCATCATGTTTCTGGCTATAATTGCGCCACGCTCGGGGTGACGCACACTAATGATATCATCATGCTTCTGGCTATAATTGCATCACGCTTGGGGTGATGAGCGCTGATGAAATCATCCTGTTTCTGGCTATAATTGCATCACACTTGGGGTGATGCACGCTGATGATATCATCATGTTTCCGGCTATAATTGCGCCACGCTCGGGGTGACACAGATTGATGATATCATCATGCTTCTGGCTATAATTGCATTACGATCAGGGTGATGCGCGCTGATGATATCATCATGCTTCTGGCTATAATTGCGCCACGCTCAGGGTGACGCACGCTGATGATATCATCATGCTTCTGGCTATAATTGCGCCACGCTCAGGGTGACGCACGCTGATGATATCATCATGCTTCAGGCTATAATTGCATCACGCTTGGGGTGATGAGCGCTGATGATATCATCTCAGTTTCTGGCTATAATTGTGCCACCCTCTGGGTGATGCACGCTGATGATTTTATGGGTGGGTTCTCTTTATCCGCAGAGACTGAGAAACTGCTCCAAATTGGGGAAAGTTGGATGGAGACCCACACAGGACAATTCCAGAGGACTGGGGGTAAATAACCCTTCAAGCCGGATAATAACCCAGAGCTGTGCCAGAGGGACCCACAATATCTTAGTAGGTTAGAATGGCCAGTCCTTTATTCTATCTAGCAGGTTATAGCGATAGAACGAGAAATCACTTCCATTGTTCCATAGCCGCGATCTGTAGTGGTTATAGTGTTATCAGTGTTCCTTTAATTATGACATCCCTGCAAACGTTCCTATTTACTGCACTCATTCGGTCTACCTCCTTGGGTTAGCGATTTACTTAAAGGGACACTCCCGACCCCCAAAGCAGTTTAGCTTGCTTTATGTGTGAAACATTAGAAGAGGAGGACTTACAAGAGATCTGCAGCTTTTGCACACGGTTCCTAGATATACCAATTAAGGAAAAATGCTTAATTAACTGTATACACTATTATCTACTAACCAGTGATTGTATATTTTGGTGGTTGGGGGCCGTGGAGTGTTCTTTTAAAACCAGAAACTTTATATTAAAAAACAAATAACAGCACATCGTCTCCATTTCTAAGTTCCTGATGAGATTTCGCCTATTTTCTGTAAGTTTGTGGTTTGACAGACATTGGAATGATGTCTATTGCAGAACATTGCAGTCACCATGTGTGATAGTCCGAGGGCCAGAGGTTTAAACGATTCATTCCACAGACTAGAATGAGAGGCTTCTAATTGGTGCAGCCGCTTCCTAGTGGAGAAGGGCTCGGCCTATAGCAGCAGTTGTCTCTCTTTCAAATAATTCTTGATGACATTTTCGCATCATTTTTAAATATATCACAATAAAAATAGGGGTTCATTTTGGATCATTATTTGCGCTCGGTCTAATTCTCGATCTCTTGTTTCTGTAGTTTAAGATTTCATGAACATGACACTTTACTGACGGCCATTATTAATGACCGGTCCTGCCATTAGATGAGACATGCTGGAGCAACACACGTAAATATAGCAGAAAGCGTTAACGTTCCAAAACGAGAAATAGGGTCACCTTAAATCTTCCCATCATGCTTCAGGTGGCTACAGTCACATTAGACCAGCGATGAAGAACATTTATTTTACTTCTGAATTGTTTGTCTGAAAGGTCAATAAAAATGTAAACTTGTAGTGGGGGAGACGGGGGGGGGGGGGGGGGGGGCTAATAAAAAGGTTATAGGAGATTGGTTCTAATCAAGAAAGTTTGTCACTTATTGATTAATAAATATTAATCCATTGGTAGGACTAGAATACAACATATTGCAGGGTAGGACATGAATTCTGCATACTGCACGGTAGGACATGAATTCTGCATTCTGCAGGGTAGGACATGAATTCTGCATTCTGCAGGGTAGGACATGAATTCTGCATACTGCAGGGTAGGACTTGAATTCTACATACTGCAGGGTATGACATGAATTCTGCATACTGCAGGGTAGGACATGAATTCGGCATACTGCAGGGTAGGACATGAATGCGGCATACTGCAGAGTAGGACATGAATGCGGCATACTGCAAGGTAGGACATGAATTCTATATACTGCAGGGTAGGACATGAATTCTGCATACTGCAGGGTAGGACATGGATTCTGCATACTGCAGGGTAGGACATGAATTCTGCATACTGCAGGGTATGACATGAATTCCGCATACTGCAGGGTAGGACATGAATTCCGCATACTGCAGGGTAGGACATGAATTCGGCATACTGCAGGGTAGGACATGAATTCGGCATACTGCAGGGTAGGACATGAATTCGGCATACTGCAGGGTAGGACATGAATTCGGCATACTGCAGGGTAGGACATGAATTCTGCATACTGCAGGGTAGGACATGAATTCTGCATACTGCAGGGTAGGACATGAATTCTGCATACTGCAGGGTAGGACATGAATTCTGCATACTGCAGGGTAGGACATGAATTCGGCATACTGCAGGGTAGGACTTGAATTCTACATACTGCAGGGTAGGACATGAATTCTGCATACTGCAGGGTAGGACATGAATTCTGCATACTGCAGGGTAGGACATGAATTCTGCATACTGCAGGGTAGGACATGAATTCTGCATACTGCAGGGTAGGACATGAATTCTGCATACTGCAGGGTAGGACTTGAATTCTACATACTGCAGGGTAGGACATGAATTCTGCATACTGCAGGGTAGGACATGAATTCTGCATACTGCAGGGTAGGACATGAATTCGGCATACTGCAGGGTAGGACATGAATTCGGCATACTGCAGGGTAGGACATGAATTCGGCATACTGCAGGGTAGGACATGAATTCTGCATACTGCAGGGTAGGACATGAATTCTGCATACTGCAGGGTAGGACATGAATTCTGCATACTGCAGGGTAGGACATGAATTCTGCATACTGCAGGGTAGGACATGAATTTGGCATACTGAGGGCATTACTTTTCATTCGCTGACTATCAATGTGTTTGGTAGTTCTGTCTAGAAACGATGACTCTGTGCCAGGCTGCAGCGGTTTTATTTAATAAGTACTAGTTTGTTCTATTCCTGATCAGAAAAGGAGAACTCAGACTTTAAAATGTTCAGGGTCTCGGCCTCCCTGGACGCGAAGATAACCGGCAGATTGTTTATTCGCGCGCCCCGTGGAGAGGAAAAACATGTATGGTGCATGTTCTGCCTCTGACCGCGTCCGGCACCCACATGCGGAGACTATTTGTTCAGCTGTACGAGAGCGTGAGAATGGGCCGTATTATCTCAGATTGGGGGCTCAACGCATCCTTCCCAAATGCGAAGAACCGCACTCTGCGTTAAATGGCGTAGTTGCTGTGACACAGGGCGCAGTTGAGGAGATAAGGAGTGTCACAACAAACAGTTTGACTTTTGGCAGAGTCTGGAGTCAATCTGCAAGAATCCATCTTTATTTGCCTGAACGGTGGTTGAATCCCATTTCCTTTCCGTGAGGCTCCTATCTATCCTCAGCTGTGAACAAAAACGTTTTGTGAGCCGGACAATTCCCGGGAGGCCGCGTCTCTCGCACACATCTGCTCGACCTAATCATTCAGTACCTTTCATTCATTCTCAATGATTCGAGTCCGGAAGATAAAAGAAGAACTGCCTGGGGAGAGATACCACAGGGGGCCTATTCAATAAACAGTGAATTGAAGACTAAAATAGTCAAAATGGAAAAACTCTGCTCTAGTCGCAATTCAACTACTTTAGCCTGAATATAGAAGCTTTCAGTTCACTAGATTCCCTTTATGGTGAACGTGTTTCCATTAGAAAAGTGGACGATTGTCCTATAAACCAAGACGTGGAGAAGGGGGTTCAAAGAGGAAATTATGGGAACAAACACATTCATCAATATAAATGTTTCTTCATGAAACCTGCATCCCAGGGGCACTCACAAGGTAGATAACCACATATCTACGACTCCCATAATGCTTTGCTATTCTAAAAGATTGGCAAAGCATGATGGGAGCTGTAGTTGTAAAATATCTGGTCTTTTAGGAGCACTTGCTGTAATCGAATACGTCAAACTGCTCTCAGTCAGGAATTTCAGTTAAACCAGATTCAATTTGAAACGTTCCTATTAACATGGCTTCACACCAAAGGCAGGCAAGCTACAATACACAGTGCGTGATTATTAACTCTGCCAAGTCTGGACCTCACAAGCATGCTGAAAATATGTAACATGGTTCCTGATTAGAGCTGAGAGACTTTGTGAATGTACCCATTAAAGGACCACCATATAGTCACTCAGACCACCATCTCAATGATGTATCTGAATCAAATGGTCTGGGCGCAGTGTTCCTCAACTTCTATTTAAAATTCCAAAATGGGGACAAAGAAGGGTGAAGAGCAGGGACGTATAGTCCTAAATGAAGGATTCGTATCAGGACTATAGATTCCCTTTCAATGTATCGGTCACGTAACAGGTAGCGATCGCTCTCCAGGAACATACAGTTACTTAGCAATATGTGTCAGATATGTATCAGTGATAACATTATATTAGCCAATGACAATCAGTTCTGAATATTTTATCATGTATAAAGGACGAGTGGCCGCCCCTAGCGCTGAGTACTTTGCTGTTCTTCCAGATAATCGCAGCCAATAAGTAACATTATGAATACGGCAGTTACATTGTAATGTCCGTATCCCTTTAGTGTAAAAGATATTGGGGGGTTTGGTTAATTGCCCCCCTCCAGTGTGAGCTGCTGTGTTCCCTGAGTATTCTACAGACAGCAGTTACATTGTAATGTCCGTATCCCTTTAGTGTAAAATATATTGGGGGGTTTGGTTAATTGCCCCCTCCAGTGTGAGCTGCTGTGTTCCCTGAGTATTCTACAGACAGCAGTTACAGTGTAATGTCCGTATCCCTTTAGTGTAAAATATATTGGGGTATTTTGGTTAATTGCCCCCTCCAGTGTGAGCTGCTGGGATCCCTGAGTATTCTACAGACAGCAGTTACATTGTAATGTCCGTATCCCTTTAGTGTAAAAGATATTGGGGGGTTTTAGTTAATTGCCCCCTCCAGTGTGAGCTGCTGGGATCCCTGAGTATTCTACAGACAGCAGTTACATTGTAATGTCTGTATCCCTTTAGTGTAAAAGATATTGGGGAGTTTGGTTAATTGCCCCCCTCCAGTGTGAGCTGCTGTGTTCCCTGAGTATTCTACAGACAGCAGTTACATTGTAATGTCCGTATCCCTTTAGTGTAAAAGATATTGGGGGGTTTGGTTAATTGCCCCCTCCAGTGTGAGCTGCTGTGTTCCCTGAGTATTCTACAGACAGCAGTTACATTGTAATGTCCGTATCCCTTTAGTGTAAAAGATATTGGGGGGTTTGGTTAATTCCCCCCTCCAGTGTGAGCTGCTGCGTTCCCTGAGTATTCTACAGACAGCAGTTACATTGTAATGTCCGTATCCCTTTAGTGTAAAAGATATTGGGGGGTTTGGTTAATTGCCCCCCTCCAGTGTGAGCTGCTGGGTTCCCTGAGTATCCTACAGACAGCAGTTACATTGTAATGTCCGTATCCCTTTAGTGTAAAAGATATTGGGGGGTTTGGTTAATTTCCCCCTCCAGTGTGAGCTGCTGTGTTCCCTGAGTATTCTACAGACAGCAGTTACATTGTAATGTCCGTATCCCTTTAGTGTAAAAGATATTGGGGGGTTTGGTTAATTGCCCCCTCCAGTGTGAGCTGCTGTGTTCCCTGAGTATTCTACAGACAGCAGTTACATTGTAATGTCCGTATCCCTTTAGTGTAAAAGATATTGGGGGGGTTTGGTTAATTGCCCCCTCCAGTGTGAGCTGCTGTGTTCCCTGAGTATTCTACAGACAGCAGTTACATTGTAATGTCCGTATCCCTTTAGTGTAAACGATATTGGGGGGTTTGGTTAATTGCCCCCTCCAGTGTGAGCTGCTGTGTTCCCTGAGTATTCTACAGACAGCAGTTACATTGTAATGTCCGTATCCCTTTAGTGTAAAAGATATTGGGGGGTTTGGTTAATTGCCCCCCTCCAGTGTGAGCTGATGTGTTCCCTGAGTATTCTACAGACGGCAGTTACATTGTAATGTCCGTATCCCTTTAGTGTAAAAGATATTGGGGGGTTTGGTTAATTGCCCCCTCCGGTGTGAGCTGCTGTGTTCCCTGAGTATTCTACAGACAGCAGTTACATTGTAATGTCCGTATCCCTTTAGTGTAAAAGATATTGGGGGGTTTGGTTAATTGCCCCCTCCTGTGTGAGCTGCTGTGTTCCCTGAGTATTCTACAGACAGCAGTTACATTGTAATGGCTGTATCCCTTTAGTGTAAAAGATATTGGGGGGGTTTGGTTAATTGCCCCCTCCTGTGTGAGCTGATGTGTTCCCTGAGTATTCTACAGACAGCAGTTACATTGTAATGTCCGTATCCCTTTAGTGTAAAAGATATTGGGGGGTTTGGTTTATTGCCCCCTCCAGTGTGAGCTGCTGTGTTCCCTGAGTATTCTACAGACAGCTGTTACATTGTAATGTCCGTATCCCTTTAGTGTAAAAGATATTGGGGGGTTTGGTTAATTGCCCCCTCCAGTGTGAGCTGCTGTGTTCCCTGAGTATTCTACAGACAGCAGTTACATTGTAATGTCCGTATCCCTTTAGTGTAAAAGATATTGGGGGGTTTGGTTAATTGCCCCCTCCTGTGTGAGCTGCTGTGTTCCCTGAGTATTCTACAGACAGCAGTTACATTGTAATGGCTGTATCCCTTTAGTGTAAAAGATATTGGGGGGGTTTGGTTAATTGCCCCCTCCTGTGTGAGCTGATGTGTTCCCTGAGTATTCTACAGACAGCAGTTACATTGTAATGTCCGTATCCCTTTAGTGTAAAAGATATTGGGGGGTTTGGTTTATTGCCCCCTCCAGTGTGAGCTGCTGTGTTCCCTGAGTATTCTACAGACAGCAGTTACATTGTAATGTCCGTATCCCTTTAGTGTAAAAGATATTGGGGGGTTTGGTTAATTGCCCCCTCCTGTGTGAGCTGATGTGTTCCCTGAGTATTCTACAGACAGCAGTTACATTGTAATGTCCGTATCCCTTTAGTGTAAAAGATATTGGGGGGTTTGGTTAATTGCCCCCCTCCAGTGTGAGCTGCTGTGTTCCCTGAGTATTCTACAGACAGCAGTTACATTGTAATGTCCGTATCCCTTTAGTGTAAAAGATATTGGGGGGTTTGGTTAATTGCCCCCCTCCAGTGTGAGCTGCTGTGTTCCCTGAGTATTCTACAGACAGCAGTTACATTGTAATGTCCGTATCCCTTTAGTGTAAAAGATATTGGGGGGTTTGGTTAATTGCCCCCTCCAGTGTGAGCTGCTGTGTTCCCTGAGTATTCTACAGACAGCAGTTACATTGTAATGTCCGTATCCCTTTAGTGTAAAAGATATTGGGGGGTTTGGTTAATTGCCCCCTCCAGTGTGAGCGGCTGTGTTCCCTGAGTATTCTACAGACAGCAGTTACATTGTAATGTCCGTATCCCTTTAGTGTAAAAGATATTGGGGGTTTTTAGTTAATTGCCCCCTCCAGTGTGAGCTGCTGGGATCCCTGAGTATTCTACAGACAGCAGTTACATTGTAATGTCTGTATCCCTTTAGTGTAAAAGATATTGGGGGTTTTTAGTTAATTGCCCCCTCCAGTGTGAGCTGCTGTGTTCCCTGAGTATTCTACAGACAGCAGTTACATTGTAATGTCCGTATCCCTTTAGTGTAAAAGATATTGGGGGGTTTGGTTAATTGCCCCCTCCAGTGTGAGCTGCTGTGTTCCCTGAGTATTCTACAGACAGCAGTTACATTGTAATGTCCGTATCCCTTTAGTGTAAAAGATATTGGGGGGTTTGGTTAATTCCCCCCTCCAGTGTGAGCTGCTGCGTTCCCTGAGTATTCTACAGACAGCAGTTACATTGTAATGTCCGTATCCCTTTAGTGTAAAAGATATTGGGGGGTTTGGTTAATTGCCCCCTCCAGTGTGAGCTGCTGTGTTCCCTGAGTATTCTACAGACAGCAGTTACATTGTAATGTCCGTATCCCTTTAGTGTAAAAGATATTGGGGGGGTTGGTTAATTGCCCCCTCCTGTGTGAGCTGCTGTGTTCCCTGAGTATTCTACAGACAGCAGTTACATTGTAATGGCTGTATCCCTTTAGTGTAAAAGATATTGGGGGGGTTTGGTTAATTGCCCCCTCCTGTGTGAGCTGATGTGTTCCCTGAGTATTCTACAGACAGCAGTTACATTGTAATGTCCGTATCCCTTTAGTGTAAAAGATATTGGGGGGTTTGGTTTATTGCCCCCTCCAGTGTGAGCTGCTGTGTTCCCTGAGTATTCTACAGACAGCAGTTACATTGTAATGTCCGTATCCCTTTAGTGTAAAAGATATTGGGGGGTTTGGTTAATTCCCCCCCCTCAGTGTGAGCTGCTGTGTTCCCTGAGTATTCTACAGACAGCAGTTACATTGTAATGTCCGTATCCCTTTAGTGTAAAAGATTTTGGGGGGTTTGGTTAATTGCCCCCTCCAGTGTGAGCTGCTGTGTTCCCTGAGTATTCTACAGACAGCAGTTACATTGTAATGTCCGTATCCCTTTAGTGTAAAAGATATTGGGGGGTTTTAGTTAATTGGCCCCCTCCAGTGTGAGCTGCTGGGATCCCTGAGTATTCTACAGACAGCAGTTACATTGTAATGTCCGTATCCCTTTAGTGTAAAAGATATTGGGGGGTTTGGTTAATTGCCCCCTCCAGTGTGAGCTGCTGTGTTCCCTGAGTATTCTACAGACAGCAGTTACATTGTAATGTCCGTATCCCTTTAGTGTAAAAGATATTGGGGGGTTTGGTTAATTGCCCCCTCCAGTGTGAGCTGCTGAGTTCCCCGAGTATTCTACAGACAGCAGTTACATTGTAATGTCCGTATCCCTTTAGTGTAAAAGATATTGGGGGGTTTTAGTTAATTGGCCCCCTCCAGTGTGAGCTGCTGGGATCCCTGAGTATTCTACAGACAGCGGTTACATTGTAATGTCCGTATCCCTTTAGTGTAAAATATATTGGGGTATTTTGGTTAATTGCCCCCTCCAGTGTGAGCTGCTGGGATCCCCGAGTATTTTACAGACAGCAGTTACATTGTAATGTCCGTATCCCTTTAGTGTAAAATATATTGGGGTATTTTGGTTAATTGCCCCCTCCAGTGTGAGCTGCTGTGTTCCCTGAGTATTCTACAGACAGCAGTTACATTGTAATGTCCGTATCCCTTTAGTGTAAAAGATATTGGGGGGTTTTAGTTAATTAGCCCCCTCCAGTGTGAGCTGCTGGGATCCCTGAGTATTCTACAGACAGCAGTTACATTGTAATGTCCGTATCCCTTTAGTGTAAAAGATATTGGGGGGTTTGGTTAATTGCCCCCCTCCAGTGTGAGCTGATGTGTTCCCTGAGTATTCTACAGACGGCAGTTACATTGTAATGTCCGTATCCCTTTAGTGTAAAAGATATTGGGGGGTTTGGTTAATTGCCCCCTCCGGTGTGAGCTGCTGTGTTCCCTGAGTATTCTACAGACAGCAGTTACATTGTAATGTCCGTATCCCTTTAGTGTAAAAGATATTGGGGGGGTTGGTTAATTGCCCCCTCCTGTGTGAGCTGCTGTGTTCCCTGAGTATTCTACAGACAGCAGTTACATTGTAATGGCTGTATCCCTTTAGTGTAAAAGATATTGGGGGGGTTTGGTTAATTGCCCCCTCCTGTGTGAGCTGATGTGTTCCCTGAGTATTCTACAGACAGCAGTTACATTGTAATGTCCGTATCCCTTTAGTGTAAAAGATATTGGGGGGTTTGGTTTATTGCCCCCTCCAGTGTGAGCTGCTGTGTTCCCTGAGTATTCTACAGACAGCAGTTACATTGTAATGTCCGTATCCCTTTAGTGTAAAAGATATTGGGGGGTTTTAGTTAATTGGCCCCCTCCAGTGTGAGCTGCTGGGATCCCTGAGTATTCTACAGACAGCAGTTACATTGTAATGTCCGTATCCCTTTAGTGTAAAAGATATTGGGGGGTTTGGTTAATTGCCCCCTCCAGTGTGAGCTGCTGTGTTCCCTGAGTATTCTACAGACAGCAGTTACATTGTAATGTCCGTATCCCTTTAGTGTAAAAGATATTGGGGGGTTTGGTTAATTGCCCCCTCCAGTGTGAGCTGCTGAGTTCCCCGAGTATTCTACAGACAGCAGTTACATTGTAATGTCCGTATCCCTTTAGTGTAAAAGATATTGGGGGGTTTTAGTTAATTGGCCCCCTCCAGTGTGAGCTGCTGGGATCCCTGAGTATTCTACAGACAGCGGTTACATTGTAATGTCCGTATCCCTTTAATGTAAAATATATTGGGGTATTTTGGTTAATTGCCCCCTCCAGTGTGAGCTGCTGGGATCCCCGAGTATTTTACAGACAGCAGTTACATTGTAATGTCCGTATCCCTTTAGTGTAAAAGATATTGGGGGGTTTGGTTAATTGCCCCCTCCAGTGTGAGCTGCTGTGTTCCCTGAGTATTCTACAGACAGCAGTTACATTGTAATGTCCGTATCCCTTTAGTGTAAAATATATTGGGGGGTTTGGTTAATTGCCCCCTCCAGTGTGAGCTGCTGAGTTCCCCGAGTATTCTACAGACAGCAGTTACATTGTAATGTCCGTATCCCTTTAGTGTAAAAGATATTGGGGGGATTGGTTAATTGCCCCCTCCAGTGTGAGCTGCTGTGTTCCCTGAGTATTCTACAGACAGCAGTTACATTGTAATGTCCGTATCCCTTTAGTGTAAAAGATATTGGGGGGGGGGGGGGGTTTGGTTAATTGCCCCCTCCAGTGTGAGCTGCTGTGTTCCCTGAGTATTCTACAGACAGCAGTTACATTGTAATGTCCGTATCCCTTTAGTGTAAAAGATATTGGGGGGTTTTAGTTAATTGGCCCCCTCCAGTGTGAGCTGCTGGGATCCCTGAGTATTCTACAGACAGCAGTTACATTGTAATGTCCGTATCCCTTTAGTGTAAAATATATTGGGGGGTTTGGTTAATTGCCCCCTCCAGTGTGAGCTGCTGAGTTCCCCGAGTATTCTACAGACAGCAGTTACATTGTAATGTCCGTATCCCTTTAGTGTAAAAGATATTGGGGGGATTGGTTAATTGCCCCCTCCAGTGTGAGCTGCTGTGTTCCCTGAGTATTCTACAGACAGCAGTTACATTGTAATGTCCGTATCCCTTTAGTGTAAAAGATATTGGGGGATTTGGTTAATTGCCCCCTCCAGTGTGAGCTGCTGTGTTCCCTGAGTATTCTACAGACAGCAGTTACATTGTAATGTCCGTATCCCTTTAGTGTAAAAGATATTGGGGGGTTTTAGTTAATTGGCCCCCTCCAGTGTGAGCTGCTGGAATCCCTGAGTATTCTACAGACAGCAGTTACATTGTAATGTCCGTATCCCTTTAGTGTAAAAGATATTGGGGGGTTTGGTTAATTGCCCCCTCCAGTGTGAGCTGCTGTGTTCCCTGAGTATTCTACAGACAGCAGTTACATTGTAATGTCCGTATCCCTTTAGTGTAAAAGATATTGGGGGGTTTTAGTTAATTGGCCCCCTCCAGTGTGAGCTGCTGGGATCCCTGAGTATTCTACAGACAGCAGTTACATTGTAATGTCCGTATCCCTTTAGTGTAAAATATATTGGGGGGTTTGGTTAATTGCCCCCTCCAGTGTGAGCTGCTGAGTTCCCCGAGTATTCTACAGACAGCAGTTACATTGTAATGTCCGTATCCCTTTAGTGTAAAAGATATTGGGGGGATTGGTTAATTGCCCCCTCCAGTGTGAGCTGCTGTGTTCCCTGAGTATTCTACAGACAGCAGTTACATTGTAATGTCCGTATCCCTTTAGTGTAAAAGATATTGGGGGATTTGGTTAATTGCCCCCTCCAGTGTGAGCTGCTGTGTTCCCTGAGTATTCTACAGACAGCAGTTACATTGTAATGTCCGTATCCCTTTAGTGTAAAAGATATTGGGGGGTTTTAGTTAATTGGCCCCCTCCAGTGTGAGCTGCTGGAATCCCTGAGTATTCTACAGACAGCAGTTACATTGTAATGTCCGTATCCCTTTAGTGTAAAAGATATTGGGGGGTTTGGTTAATTGCCCCCCTCCAGTGTGAGCTGCTGGGTTCCCTGAGTATCCTACAGACAGCAGTTACATTGTAATGTCCGTATCCCTTTAGTGTAAAAGATATTGGGGGGTTTGGTTAATTTCCCCCTCCAGTGTGAGCTGCTGTGTTCCCTGAGTATTCTACAGACAGCAGTTACATTGTAATGTCCGTATCCCTTTAGTGTAAAAGATATTGGGGGGTTTGGTTAATTGCCCCCTCCAGTGTGAGCTGCTGTGTTCCCTGAGTATTCTACAGACAGCAGTTACATTGTAATGTCCGTATCCCTTTAGTGTAAAAGATATTGGGGGGTTTGGTTAATTGCCCCCCTCCAGTGTGAGCTGCTGGGTTCCCTGAGTATCCTACAGACAGCAGTTACATTGTAATGTCCGTATCCCTTTAGTGTAAAAGATATTGGGGGGTTTGGCTAATTTCCCCCTCCAGTGTGAGCTGCTGTGTTCCCTGAGTATTCTACAGACAGCAGTTACATTGTAATGTCCGTATCCCTTTAGTGTAAAAGATATTGGGGGGTTTGGTTAATTGCCCCCTCCAGTGTGAGCTGCTGTGTTCCCTGAGTATTCTACAGACAGCAGTTACATTGTAATGTCCGTATCCCTTTAGTGTAAAAGATATTGGGGGGGGTTGGTTAATTGCCCCCTCCAGTGTGAGCTGCTGTGTTCCCTGAGTATTCTACAGACAGCAGTTACATTGTAATGTCCGTATCCCTTTAGTGTAAACGATATTGGGGGGTTTGGTTAATTGCCCCCTCCAGTGTGAGCTGCTGTGTTCCCTGAGTATTCTACAGACAGCAGTTACATTGTAATGTCCGTATCCCTTTAGTGTAAAAGATATTGGGGGGTTTGGTTAATTGCCCCCCTCCAGTGTGTTCCCTGAGTATTCTACAGACGGCAGTTACATTGTAATGTCCGTATCCCTTTAGTGTAAAAGATATTGGGGGGTTTGGTTAATTGCCCCCTCCTGTGTGAGCTGCTGTGTTCCCTGAGTATTCTACAGACAGCAGTTACATTGTAATGGCTGTATCCCTTTAGTGTAAAAGATATTGGGGGGGTTTGGTTAATTGCCCCCTCCTGTGTGAGCTGATGTGTTCCCTGAGTATTCTACAGACAGCAGTTACATTGTAATGTCCGTATCCCTTTAGTGTAAAAGATATTGGGGGGTTTGGTTTATTGCCCCCTCCAGTGTGAGCTGCTGTGTTCCCTGAGTATTCTACAGACAGCTGTTACATTGTAATGTCCGTATCCCTTTAGTGTAAAAGATATTGGGGGGTTTGGTTAATTGCCCCCTCCAGTGTGAGCTGCTGTGTTCCTTGAGTATTCTACAGACAGCAGTTACATTGTAATGTCCGTATCCCTTTAGTGTAAAAGATATTGGGGGGTTTGGTTAATTGCCCCCCTCCAGTGTGAGCTGCTGTGTTCCCTGAGTATTCTACAGACAGCAGTTACATTGTAATGTCCGTATCCCTTTAGTGTAAAAGATATTGGGGGGTTTGGTTAATTGCCCCCCTCCAGTGTGAGCTGCTGTGTTCCCTGAGTATTCTACAGACAGCAGTTACATTGTAATGTCCGTATCCCTTTAGTGTAAAAGATATTGGGGGGTTTGGTTAATTGCCCCCTCCAGTGTGAGCGGCTGTGTTCCCTGAGTATTCTACAGACAGCAGTTACATTGTAATGTCCGTATCCCTTTAGTGTAAAAGATATTGGGGGTTTTTAGTTAATTGCCCCCTCCAGTGTGAGCTGCTGGGATCCCTGAGTATTCTACAGACAGCAGTTACATTGTAATGTCTGTATCCCTTTAGTGTAAAAGATATTGGGGGTTTTTAGTTAATTGCCCCCTCCAGTGTGAGCTGCTGTGTTCCCTGAGTATTCTACAGACAGCAGTTACATTGTAATGTCCGTATCCCTTTAGTGTAAAAGATATTGGGGGGTTTGGTTAATTGCCCCCTCCAGTGTGAGCTGCTGTGTTCCCTGAGTATTCTACAGACAGCAGTTACATTGTAATGTCCGTATCCCTTTAGTGTAAAAGATATTGGGGGGGTTGGTTAATTGCCCCCTCCTGTGTGAGCTGCTGTGTTCCCTGAGTATTCTACAGACAGCAGTTACATTGTAATGGCTGTATCCCTTTAGTGTAAAAGATATTGGGGGGGTTTGGTTAATTGCCCCCTCCTGTGTGAGCTGATGTGTTCCCTGAGTATTCTACAGACAGCAGTTACATTGTAATGTCCGTATCCCTTTAGTGTAAAAGATATTGGGGGGTTTGGTTTATTGCCCCCTCCAGTGTGAGCTGCTGTGTTCCCTGAGTATTCTACAGACAGCAGTTACATTGTAATGTCCGTATCCCTTTAGTGTAAAAGATATTGGGGGGTTTTAGTTAATTGGCCCCCTCCAGTGTGAGCTGCTGGGATCCCTGAGTATTCTACAGACAGCAGTTACATTGTAATGTCCGTATCCCTTTAGTGTAAAAGATATTGGGGGGTTTGGTTAATTGCCCCCTCCAGTGTGAGCTGCTGTGTTCCCTGAGTATTCTACAGACAGCAGTTACATTGTAATGTCCGTATCCCTTTAGTGTAAAATATATTGGGGTATTTTGGTTAATTGCCCCCTCCAGTGTGAGCTGCTGTGTTCCCTGAGTATTCTACAGACAGCAGTTACATTGTAATGTCCGTATCCCTTTAGTGTAAAAGATATTGGGGGGGGGGGGGGTTTGGTTAATTGCCCCCTCCAGTGTGAGCTGCTGTGTTCCCTGAGTATTCTACAGACAGCAGTTACATTGTAATGTCCGTATCCCTTTAGTGTAAAAGATATTGGGGGGTTTTAGTTAATTGGCCCCCTCCAGTGTGAGCTGCTGGGATCCCTGAGTATTCTACAGACAGCAGTTACATTGTAATGTCCGTATCCCTTTAGTGTAAAATATATTGGGGGGTTTGGTTAATTGCCCCCTCCAGTGTGAGCTGCTGAGTTCCCCGAGTATTCTACAGACAGCAGTTACATTGTAATGTCCGTATCCCTTTAGTGTAAAAGATATTGGGGGGATTGGTTAATTGCCCCCTCCAGTGTGAGCTGCTGTGTTCCCTGAGTATTCTACAGACAGCAGTTACATTGTAATGTCCGTATCCCTTTAGTGTAAAAGATATTGGGGGATTTGGTTAATTGCCCCCTCCAGTGTGAGCTGCTGTGTTCCCTGAGTATTCTACAGACAGCAGTTACATTGTAATGTCCGTATCCCTTTAGTGTAAAAGATATTGGGGGGTTTTAGTTAATTGGCCCCCTCCAGTGTGAGCTGCTGGAATCCCTGAGTATTCTACAGACAGCAGTTACATTGTAATGTCCGTATCCCTTTAGTGTAAAAGATATTGGGGGGTTTTAGTTAATTGGCCCCCTCCAGTGTGAGCTGCTGGGATCCCTGAGTATTCTACAGACAGCAGTTACATTGTAATGTCCGTATCCCTTTAGTGTAAAATATATTGGGGGGTTTGGTTAATTGCCCCCTCCAGTGTGAGCTGCTGAGTTCCCCGAGTATTCTACAGACAGCAGTTACATTGTAATGTCCGTATCCCTTTAGTGTAAAAGATATTGGGGGGATTGGTTAATTGCCCCCTCCAGTGTGAGCTGCTGTGTTCCCTGAGTATTCTACAGACAGCAGTTACATTGTAATGTCCGTATCCCTTTAGTGTAAAAGATATTGGGGGATTTGGTTAATTGCCCCCTCCAGTGTGAGCTGCTGTGTTCCCTGAGTATTCTACAGACAGCAGTTACATTGTAATGTCCGTATCCCTTTAGTGTAAAAGATATTGGGGGGTTTTAGTTAATTGGCCCCCTCCAGTGTGAGCTGCTGGAATCCCTGAGTATTCTACAGACAGCAGTTACATTGTAATGTCCGTATCCCTTTAGTGTAAAAGATATTGGGGGGTTTGGTTAATTGCCCCCCTCCAGTGTGAGCTGCTGGGTTCCCTGAGTATCCTACAGACAGCAGTTACATTGTAATGTCCGTATCCCTTTAGTGTAAAAGATATTGGGGGGTTTGGTTAATTTCCCCCTCCAGTGTGAGCTGCTGTGTTCCCTGAGTATTCTACAGACAGCAGTTACATTGTAATGTCCGTATCCCTTTAGTGTAAAAGATATTGGGGGGTTTGGTTAATTGCCCCCTCCAGTGTGAGCTGCTGTGTTCCCTGAGTATTCTACAGACAGCAGTTACATTGTAATGTCCGTATCCCTTTAGTGTAAAAGATATTGGGGGGTTTGGTTAATTGCCCCCCTCCAGTGTGAGCTGCTGGGTTCCCTGAGTATCCTACAGACAGCAGTTACATTGTAATGTCCGTATCCCTTTAGTGTAAAAGATATTGGGGGGTTTGGTTAATTTCCCCCTCCAGTGTGAGCTGCTGTGTTCCCTGAGTATTCTACAGACAGCAGTTACATTGTAATGTCCGTATCCCTTTAGTGTAAAAGATATTGGGGGGTTTGGTTAATTGCCCCCTCCAGTGTGAGCTGCTGTGTTCCCTGAGTATTCTACAGACAGCAGTTACATTGTAATGTCCGTATCCCTTTAGTGTAAAAGATATTGGGGGGGTTTGGTTAATTGCCCCCTCCAGTGTGAGCTGCTGTGTTCCCTGAGTATTCTACAGACAGCAGTTACATTGTAATGTCCGTATCCCTTTAGTGTAAACGATATTGGGGGGTTTGGTTAATTGCCCCCTCCAGTGTGAGCTGCTGTGTTCCCTGAGTATTCTACAGACAGCAGTTACATTGTAATGTCCGTATCCCTTTAGTGTAAAAGATATTGGGGGGTTTGGTTAATTGCCCCCCTCCAGTGTGAGCTGATGTGTTCCCTGAGTATTCTACAGACGGCAGTTACATTGTAATGTCCGTATCCCTTTAGTGTAAAAGATATTGGGGGGTTTGGTTAATTGCCCCCTCCGGTGTGAGCTGCTGTGTTCCCTGAGTATTCTACAGACAGCAGTTACATTGTAATGTCCGTATCCCTTTAGTGTAAAAGATATTGGGGGGTTTGGTTAATTGCCCCCTCCTGTGTGAGCTGCTGTGTTCCCTGAGTATTCTACAGACAGCAGTTACATTGTAATGGCTGTATCCCTTTAGTGTAAAAGATATTGGGGGGGTTTGGTTAATTGCCCCCTCCTGTGTGAGCTGATGTGTTCCCTGAGTATTCTACAGACAGCAGTTACATTGTAATGTCCGTATCCCTTTAGTGTAAAAGATATTGGGGGGTTTGGTTTATTGCCCCCTCCAGTGTGAGCTGCTGTGTTCCCTGAGTATTCTACAGACAGCTGTTACATTGTAATGTCCGTATCCCTTTAGTGTAAAAGATATTGGGGGGTTTGGTTAATTGCCCCCTCCAGTGTGAGCTGCTGTGTTCCCTGAGTATTCTACAGACAGCAGTTACATTGTAATGTCCGTATCCCTTTAGTGTAAAAGATATTGGGGGGTTTGGTTAATTGCCCCCCTCCAGTGTGAGCTGCTGTGTTCCCTGAGTATTCTACAGACAGCAGTTACATTGTAATGTCCGTATCCCTTTAGTGTAAAAGATATTGGGGGGTTTGGTTAATTGCCCCCCTCCAGTGTGAGCTGCTGTGTTCCCTGAGTATTCTACAGACAGCAGTTACATTGTAATGTCCGTATCCCTTTAGTGTAAAAGATATTGGGGGGTTTGGTTAATTGCCCCCTCCAGTGTGAGCTGCTGTGTTCCCTGAGTATTCTACAGACAGCAGTTACATTGTAATGTCCGTATCCCTTTAGTGTAAAAGATATTGGGGGGTTTGGTTAATTGCCCCCTCCAGTGTGAGCGGCTGTGTTCCCTGAGTATTCTACAGACAGCAGTTACATTGTAATGTCCGTATCCCTTTAGTGTAAAAGATATTGGGGGTTTTTAGTTAATTGCCCCCTCCAGTGTGAGCTGCTGGGATCCCTGAGTATTCTACAGACAGCAGTTACATTGTAATGTCTGTATCCCTTTAGTGTAAAAGATATTGGGGGTTTTTAGTTAATTGCCCCCTCCAGTGTGAGCTGCTGTGTTCCCTGAGTATTCTACAGACAGCAGTTACATTGTAATGTCCGTATCCCTTTAGTGTAAAAGATATTGGGGGGTTTGGTTAATTGCCCCCTCCAGTGTGAGCTGCTGTGTTCCCTGAGTATTCTACAGACAGCAGTTACATTGTAATGTCCGTATCCCTTTAGTGTAAAAGATATTGGGGGGTTTGGTTAATTCCCCCCTCCAGTGTGAGCTGCTGCGTTCCCTGAGTATTCTACAGACAGCAGTTACATTGTAATGTCCGTATCCCTTTAGTGTAAAAGATATTGGGGGGTTTGGTTAATTGCCCCCCTCCAGTGTGAGCTGCTGGGTTCCGTGAGTATCCTACAGACAGCAGTTACATTGTAATGTCCGTATCCCTTTAGTGTAAAAGATATTGGGGGGTTTGGTTAATTGCCCCCTCCAGTGTGAGCTGCTGTGTTCCCTGAGTATTCTACAGACAGCAGTTACATTGTAATGTCCGTATCCCTTTAGTGTAAAAGATATTGGGGGGTTTGGTTAATTGCCCCCTCCAGTGTGAGCTGCTGTGTTCCCTGAGTATTCTACAGACAGCAGTTACATTGTAATGTCCGTATCCCTTTAGTGTAAAAGATATTGGGGGGGTTGGTTAATTGCCCCCTCCAGTGTGAGCTGCTGTGTTCCCTGAGTATTCTACAGACAGCAGTTACATTGTAATGGCTGTATCCCTTTAGTGTAAAAGATATTGGGGGGGTTTGGTTAATTGCCCCCTCCTGTGTGAGCTGATGTGTTCCCTGAGTATTCTACAGACAGCAGTTACATTGTAATGTCCGTATCCCTTTAGTGTAAAAGATATTGGGGGGTTTGGTTTATTGCCCCCTCCAGTGTGAGCTGCTGTGTTCCCTGAGTATTCTACAGACAGCAGTTACATTGTAATGTCCGTATCCCTTTAGTGTAAAAGATATTGGGGGGTTTGGTTAATTCCCCCCCCTCAGTGTGAGCTGCTGTGTTCCCTGAGTATTCTACAGACAGCAGTTACATTGTAATGTCCGTATCCCTTTAGTGTAAAAGATTTTGGGGGGTTTGGTTAATTGCCCCCTCCAGTGTGAGCTGCTGTGTTCCCTGAGTATTCTACAGACAGCAGTTACATTGTAATGTCCGTATCCCTTTAGTGTAAAAGATATTGGGGGGTTTGGTTAATTGCCCCCTCCAGTGTGAGCGGCTGTGTTCCCTGAGTATTCTACAGACAGCAGTTACATTGTAATGTCCGTATCCCTTTAGTGTAAAAGATATTGGGGGTTTTTAGTTAATTGCCCCCTCCAGTGTGAGCTGCTGGGATCCCTGAGTATTCTACAGACAGCAGTTACATTGTAATGTCTGTATCCCTTTAGTGTAAAAGATATTGGGGGTTTTTAGTTAATTGCCCCCTCCAGTGTGAGCTGCTGTGTTCCCTGAGTATTCTACAGACAGCAGTTACATTGTAATGTCCGTATCCCTTTAGTGTAAAAGATATTGGGGGGTTTGGTTAATTGCCCCCTCCAGTGTGAGCTGCTGTGTTCCCTGAGTATTCTACAGACAGCAGTTACATTGTAATGTCCGTATCCCTTTAGTGTAAAAGATATTGGGGGGTTTGGTTAATTCCCCCCTCCAGTGTGAGCTGCTGCGTTCCCTGAGTATTCTACAGACAGCAGTTACATTGTAATGTCCGTATCCCTTTAGTGTAAAAGATCTTGGGGGGTTTGGTTAATTGCCCCCCTCCAGTGTGAGCTGCTGGGTTCCGTGAGTATCCTACAGACAGCAGTTACATTGTAATGTCCGTATCCCTTTAGTGTAAAAGATATTGGGGGGTTTGGTTAATTGCCCCCTCCAGTGTGAGCTGCTGTGTTCCCTGAGTATTCTACAGACAGCAGTTACATTGTAATGTCCGTATCCCTTTAGTGTAAAAGATATTGGGGGGTTTGGTTAATTGCCCCCTCCAGTGTGAGCTGCTGTGTTCCCTGAGTATTCTACAGACAGCAGTTACATTGTAATGTCCGTATCCCTTTAGTGTAAAAGATATTGGGGGGGTTGGTTAATTGCCCCCTCCTGTGTGAGCTGCTGTGTTCCCTGAGTATTCTACAGACAGCAGTTACATTGTAATGGCTGTATCCCTTTAGTGTAAAAGATATTGGGGGGGGTTTGGTTAATTGCCCCCTCCTGTGTGAGCTGATGTGTTCCCTGAGTATTCTACAGACAGCAGTTACATTGTAATGTCCGTATCCCTTTAGTGTAAAAGATATTGGGGGGTTTGGTTTATTGCCCCCTCCAGTGTGAGCTGCTGTGTTCCCTGAGTATTCTACAGACAGCAGTTACGTTGTAATGTCCGTATCCCTTTAGTGTAAAAGATATTTGGGGGTTTGGTTAATTCCCCCCCCTCAGTGTGAGCTGCTGTGTTCCCTGAGTATTCTACAGACAGCAGTTACATTGTAATGTCCGTATCCCTTTAGTGTAAAAGATTTTGGGGGGTTTGGTTAATTGCCCCCTCCAGTGTGAGCTGCTGTGTTCCCTGAGTATTCTACAGACAGCAGTTACATTGTAATGTCCGTATCCCTTTAGTGTAAAAGATATTGGGGGGTTTTAGTTAATTGGCCCCCTCCAGTGTGAGCTGCTGGGATCCCTGAGTATTCTACAGACAGCAGTTACATTGTAATGTCCGTATCCCTTTAGTGTAAAAGATATTGGGGGGTTTGGTTAATTGCCCCCTCCAGTGTGAGCTGCTGTGTTCCCTGAGTATTCTACAGACAGCAGTTACATTGTAATGTCCGTATCCCTTTAGTGTAAAAGATATTGGGGGGTTTGGTTAATTGCCCCCTCCAGTGTGAGCTGCTGAGTTCCCCGAGTATTCTACAGACAGCAGTTACATTGTAATGTCCGTATCCCTTTAGTGTAAAATATATTGGGGTATTTTGGTTAATTGCCCCCTCCAGTGTGAGCTGCTGGGATCCCCGAGTATTTTACAGACAGCAGTTACATTGTAATGTCCGTATCCCTTTAGTGTAAAATATATTGGGGTATTTTGGTTAATTGCCCCCTCCAGTGTGAGCTGCTGTGTTCCCTGAGTATTCTACAGACAGCAGTTACATTGTAATGTCCGTATCCCTTTAGTGTAAAAGATATTGGGGGGTTTTAGTTAATTGGCCCCCTCCAGTGTGAGCTGCTGGGATCCCTGAGTATTGTACAGACAGCAGTTACATTGTAATGTCCGTATCCCTTTAGTGTAAAAGATATTGGGGGGTTTGGTTAATTGCCCCCCTGCAGTGTGAGCTGATGTGTTCCCTGAGTATTCTACAGACGGCAGTTACATTGTAATGTCCGTATCCCTTTAGTGTAAAAGATATTGGGGGGTTTGGTTAATTGCCCCCCTCCAGTGTGAGCTGATGTGTTCCCTGAGTATTCTACAGACGGCAGTTACATTGTAATGTCCGTATCCCTTTAGTGTAAAAGATATTGGGGGGGTTGGTTAATTGCCCCCTCCTGTGTGAGCTGCTGTGTTCCCTGAGTATTCTACAGACAGCAGTTACATTGTAATGGCTGTATCCCTTTAGTGTAAAAGATATTGGGGGGGTTTGGTTAATTGCCCCCTCCTGTGTGAGCTGATGTGTTCCCTGAGTATTCTACAGACAGCAGTTACATTGTAATGTCCGTATCCCTTTAGTGTAAAAGATATTGGGGGGTTTGGTTTATTGCCCCCTCCAGTGTGAGCTGCTGTGTTCCCTGAGTATTCTACAGACAGCAGTTACATTGTAATGTCCGTATCCCTTTAGTGTAAAAGATATTGGGGGGTTTTAGTTAATTGGCCCCCTCCAGTGTGAGCTGCTGGGATCCCTGAGTATTCTACAGACAGCAGTTACATTGTAATGTCCGTATCCCTTTAGTGTAAAAGATATTGGGGGGTTTGGTTAATTGCCCCCTCCAGTGTGAGCTGCTGTGTTCCCTGAGTATTCTACAGACAGCAGTTACATTGTAATGTCCGTATCCCTTTAGTGTAAAAGATATTGGGGGGTTTGGTTAATTGCCCCCTCCAGTGTGAGCTGCTGAGTTCCCCGAGTATTCTACAGACAGCAGTTACATTGTAATGTCCGTATCCCTTTAGTGTAAAAGATATTGGGGGGTTTTAGTTAATTGGCCCCCTCCAGTGTGAGCTGCTGGGATCCCTGAGTATTCTACAGACAGCGGTTACATTGTAATGTCCGTATCCCTTTAGTGTAAAATATATTGGGGTATTTTGGTTAATTGCCCCCTCCAGTGTGAGCTGCTGGGATCCCCGAGTATTTTACAGACAGCAGTTACATTGTAATGTCCGTATCCCTTTAGTGTAAAATATATTGGGGTATTTTGGTTAATTGCCCCCTCCAGTGTGAGCTGCTGTGTTCCCTGAGTATTCTACAGACAGCAGTTACATTGTAATGTCCGTATCCCTTTAGTGTAAAAGATATTGGGGGGTTTTAGTTAATTGGCCCCCTCCAGTGTGAGCTGCTGGGATCCCTGAGTATTCTACAGACAGCAGTTACATTGTAATGTCCGTATCCCTTTAGTGTAAAATATATTGGGGGGTTTGGTTAATTGCCCCCTCCAGTGTGAGCTGCTGAGTTCCCCGAGTATTCTACAGACAGCAGTTACATTGTAATGTCCGTATCCCTTTAGTGTAAAAGATATTGGGGGGTTTGGTTAATTGCCCCCTCCAGTGTGAGCTGCTGTGTTCCCTGAGTATTCTACAGACAGCAGTTACATTGTAATGTCCGTATCCCTTTAGTGTAAAAGATATTGGGGGATTTGGTTAATTGCCCCCTCCAGTGTGAGCTGCTGTGTTCCCTGAGTATTCTACAGACAGCAGTTACATTGTAATGTCCGTATCCCTTTAGTGTAAAAGATATTGGGGGGTTTTAGTTAATTGGCCCCCTCCAGTGTGAGCTGCTGGGATCCCTGAGTATTCTACAGACAGCAGTTACATTGTAATGTCCGTATCCCTTTAGTGGGGTTTGGTTAATGCCCCCATTCCAGTGTGAGCTGCTGTGAGTATTCGAGTATTCTTGGGATTAATGGCTGTTTAAAAAGCTCCATTTTTGTCTGCCATCAAATACTGCTACATGCCCTCTCTCCCACTTGACGTCCATCCGTTTAGGTAGCGTTAGTGCGCTGCTCCCAGCCGGAATATATCACCATTTGCATCTAGTTGGAGAATTGTACTGACAGCTATTGCCAAGTTTGTGTAACGGGAAGTAATTGAGATTCTGGCGGTCTGCCAACGAGCGGTGCAGTGCGCGGCGAGTGGTTTTTATTAAGTGGTACATGGGACTCTGTGCTCTGCTAATGAACTGCAACAGACTCCAGTTTGCTCAAACGCAACTCAGTCAAGAAGCGTAAAATCAGGCAGATTTCATAGCAGACCACCTCTGGTTCAAAACAAACCGGCCTCATTTAAACCGGATCTCGGACTGCGTTAGTGTGCGCAATATGCAAGACGCCATCGTTTGTTTAACCACGGGAACTTTACACTAAATTGAGAATGAATTGAATTTATGCAAATTTTAGGCTAAAATTTTCCAGCTACAAAAAAGAGAGAAAGTTGTTGAATTTGTCTCGACAGTAAAAAAAAAAAAACCTCTTAATGCAAATATGAAATATCCTGAAAATCTATACACAAAAGGGCGCACACCTTCAAAAATTAAACAGCTTTATTGTACAATCAAAATATACAAAACAGAAAACAATACAATCTACAGAGATAGAGGCTATAAATAATCAGCTAAGCAAAATAAAACGGCATCAAAACAATCTCTGGATTGTCCCTTGAGAAAGGCACTATGGTAGGTGCCGAAACATTGGGGGTATTTTGATGCACGTCGAGCCCTCTTCAGGCCCTCTTCATATGGGAGTGAGTTTCGATGGTGGATTATTTATAGCCGCTGTCACTGAATATTGGACGGTTTTCGGTTTGGTAAGAGATTTGATTATTAAGGTGTGCACCCTATTGTATCTAGATTTATGGTCGTTTGGCATTAAGGGAAGAGCACCCTTTTAGGAGAGCACCCGGTTAGACTTAGTCTGACAAACGTCAGCAATTATTTTGTTATATTGATAGCCAGAACACATTACACTGGTTGCATAGATTAAAAACATTTACTTACCATAAGATCCCACAATTCCTAGTAGGTACATGTGGCATGTCACACTATCAGCCGCCCGGCTGCAGCCATTACCTCTCGGCAGATTGAAGTATAGAACAAAGTCAGGAGGTCGGAGCTATGGAAACATTCAATTTATAGATTGTGCAACCAAAGTGCTTGTAAACGGATATCATACAGATATTATAGCTCTGCCGAATCTATAATCACCTAGGGGTTCATTCACTAAACAGTAAAGTCAAAGGATATTTTTCAAATCGGTAACTTGCCGAAATGTTTCAGCTCAGTTCCCAGTTATTACAATTCATTGTTTAACAAATCAAGTGACGTTGGCCGTCAGTGATTAATCTGGGCAGATAGCGTCACCTGAATCTTCCGGAATCGGAGTAATCTACACTGTAACAGATTCCATCGGAATTCAGAGAATCGTTATTAGAACACGATGAAAGATATTTGGGAGGCAGCGGGTTCTTGTTTTAGTCTGGGCCGCACAGTTTAAAGCAAACATATATGTGTTCATTATTTCTTTCTTGCTAAAACTAGAGTGGTTACATTACTCATTCTGGGCTCCGATTAGAGAAACATGGAAGTTTAGTTTTGTATTTTGGTTTTTATATTTAGTTTTATGTTTTGTGGTATCGGTTTGTGAAAGTGTTTACTTTGTTTCAATCAGATTTTTTGCTTTCTGCTTTCCAGGAATTATGTAACGCATCTGCTGACAGTTACAGCGAGTTTATAGCTTGAAAAGGATTGTATTACAGAGCGAAAATGGAAACGTGGTCAAAACGTGACGGTGTCTGTGATTCCACGCTGGCGGGAGTGATGAGAATTCTGGGGTGTTCAACAAAAAGAAAAAAAATGTGAAAACTGGGGTAAAGAATTGTATTTGTCGAGAGAGACGTCACTGGCAAAACCAGCGAGTTATTTATCGTCAAGGGCAGTGAGGGTGCAGGATGCCAACATCTCAAAAAGGGGGATGGGGATGCCAATAGGCAGCTTTTTATATGTTCCTATGTACCAGAGGCCCTGCTCCAACTACCAATAAATGTGCATTTGTTCCTTTTTGATGTCTATGGAGATATTTCTGTAACACTCCTCCATAGTAAGATACGTCCTCCAACTCATGGAAGTCTTTCCTTGTAGACTCCCATCAAGCCATCAAAGCCAGACGTTGCAAGAAATCCTGTGACCTCTGGTCTATCAGTTACTTATGGAGCCCTGAAACAGCTGATGGTGAACCACTGCCCTCTGACCTCTCCCTAATCTATACACAATGAGCTGGTTTCAAAGGTATGAGGGAGTGTAAGCGGCAGGATGGGGTGTAAGGGGCAGGAGAGAATGTAAGAGGCAGCGGGGTGTAAGGATTGTGGGGTGTAAGAGGCAGGGGGGTTTTAAGAAACAGGAGGGTGTAGGAGGCGGGGGGTGTAAGTGGTGGATGGTCTTAGGAGCGGGAGGGGTGTAAGGGGCGGGAGGGGTGTAAGGGACGGGAGGGGTGTAAGAGGCCGGGGCTATTAGGGCCAGGAGGGGGTGTTAGAGGTGGGGGATATGAGGCAGGGGGGGTGTAAGGGGCAGGAGGCAGTGTAAGAGGCAAGAGAGGGTGTAAGAGGCGGGAGGGGTGTAAGAGACCGGGGCTATTAGGGCCAGGAGGGGGTGTTAGAGGTGGGGGGTAAGAGGCAGGGGGGGGAGTGTAAGGGGCAGGAGCCAGTGTAAGAGGCAAGAGAGGGTGTAAGAGGCGAGAGGGGTGTAAGAGGCCGGGGCTATTAGGGCCAGGAGGGGGTGTTAGAGGTGGGGGGTAAGAGGCAGTGTAAGAGGCAAGAGAGGGTGTAAGAGGCGGGAGGGGTGTAAGAGGCCGGGGCTATTAGGGCCAGGAGGGGGTGTTAGAGGTGGGATTAGAGGCAGTGTAAGAGGCAAGAGAGGGTGTAAGAGGTGGGATTGGTGCCCCTTCATAGTATCACAGGACGGTATGACAAGAGACAGCTGCACCCTGCCAAGATGATGCATTAGTTCTGAATATTTAGATTTGGGGAACCTTAACAAAACAAAAACCTTCAAATTGTCCATGTTATATGAAGTGCAAGCTCCTGTGGGCAGGATTGGGCCAGTTTAGCAGAGAATTCTACATGTAAATCAGATTCTTTAATTGTCACTACTTCTACAACTCACGGTTTAGTGAATTAGCCCCTCTGTAGATCTTATATTGGTATTGAAAATTAATTGTGAAAATGTAGAGGGTCCCCAGGGCAATAATAGGGGCAGATAGTACGGAGGCAGAAAAAAAACAAACCCCACACCGCTATTATACTTAATAATAAAGTCAGAATTCATGTTACAATATGCAGCTCGTAAGGCACACACCACTTTATATATATATATATATATATATATATATATATATACACACACACACACACACACACACACACACACACACACCTCATCATTATGACACATATTATAAACACATACACATTTTATAATTATTACACACAGTTTATATATTCATTTATTACATATTATATACACACACACACACACACACACACACACAGTTTGTATATATTTATTACATATTATACACACACACACACAGTTTGTATATATTTATTACATATTATACACACACACACACACACAGTTTGTATATATTTATTACATATTATACACACACACAGTTTGTATATATTTATTACATATTATACACACACACACACAGTTTGTATATATTTATTACATATTATACACACACACACACACAGTTTGTATATATTTATTACATATTATACACACACACACACAGTTTATATTTATTACATATTATACACACACACAGTTTGTATATATTTATTACATATTATACACGCACACACAGTTTATATTTATTACATATTATACACACACACAGTTTGTATATATTTATTACATATTATACACGCACACACAGTTTATATTTATTACATATTATACACACACACAGTTTGTATAGATTTATTACATATTACACACACACTGTTTATATTTATTACATATTATACACACATACAGTTTGTATATATTTATTACATATTACGCACACACAGTTTATATTTATTACATATTATACACACACACACAGTTTATATTTATTACATATTATACACACACACACAGTTTATATTTATTACATATTATACACACACAGTTTGTATATATTTATTACATATTACGCACACACAGTTTATATATTTATTACATATTATACACACACACACAGTTTGTATATATTTATTACATATTATACACAGACGTCCGTGAATAGATTAGGACAGAGGGCCACTGATACTGTGAACATGGAGAATTTAATTTATTCAGATTTGTAGGCAGATCTATAATCAGGAATATCTGTTGTATGGTTTTATGGGACCAGTCATTCAAAGGGATTTATTTACGAACAGTGAAACAAACACAATCTCCTAATTTAGCCTTTGCTCCGCACACCGATTCTATTTTATTACAGTTTAGTAAATAGGCCCCTCACACCATGACCTGCGCACCCTTGAGGCTGCAGTGGGTATTAAAATTACAGGAAATATTGTGCCATATGTATGGAGGGCAACTATGGGGCACAGCAAGAATTCCTTTAGATTTAACTGTGAATCACCCACAATGAATACACAGCTCTGGAGTGGAGATTACAATACTAACCCAATAATATCTGGCTTTATTTACTAAACAGCCACTGGGCTACTCACCTGCCCTTAGTAAATAGACCCGCTGAGGGGCAATTGTACAATTTGTAGGTTCCTAATATTTCCCCAAATCCAGAGCTCCCTCCAGCAATATTCCTGGGTTTAGTTAAATCCCTTTATTTACAGAGTTCAGGTAAACAGAAATAGGTTTAAATGGATTGCAGGTGTTCCTAAATTAAATAACTCACACAAAAGATTGGAATATATATATTTATTAAAATAATTCATTAATACGATTGCACATGGTTAAATCAGTACAGACACAAATTGCAGAATGTGACTATTTCCTGTGCTCTGGGTTAAAAGGCTGATAATTCACAATGTAGATTTAAGAAAAGGTTAAAATTAAACAAAGATTCATTTATTTGGGTTTATATTCACTTAAACTTACTTCTACTCTACTGCACATGTTGGTGCTATAAATGAAGTCTCACTATGTGTGTTTATATCTCAGGAATAAGACAGTTTTAACATGAACCATCTCCGTGTCATTAGGCTCAATTAACGTTAAATAGAATATAAACCATTTCAAATTCATTAACAAATATTGAGTTCAAAAACGACATTTGCATTAAAAATAAAACCATATTCAAAATACTCTTATTAATTAATAATATATATATTGTTTCCTCTAACTGACCTACAGTGAGACCACATTGTAATATTTAATGCCAATTATTTGTACTTTATAACAAAAATAGAGAAATGAGACAGGAGAAAATCTGCTCTTATTTTATATGAAAAGAATGGAGTTTTGTTCTACTCCGAGATATAAAACAGTATTTAGTAAAATACTTAATGGTAGGTAGGCTCAGTTAACCCCTTATTGCCCACCCTTCCGCAGAGCCATGAAGTAAAGCAATGTGATTGTAAAGAAAGTGTTTATTACCCTGATCAGACTGGAGTACATCCTGAGCTGCTCCAACACCATGGCCAAAGAAGGCCGGCTTAGCATCATGGGTGTTGTAGTTCATATCAGCTGGCGAACTAGTAGCTCTTACTAATGGAGCCAGGCGTCCCCCCTCATTCAGTCCTGGTTTCAGTTACTCAGAGCTGCCCAGCCTTTGTGGGTTCTCCTAGGATGCCCTCAGCCAGTCTGTACACAGAGTATTGAGGGGGGTCAGTGAGAGCAGGTAAGTTGGTATTTTCTATCTCAATGTAACCTGTTCTGCAGGAGTTAAGGGGAATCTGGTTGTTTTGTATGAAATGTTTAGGTCTTCACTCACATGCACCAAATCCAGTCCCTCCCTCTGCGGCTGTGTAGATTGTGATCCAGGGTTAGTTCAATACTCTACTTTACAGGGCTAAGATAAGGACACCCCTGATTGTCCCCAAGTGAACTTGTTCCTCTGAGCTCAGTTTTGGCTGAAGCGACCCTCGCCATGTCTTGCTATTACAGAGATCCTGTATGGCAGTGGTTTGAGAGACAGGCCATTGATACAGTCCATGCTGAGCTGGTCTCCTGGGTGGGACAGAACCGAACACTGGTGAAGTATAATGGAGGCGAAGAGGAAGATCTGCAGCATGGACAGCTGGTCTCCAATGCATCGCCTCTTGCCCACTGAGAATATCATTACCCCATAAGTCAGGTCTCGGTCAATCTGTCCATTCCCATCGAGAAACCTGCTAGGATCGAAGACCTCTGGGTTGGTCCATTTGTCCGGATCATGGTTCACAGACCACTGGTTGACAAACACCACCGTGTCATTGGGAATGTAGAAGCCATTGATGAGGACATCACTGGTGGTGGAGTGAGGAATAGTTATAGGGACAAAGCTGGTGAAACGCAGGGTTTCATAGATAAATGCTTGGAGATAGGGGAGCCTTGGCTTGTCCTCTACTTTGGGAAGTCTCTCCCGTCCCACCACCAGGTCTACCTCTTCTTGCAGTCTCACCTGGATGTGAGGGTACTTGACGAGGAGGAGAAGGATCCAAGTAAGAGCTGTGGAATTTGTGTCCTGTCCTGCTCCCAGCAGATCTGTCACTGTTCCTTCAACATAGTCCTTGCTCAGTCCATCTCCGGCCCCAGACCCATGCTCTATGTGTCCTATGAAAGCATCACTCATGTCCCTGGTTATGTTGGGACAGTACGTTTGGCGATGTTGAGTTATTTTATCTTTCACAAAATCAAAAAACTCCTGGTTGAGGTCCTTGAAGCTCTTGTAGAGACTGCGGACAGGGTTTGGAAATGCTTGAAGCCAGGGCATGATATCCACAAGGCTCCCAGCTCCAACAGTCTGACCAAATTTGTCATTTCTGCCAACCAGAGCTCTGAACTCCTGATCATCATGGCTATAGCGCTGGCCAAAGCACAGGGCACAGATAACATTGGCCACGGCTACAGTGCACTCATGGTATGGGTCAAAGAATTGGCCATTGGAGCTCAGTTTAAAGAAGATTCTAATCAAGTCCTGGACCTCTGCAGACACATGCTGCTCGAAGAGCCTAGTGGTGTCTGTATTTATGGTGGAGAAAGCTCGAAGGGTTGAGTGTGCTATTCTCTTGTGAGCCTTCCATAGGTTGGTGTACCTACCAAAAGCCATGCTCTTACCCCCAGAGACTACCTGGAAAGAGGTGAAGTTAGGTCTACCTGCAAATTCTGCTCCATACTTGATCAGGGCTTGTTTGATGGTGGACTCTCCATTCAGGACAATGATGTCATGCCTGCCTAGCCGGATCTGGAAGACATTGCCATACTTTTGTGCCATCTTACAGAAAGTGAGGTGTGGCATTTGGCCAAGTTGCATGACATTACCCATCAAAGGCCAGGGAAAAGGTCCAGGGGGAGTATTTTTCTGTCCATGGCTCCTCACCCACATACACGCTTCCAGGCAGATCAGAAATGCAAAGGAGAATATGAGAGCAGGTTGGATCTTCTCCTTCCAGTCCATCCATGGTTCTGAAACCTGGTCAATAGCTTCCATTGGAGTCCACTTTATTTATCCAATGTCTCTGAATGAGTCTTTCAGGAGTCGGGTCGCCCAAATGTCCACACAGGTTGTCTTCACAGAATGTACTTCATCCAGCAACGCAGAGATACTTGTTACTGCTGTTGAAGGCTGCAGACTCTGGGTATTGTTCCTGATTTTTTCCAAGTCTGTAACTGTGTGTGTGCAGGGCTCCTCTGCTTTCTTTATAGCATCCATCAGGGAAGGAGCAGACCTTCTCCCCTCCCATCATAGTAGCCACAGGACCCCCCCTCAGCCCCATCCCACTCAGGATATGGGATACAAAAACACAATTTGCAGCTTCACCAACCTCTCTCAGCCAGTCAGCTAAGGTTGATGGGAATAAGAGTCACCCCAACAGCAGAGAGTGACAGCTTTAAAAAAAAAAAAAAAATGTTTTTATTAAAACTGGAGACTGTCATTCCACGGTTGCTGAAGCAGAATTCTAAAGGTGTTTAATTAAGGAGCAATCGAGGGGTCAGACATCATGAAACATTAATATGTGGGATGATACTATGTATTGCTGGAGGGGAGGGCAGTGGGGTACCCGGCATTAACCCTTCCTGCCTGCTCGAGATTACTGTGCACCGACCCCAGACTGAGCTCTCCATTCCACAAGGGCCTGATTGTAAGCTCTTGGGTACAGAGGTAATGTGGACTGGTTCTCTTGTCCGTATGCAAACAGAGGCATTCATAGAATGAATGGGTGTGTAACATCAATGTCTGATGTGATCCCTGGGCAAACCATTACTATCATAACATTATACACAAATATCTCAACTTTATACACAAACATTACACAAATCTATCACAACTTTATACACAAACATTACACAAATCTATCACAACTTTATACACAAACATTACACAAATATCTCACAACTTTATACACAAACATTACACAAACATCTCAACTTTATACACAAACATTACACAAACATCTCAACTTTATACACAAACATTACACAAATATCTCACAACTTTATACACAAAAAGTTGCGTTAAATGGACACAAATCATTTCCACATATGATGAGAGCAATAACCAGGATTACCATATGGAGCGAGTATCGCTCGGGACCTATGGATTCTGCTTATTGAGGAGCAAGCTTTGCTCCCTGCGACATAAAGTCTGCAGTCGTCCCTGTTTTATAAACTAAATATATAGTTAACAAAAACAGTTGAAAATACAAATTAAAAACAATTTAGGACATTCGCACAACATTTATCCAAAATCCCTGGCTGTACAGCTTCTGCAAAGAATCCTCATCAAACCAAGTATGCCCTTAAAGAAACACTATAACCACAACAACACAGAGTGCCCAATGTAAGTAATCAAAGCCTTTAAAACAGCTTGATGTCTTACCTGGGGTCCCCTGGGGTGCTGCTCCCCAGCTCCTCTCTGCTAGAAGGTCTTCATTGAGCTAGCCGGTGGCACAGGGCTTCGTTCACTGGCTAAGAGTGATTACCCAACACTCTTCAGGGATGGCGCCGACCACAGGTAAGAGATCAAAACGCTTTGACTACTTATACTAAGGTCACCGATGCACTATAACCACTACTGTGTGCTATAGTGGTTATGGTGATTGGAGTGTCCCTTTTACGGTATGTGGCATTACTGAACTTATCCTACAAATATTGATTTATTGGCACAGAAATGGACTCTACTCTATAAACCTGAACTATAACTCCCAGCAGCCATTTATCTACCTCAGTAATATTGTACAGAAAGGCGAAAAACTGGAAAAAACTAATAAACAAACCCACAACATTACAAAATGCTCAGTACAACCTAACCTACACAGTACATCTAACGTGTGTGGGAGCATAGGGTGTCCCTTTAATAATATAAACCCACCCAGTATAACTAACTGTAACCTAACCTGCACAGTGCATCTAACGTGTGTGGGCGCCTGGCGTGTCCCTTTAATAATATAAACCCACCCACCCAGTATAACTGTAACCTAACCTACACAGTGCATCTAACGTGTGTGGGAGCCTGGAGTGTCCCTTTAATAATATAAACCCACCCAGTATAACTAACTGTAACCTAACCTACACAGTGCACCTAACGTGTGTGGGAGCCTGGAGTGTCCCTTTAATAATATAAACCCACCCAGTATAACTGTAACCTAACCTACACAGTGCACCTAACGTGTGTGGGAGCCTGGAGTGTCCCTTTAATAATATAAACCCACCCAGTATAACTAACTGTAACCTAACCTACACAGTGCATCTAATGTGTGTGGGAGCCAGGAGTGTCCCTTTAATAATATAAACCCACCCAGTATAACTAACTGTAACCTAACCTACACAGTGCATCTAACGTGTGTGGGAGCCTGGAGTGTCCCTTTAATAATATAAACCCACCCAGTATAACTAACTGTAACCTAACCTACACAGTGCATCTAACGTGTGTGGGAGCCTGGGGTGTCCCTTTAATAATATAAACCCACCCAGTATAACTAACTGTAACCTAACCTGCACAGTGCATCTAACGTGTGTGGGCGCCTGGCGTGTCCCTTTAATAATATAAACCCACCCACCCAGTATAACTGTAACCTAACCTACACAGTGCATCTAACGTGTGTGGGAGCCTGGAGTGTCCCTTTAATAATATAAACCCACCCAGTATAACTAACTGTAACCTAACCTACACAGTGCATCTAACGTGTGTGGGAGCCTGGAGTGTCCCTTTAATAATATAAACCCACCCAGTATAACTAACTGTAACCTAACCTACACAGTGCACCTAACGTGTGTGGGAGCCTGGAGTGTCCCTTTAATAATATAAACCCACCCAGTATAACTAACTGTAACCTAACCTACACAGTGCATCTAACGTGTGTGGGAGCCTGGGGTGTCCCTTTAATAATATAAACCCACCCAGTATAACTAACTGTAACCTAACCTGCACAGTGCATCTAACGTGTGTGGGAGCCTGGAGTGTCCCTTTAATAATATAAACCCACCCAGTATAACTAACTGTAACCTAACCTACACAGTGCATCTAACGTGTGTGGGAGCCTGGAGTGTCCCTTTAATAATATAAACCCACCCAGTATAACTAACTGTAACCTAACCTACACAGTGCACCTAACGTGTGTGGGAGCCTGGAGTGTCCCTTTAATAATATAAACCCACCCAATATACCTAACTGTAACCTAACCTACACAGTGCATCTAACGTGTGTGGGAGCCTGGAGTATCCCTTTAATAATATAAACCCACCCAGTATAACTAACTGTAACCTAACCTACACAGTGCACCTAACGTGTGTGGGAGCCTGGAGTGTCCCTTTAATAATATAAACCCACCCAGTATAACTGTAACCTAACCTACACAGTGCATCTAACGTGTGTGGGAGCCTGGAGTGTCCCTTTAATAATATAAACCCACCCAGTATAACTAACTGTAACCTAACCTACACAGTGCATCTAACGTGTGTGGGAGCCTGGAGTGTCCCTTTAATAATATAAACCCACCCACGTAGTATAACTGTAACCTAACCTACACAGTGCACCTAACGTGTGTGGGAGCCTGGAGTGTCCCTTTAATAATATAAACCCACCCAGTATAACTGTAACCTAACCTACACAGTGCATCTAACGTGTGTGGGAGCCTGGAGTGTCCCTTTAATAATATAATCCCACCCAGTATAACTAACTGTAACCTAACCTGCACAGTGCATCTAACGTGTGTGGGCGCCTGGCGTGTCCCTTTAATAATATAAACCCACCCACCCAGTATAACTGTAACCTAACCTACACAGTGCATCTAACGTGTGTGGGAGCCTGGAGTGTCCCTTTAATAATATAAACCCACCCAGTATAACTAACTGTAACCTAACCTACACAGTGCATCTAACGTGTGTGGGAGCCTGGAGTGTCCCTTTAATAATATAAACCCACCCAGTATAACTAACTGTAACCTAACCTACACAGTGCACCTAACGTGTGTGGGAGCCTGGAGTGTCCCTTTAATAATATAAACCCACCCAGTATAACTAACTGTAACCTAACCTACACAGTGCATCTAACGTGTGTGGGAGCCTGGGGTGTCCCTTTAATAATATAAACCCACCCAGTATAACTAACTGTAACCTAACCTGCACAGTGCATCTAACGTGTGTGGGAGCCTGGAGTGTCCCTTTAATAATATAAACCCACCCAGTATACCTAACTGTAACCTAACCTACACAGTGCATCTAACGTGTGTGGGAGCCTGGAGTATCCCTTTAATAATATAAACCCACCCAGTATAACTAACTGTAACCTAACCTACACAGTGCACCTAACGTGTGTGGGAGCCTGGAGTGTCCCTTTAATAATATAAACCCACCCAGTATACCTAACTGTAACCTAACCTACACAGTGCATCTAACGTGTGTGGGAGCCTGGAGTATCCCTTTAATAATATAAACCCACCCAGTATAACTAACTGTAACCTAACCTACACAGTGCACCTAACGTGTGTGGGAGCCTGGAGTGTCCCTTTAATAATATAAACCCACCCAGTATAACTGTAACCTAACCTACACAGTGCATCTAACGTGTGTGGGAGCCTGGAGTGTCCCTTCAATAATATAAACCCACCCAGTATAACTAACTGTAACCTAACCTACACAGTGCATCTAACGTGTGTGGGAGCCTGGAGTGTCCCTTTAATAATATAAACCCACCCAGTATAACTAACTGTAACCTAACCTACACAGTGCACCTAACGTGTGTGGGCGCCTGGAGTGTCCCTTTAATAATATAAACCCACCCAGTATAACTAACTGTAACCTAACCTACACAGTGCACCTAACGTGTGTGGGCGCCTGGAGTGTCCCTTTAATAATATAAACCCACCCACGTAGTATAACTGTAACCTAACCTACACAGTGCACCTAACGTGTGTGGGAGCCTGGAGTGTCCCTTTAATAATATAAACCCACCCAGTATAACTGTAACCTAACCTACACAGTGCACCTAACGTGTGTGGGAGCCTGGAGTGTCCCTTTAATAATATAAATCCACCCAGTATAACTGTAACCTAACCTACACAGTGCACCTAACATGTGTGGGAGCCTGGAGTGTCCCTTTAATAATATAAACCCACCCAGTATAACTGTAACCTAACCTACACAGTGCACCTAACGTGTGTGGCAGCCTGGAGTGTCCCTTTAATAATATAAACCCACCCAGTATAGCTAACTGTAACCTAACCTACACAGTGCATCTAACGTGTGTGGGAGCCTGGAGTGTCCCTTTAATAATATACAGAAATCCCACTGGAGTTGGTTTGATTGATATTTTCTGTAGATAGCTGCTCACCAGGATTTGTGTCCAGGAAACGTCAATCTTGGAATCGCCACTGTCAGTTAGCGCCCCCCCCTCTCCCCCCTGACTGCCATCAATTAACCCATTTAATCTGATTGTTAAAGAGACTCTGCTTTTTGTCAGAGTTAATAATAGCTACAGTCAACTCCCAAGATCCCAACATTAATCAACTTTAGCTGAAAAACAGAAAGTGAAATTCAGTGTAAAGCACATTAATAGCTCCAGGGTTATTTATTAAAGAACTGACAAGGACAAATTGCCCACTTTACGCCATGACACATTAAATGCAAAACCTCTGCAACTCAGCCATTTTTTCAGCTCAGGTATTTTGCCCCAAAATCTTAAAATGTATATCTTAATCTGCATGGAACGAGCGCAGGGTCTGCATGGAACGAGCGCAGGGTCTGCATGAAACGAGCGCAGGGTGTGCACGGAACGAGCGCAGGGTGTGCACGGAACGAGCGCAGGGTCTGCACGAAACGAGCGCAGGGTCTGCACGAAACGAGCGCAGGGTCTGCACGAAACGAGCGCAGGGTCTGCACGAAACGAGCGCAGGGTCTGCACGAAACGAGCGCCCGGTCTGCACGAAACGAGCGCAGGGTCTGCACGAAACGAGCGCAGGGTCTGCATGGAACGAGCTTGTCAGCACACTTTTTCTATTCGATGAATTTATATTCCGGAGACGGGTTTCTTCTGCAGTTTTTTTCCCCTTAAATATTATATAAAATGACAAAAGCAGTCGCAGCTTGTCACTATTGAAAAAAATATTCCACAAACTCTTGTAGAGCTGTGTTTAAAAACCCCTTTTCCCTCTCCAATCTGAGCTTTGTCCCAGCGGAGAACAGTCACCAAAACCTGATATTCCAGCTGTGTGTCACGAGAACGTGTGGGAACGTGGGCTGAATAAAATCCTTAGCAAAAGTTTTTATTTATTGTTTGAAATAACACTAGAAGGCGGTTTGCAGCAGAGATTCCCCCAAGTGGACGTTTCAGCTCAGCAGAGTAAATCATTTTTAAATTACTCACACATTTCTGTAAAACATGGCAAGTCTAACTCCAAACAGCCAGTCTCACTGTGCGGCAGCCCAGGGCTTCTTGTTGGGTTCCATATAAATCACAAAGTGTAAAAAGAAAGCATCGTAGACATAAATAATCCCCAACTCCCCGTAAATCGGATAGATTTTACACACACTCGGGGGGGGATAAAAACAAAACACCGTAATAAATCTACCCCAGAGTTTCCACCAATCAGAAATAAGCGGTGTATTATATTATTCACAATATCGCGATTTTACTTTGTGGATATTTTAAACCGTTATCGTTATATTCCATCTCTATCACTTCTTTCTAACATTTCCAAAGTTGGATCTCGCCAGTTACAAGTTTCATTGTTACGTTAAAGACTGAGGTTTGTACCCACACTGTCAGTTGTGAAGGGGGCCAATATTTATTTCAAACAAGTGGAATCCTTAACGAGCCAATAATGACCCCGCTTTAAGCGTATTCTTACGAGACACTTGGCTGAACGTTGGTTTTGAGTCCGATATCCTTTAAACAGTATTACGGCTTGAATGCACGGTTTGCTCCTTTAACATTAATGCTTTTGGGTTTTTTCTTGTAGATCTGATCAGAAAGCGCTAAGTCTGTGATTGTTGTATCTGTTTAAAAAAACACGTTGAGCGTCGGTTTATTTTGGGAACGTTCTGCAGTGTAAACCATACGGCAGTGATTCTTTATTTACATTTTCAATCTGTTTAATCCGATTCATACACAATAAGGCCGCACGCACCCAGTCCGCGCAGAGAAACATGTGTAAGTTGGCAGCGGTAACATGAATCTACAACCTGGTTCTTAGCCAGAGCGATCTACATCGAATAGCAATCAGATTATTGAACAGGTTACAGGAAGCTAGAGAATAGAAAGTGAGCATGGTCAGCCACATATCAGGTCAAAGCTAGATCACGGACTGAAAAGAAATAAAATGAATTCAGAGAACGCCGTGTGATCCTTTAAACAATATTTAATCCACTAGAATAGGAAAAATAAAGACCTTCAATGAAATACCCCCATCCCCTTGTGTAATGAGAGCTCACAAGTCCTTTGCTGTCAAGATCTGCTGCCCACACAGCAATATCAGCTTAATTCACCCACAAATCTGAGGATTCAACTCCCAAGAGCTTACAATCTACAAGACCACAAGGAACAGGACATTATTTGCGGGGTTATAGTGATTTGTCATTAGTATAAAATCATTCAGAATTATTTCAATCTGTGAATATATCACTGTTTATGTTCCGTGTTTGACTCTGTAAGAACTCGCTGACAGATGGACCATGAATTACGTTTAAATACACAGACAGTGATAATGTCATTTTATAGGGATTTATTTAATCTATGCACACTGCTCACAGACAGCCAGCGTACGTACAGTGCACAGTTATTACTAGAAAAGTTTGTTTTGTCACCATCGTGGTAGTTACTGCGATCCCATCCGCAGAGACCCACATGTGGCTGTGACCGTAAGTGTCCTGAGCCAAATAATGTGTCGGCTTATTATAAAACTTACTGTGCACCCCTAGGAATTGTGGGAAGGTGCATTCATTATTTGGATCCGAGCTACTACATGTGCAGCGCCCCCGCGTGTCCCAGTGAGATGCTCAGGATAAGTTCTGTATAACCATTACGTTTATACCAGCACAAAGATGGACTCCTCAATGGCACCGTTCGTAATGATAGAGCCAACCGCAGTAAAAAGCCACTTACTGATATTTTGAGTAAAAACATATGGACTTTATTCACTAAATAGCCAACTACAACGCACTAAAAAGGAATTTTAAAATCAAATTGAAAACTGGTCAGACACAAAAAAAATAAATTTATATTCACACATAACAATAAAATAAGCAGTTTTTGCACAGATTTTCATTCAGTAATGAATTCACCATTCAGTGAGAGACCCGGATCCCAAAACCACGAGCTGGTACGTGACGTCCGAGACCGCCTGCGCGGGTGCAGACTGTCGGGTAAAAGATCAGATGTGTCACTGTTAAACTGTATTCTGCTTCTATTTATCCAGTCTATAATAAATAGCCAAGATACTCGTGAGATCTGTTGTCATCATTCCAGGACCCCCGTCTCCATTATATTATTATTATTTCATCGTTCCACACGGCTACAATTCATTGAGAAAAAGCACCATGCGATGTGAGCTCGCACAGGATACCAAGTTACTACGAAATAACTTTGCGTAACTTAATCCAACTAAAGAGTCCATTCATAATCACTGCCAGTGTGTGTTTGCCATTATATATACTTTTTGTGTAATGTAACACAAAGCTCCCCCAGCCGCCCGTACTCGTGTATTTTGGGAATTGCTAGCCAGTTCTGACAGTTTGTATCCCCCCTCCCTATCCCCCCATTGAAGCAGGCCAGGTTCTCAAATGATATTTGCGTGTTAGAGTATTGGCAGTTTAAGAGAAGAGGGTCTCGCAGTCACGAAGAGCTTGGCCGTGTGCTCTCTGTTTATTGCACTCACTTCCCCTCACTCAGCTCCTGTCACGCACAGCGAGGGTGGGTAGCAAACGGGGCTTCGATGGGGGGGACTCGCAGGATGGCAAAGAGTTGGGGCTTCAGGAAGGAAATTATCCGGACTATAATCAACTCATTTCCACCCAACTGGGTCACAGGCAGATTCTATACGTGTTTTACATTCTACCAGGACTGCTCGCTTAACCCTTTAGCATGATTTGAGCAATATAAAATAATCACAGACTGTCCCAGGTCTCTCGAAATATAGAAATAATCAGTAACAGCCTGACAGTACGAGAACACAGAGAATTCACAAAACACTACTGGGGTAGAATGAAAACAAGTCAAACTGTAGCAACAACTGGTTGGGAAAAATCCCTCAATTCAGCTAAATTTATAGTTGGACTATTTAACCCTTTACAAGGATAGAAGCTGTTTTTTTGCTATGTTTTTGTTTGGCCAGAATGTCCCCCTTTTTCATGTAATTTACCCGCTTCTTATTGTAAGGCAGTTTAGATACCCCCCCAGCGTTATTTAGTCTGAGTATTATAGACACACTTGGCAGCTTTATATTCAGTTATACACAACACAGGCAGCTAAAGAAAAATCAAAATCATGTTTTTACAATTACAAATAAGATGGCGACGCAAAACGCATCTCATAGCGTGCATGTAGGTTTAATGACTGCTGCGTAAACACTGTGTAATCCGAGAATTGGCGCAGAATACTTGGTTACACTAAGGTATCACACCTTTCAGGCAATCAGTATTTGGTCTTGCAGAGGAGACACACAATATGCAGAATATCCCCCATGTCTGATAGACGTCTTCACACAAAGTATAGGCCTGGCTTTCTCCACTTTCTGGGGAGGTCAGATACACAGATTTGGCAACTAACTAGAAAATGTACTACGGTTCAATGAATGTTAGCACATACAGAATGGATACAGAACTGGTCCTTCGGTACTTCCTCTGCCCTTGTTTATGGTAACAGGCACCAAGGGGTTAATATGCTCTATATTCAGCTTTTACATGAATCCAGTTTGCTGTTGGAAAGGGGAGGGAGGTGGGACCAGATAAACCAATTTCTACGTTAAAAAGAATTGGAACAAATTGCCATTTTATGTCATTTTCTTTAAGGACTATTTTAATAATTTTAACCATTTCTGGACACAAATGCCTCTCACACGCTGGGAATATGCAGAGCTGGGGTTACATCAATAAATATTAAAATAATCTCTCAAGACAATATGAATCAGCATGGAGATAGCATTGCCATGACGCTAAATCTCTCAAATCTACAATTTGTCAACTGGATTCAACAATAAACGAAAGGAAAGGTCTGGTTATCCTTTCATTATATGAATAAAATGCTGCACTTGTACTGACCACGTACCCGGCACATGGTGAAGGTGGTCTCAGCCCCCCTTACTTATACGGGACCTCTCGTGGTTTCCTAGGGAGATACACAGCAGGTTACAGTGTATCTTATCTAATCACCATTAATGCTCGTCTTTACAAGCTCTTCCCAGTCTCGCTGTCAGAATCATTTATTCAGCACAGGATTGTGAGGAGGTCCCTCTCGTGACTATTGCCCCCACTGTGAACATTTTACGCTCCATTGAGAGTCAGATTGTTCAGAACTTGCAGCAAAGTGAGACGCGCGAGGGTTCACTGAGAGGTTGCGGACTTTCCCTTCACCTTTTTACCTTCGGTTCTAAGGTGCGTGTCTAGAGTTTCTCAACCAGCGCTGGAGAAACTGATCTAATACCAAGGCAGCCACCATCAAACAAGCACGTCACCAACGTTCCCCATATTAACACGACTGGAGGGATCTGGGGAAGACACCACAAGGGATTGAAGACAAAGAGAAATACTGAACAAAGTAGAGACATTGCACGCCATAAACACCAATAAAAGTCTTAGATTATCCATCTGGTGATTCCCAACTCACTGAATACTCAGACAAGGGTCAAGATTGGTATGAAGACGGTAGGTTACCGAGACACACTGCAGGTCGATATTGGACTTCGAAAGATATCAGAGCTATTAGTAGGGAGTGAAATGTGGTGATGGTCACTATGGCACGGGTCCCACCAGTGGCACTCCGATAAAAGGACAGAACGGTCTCCCCAGCAGGACCCACAGTAAACAGGTCCACGCTCATTCTATTGGATTGTAAGCTTGTATGATCAGGGCATTGTCAGCTCGTGCCTGTGAATTACGTATTGTTAACTGACAAGGCCCGCTTACTGACGAGGCCCAAAGAAGGCTGAAACGATTGTCTGGGGATGCCGAATCTCTCATGCAGATGGAACATGATGATATTTCAGTTTTGAGGATGAGAATTGCCATTAATTCCGAGTGAATCCAGATTTAAAGCAGTTACAGAATTGGAAGGACAGACTTGTAGAATGTTACCAGTTCGGTTATTTTGTTGTTAAATTTGAAATTCACTTTGACTTCCTGACAATTCTCCCTTTAGTGAAGAGCCCTGACACAGATCCTCTGTTTGCTGTTGGATCCCGTTTTTTCAGGATTCTCCATCACAATGCGTGTTCGGGTCAGGCACAGTCACACTCCTCGCTGCCTCTGATTGCTGGAAGTGGCCATCAGACGTGCCCTCTGCAATGCTGTAAGCAGATTGTCTGAGCTCTTTACCAGAACCCAACGGCTTGAGGCTCCCACACGGGAAGGGTACCAGCGCAGACTCCTTGCTGGGCTCCATCACACTCCTTAATGACACACGATAGGCCCAAGGAACAGCAATGATTGTTGGGAACGGCCACACGTACTGCTCCATTATCAGATTATTTAGATTGGGAGCAGAGAATATTCCATTACCCCTTACCTGGCACAGGTTTGAAGGGTTTGTATTTAAAAGCTTTGCAACATTTTCATTCAACACATTTGTGAAGAAAAGAGACCCCAGCTACCTTTTTCTTCTATGTTTTGTGTTTAATTCCCTTTTTCTGCCAACAATAGCTTATCCGTTCGGCAGTTTGCATCACCGACAATTGAGTGTTCCCTGGGTGGCCGTTGTTTGTATAGCCGCCCGCCACGAGGAAAAGAAAACGGCGGCCATCTTGTCCACACGAGGCGAGTCAGCGGGACTTGGTCGTCGAGTGTCCGGAACTAAAATCGGACACTCGACCGTGCGAGGTACCGCTGAAAACTACCGGACGGCCGGTTCTCCAACTTGCCGAACACCCAGAAGAGCGGCATTCGGTAGTTATCCCCGTATGGACCAGGGGAACAATCGCTCCTATGAGCCAGGAGAGTATTTTCGGGACTTTTGACAGTTTGCGCCCTTTTTCCCAAGCGACCGACCCCACACACGGAATTCGTGGAACCATTTTGGGCAGGAGCCTCGTGTGTGGTCGGTAAACTAAGACTTCCACACTTTTTAAAAACCCCTGAACCGATCTGGGCGAAATTTGGATATGTTTGCCTCCCAGATCGGGGCTATCAGGGGATATGTATTTTGTGGGGATACCTTGTGGGGAAAGGGGTGTTCCAATGTTGGGGTAAAATGTGTGCCCTCTGCCTGGAGATAATTGATTTAACCTTTAACTTATCTCACTATCTTCCAGGCAGAGGAAGGGGCGTGTAGTACGAAAATACTGTACAGTGATTGGTAATATGTTTGTTTGTTTTGGGAGGTCCTCTTGCATGAGGACCCCCATAAAAGCCAGCCTGTTTCAATAAAGCTTTAGTTCTGTTACACCCTTCATGAAGTCTTGGCTCATGTTTGGGGAAAGGATACTCTAACTACTGGGAAGGATTGTCGTGAAGCTGTATTCATCTCTACCCCCTTCTGGAGTTATGGTCACTTATACTCAGCAGCTGGAAAAGGAACAAGGGACTGCAGTAACATCTTCCCTGCAGGTCCTAACAACTGGTGGCAGCGGTGGGATTGAATGGAACGCAGAAAGACAACTGATGAATGGCCCAGCAGTACGAGAAACTAAAAAAGACAACGCTACAAGATCTACTGGAAGCCCGAGGCCAGGTGGCAAGCAACAAAAGAAAAGCTACCCTCATAGCCGAACTAATGGAGGGCGACCAAACCAGCAGCGTGACGGACGTCAGCCGAGAGGAAGCGGAGTTCCAGCGGAAGGTGATGTGGAGGCTAAATTTATATGGGCCGAACCCACCACCGGAGGCAATAACGCAAATCCTGGCACAGGTGAATGCGGAACGCAGTGCCCTACAGGCCAGCTTGATCCAAGCAGACAACGCATCACTAACAGGATCTATAAATGGAGGACAGCGAAAGAAAATTAACTATGCTGCATTTAAAAGCTTTGCGGACGGAGAAACAGAGATTGACGCATATCTGCAGGATTTCGAACGTCAATGCGCTTTGGAGGGTCTGGAATCAGAGCAATGGGCATCGATCCTAAGCAGCAAGCTCACGGGCCGTGCAGCCGAGGCCTACAGAGCAGTTCCTGACACAGCCATACATGACTATGCCAAGGTAAAGGAAATTTTGCTTGCTAGATATGCTGTGACCCCAGAGACTTACAGAAAGAAATTTCGGGCCTTACGGAAAGGTGGCCGAGACTCCTACACTGAGTGGGCTTTTAGGCTATATCGAGCGGCCCAAAACTGGATACAAGGCTGCCTAGCCACCACATTGGAAGAGGTACTACAGCTCTTCTTACTTGAACATTTTTTCGAGCACACCCCGGCAGACACCAGGGATTGGGTCAGAGACCGAAAGCCGGCTACCATCGAAGCCGCAGCCAAGCTGGCGGACGAGCATCACGAAGGCCGAAAGGGGGAAGCTAGTGGGAACCGTCCTCTGGTAAAGTCCAGTGCTCCACCACCAGGACCTGTGACCAACCCCAGACCACCCACACCCCAACCTGGTTTTGTACGGAAACCTCCACCGGTATGTCACCAGTGCAATCAGCCCGGGCACTTCAAGATCCACTGTCCTCAGCGGAGCCGAACCAGCTGGGAACGGCCCCCACAAACGCCGAGGGCGGCCGCTCACCACTATCAGCACACCCCGGTGGGCGAGCCAACACCCGACTCCGAACAGTGGGCTGTCCTACATGAGGTAGACCTAGCCCAAGCTGAAATAGACAATCGAGTCCACCACCGACAGTTGGTCACCGTAGACGGTCAAGAAGCCGAGGGGCTCCGAGACACGGGCGCCACCCTTACGCTGGTACAGCCGCATACCGTAGCTGCCAAGGCTCGCACCAACAAGACTGTAGCAGTACGGGTGGCCGGGGGCGCCATCCACAAGATACCCACTGCTCGGGTACAGCTGAATTGGGGACATGGTGACAGGCCGATGGAAGTAGGCATTATGGCGGGACTACCAGCCGACGTTTTGTTGGGGAATGATTTAGGCTGCCTAACTTCAAAGCTGATACAATCCGAACCTGCCGGAGCCTGCGCAGTGACCACTAGGGCGCAAGCCCGCCGAGCTGGACCAACACACTCCGAGGAACCACAGGTAGGAACCGAAAACCCCCTAGTCGCCCCTAACCCTATCCCCTTCTGGGGTACCCCCCAAGATTTTGGCCAAACCCAACAAACAGACCCCACCTTAGCCGGTTACAGGAAGGCAGTAGGGACACCCAGAGAAGGGAATAACCACGAGGGATTCCAATGGGATAAGGGGTTGCTGTACAGGGTTACCGGGGGAGTGGGGAGGGGGGCAGCACAAGTGATAAAGAGGCAGCTGGTAGTACCCCGGAAATACAGGGCGGAGCTTCTAAGGCTCAGCCATGATATCCCGCTAGCCGGACATCTGGGTATCAAGAAAACTAAGGACCGCCTTACCCAGACGTTCTTCTGGCCAGGAATATCCACCGATGTGCAGTCTTACTGTAGAACCTGTGATACCTGTCAACGAGTAGGAAAAAGGGGGGATCACCCTAGGGCCAAATTAAGACCCCTACCTATCATTGACGAGCCATTCTACCGGGTAGCAGTAGACCTGGTGGGGCCTCTCAACAAACCCAGCTCCTCCGGAAAACGCTACATACTCACGGTGGTGGACTATGCCACCAGATACCCTGAGGCGGTGGCGCTCTCCAACATTGAGGCGGAGACGGTGGCAGAGGCCCTAGTTAAGATCTTTTCCCGAGTAGGGTTTCCCCGGGAAATACTTTCCGACCAAGGGACCCAGTTCACGGCAACTGTAACGCAACAGTTGTGGCAGAGCTGTGGGGTTAAACCTTTATTCAGCTCCCCCTATCACCCACAGACCAATGGCCTCTGTGAACGATTTAACGGCACGCTTAAGCAAATGCTCACGGCGTTCACAGAGTCCTACGGTCAATGGGAGAAGTTTCTACCTCACCTCCTGTTTGCCTACCGGGAAGTGCCTCAGGCGTCCACTGGGTTCTCCCCCTTCGAACTCCTCTACGGGAGAAAAGTCCGGGGACCCCTGAACCTCATACGAGAGCACTGGGAGGGCAACACAGGAGAGGAGGGAGTCCCAGTCCTGCCATACGTGCTGGAGTTTCGGGACCGCCTACAAGCTCTCACCGAGTCCGTTCGGGAGAACTTGCGGGCGGCCCAGAAACGCCAGAAACAATGGTATGACCACGGGGCCAGAGATAGGAACCTGGACATAGGGCAAAGGGTGTTAGCCCTCAGACCATCCAAAAAGAACAAGCTCCAGGCAGCCTGGCAAGGGCTATTTAAAATAGTCGAGCGGATTAGTGACACCACGTATATCGTGGCCAAATGTTCAGATGAAAGAGTAAGACGGGCCTTTCATGTCAACATGTTGAAGCCCTATCACGGACGCTCGGAAGATGTGGCTGCCATATGCGCCCCATCTACAGACGATAGTGAGGGACTCCCCTTACCAGACCTACTAGCGGCTAACCCCGGGACGGTAGAACAAGTGGGATTAGGAGACAAGCTAGACCCCCCTCAACAGGCCGACGCTAAGCACCTGCTCCAGGAATACGGTGGGCTGTTCTCCTCTCTACCCGGATACACGTCCGCCGCAGTACACCGAGTAGAGACCCAGGGGGAAAACCCCTTGAGACAACAGCCCTATCGTATACCAGCAGCAGTACGCACGAGCATGTGGAAGGAACTCCAGGAAATGCTCGAACTAGGGGTTATTGAGGCTTCCCAGAGTCCCTGGGCGTCTCCGGTAGTGTTAGTACCGAAGCGAGACGGCACCACTCGCTTCTGTATTGACTATCGGAAACTAAATGACAGGACAATCACAGATGCCTACCCTATGCCGCGGATCGACGAATTGCTCGATCGCATGGCTAGTGGACACTTCCTGACTACTTTAGATCTGTGTAAAGGCTATTGGCAAATTCCCCTAGACCCGGCTGCCATCCCTAAGTCAGCCTTCGTCACCCCATTCGGGCTATACCAATTTAAGGTTATGCCGTTTGGGATGAAGAATGCCCCGGCTACATTTCAGCGGATGGCGGACCGACTTCTGGAAGGAATGCAGGACTTCGCATGTGCTTACTTGGATGACATCGCCATCTACAGCGGCACATGGGAAGCTCACCTGGGGCACTTGGCTTTGGTATTCCACAAATTACAGGAAGCCGGCCTTACCCTGAAACCCGAGAAGTGCCATGTGGGCATGGCAGAAGTCCAGTATTTGGGGCATCGGGTAGGTTCGGGTAAACAGAGGCCCGAGCCCGCCAAAATAGAGGCCATAGCAAATTGGCCCCAACCCCGCACTAAGACTCAGGTCCTAGCTTTCTTAGGCACAGCAGGGTACTATCGCAAGTTTGTCCCCGAGTATAGCACCCTAGCCAAGCCCCTCACCGATCTAACCAAAAAAGCCCTACCCAAGCAGGTATCGTGGTCCCCGGAGTGTGCAGCAGCGTTTCAAAGTCTCAAAGCAGCTCTGAGCAAAGCTCCAGTATTGGCGGCCCCAGACCCTAATAAGACCTTTCTCGTTCACACAGATGCCTCCATGTTTGGGCTGGGAGCCGTGCTGAGCCAGGTGGGGGAAGATGGCATGGAACACCCGGTGGCATACCTCAGTCGGAAGTTACTACCTCGGGAGGTTAGCTATGCCACCGTAGAAAAGGAATGCTTGGCGTTGGTATGGGCCTTAAAGAAGCTTCAACCCTACCTCTACGGCCGAGCTTTTACGCTACTAACTGATCACAACCCTCTTATTTGGCTCAACCGAGTCTCGGGAGACAATCCCCGGTTGTTACGCTGGAGTTTAGCGTTGCAACCATACAATTTTACACTGCAGTACCGTCCGGGCAAACAGAACGGTAATGCGGATGGACTTTCCCGTCAGACAGACTCGGACTCTTAATGCTACCACCCGGACATCCCCTAGCCAACCCGGCAGGGTCTAGGCGGGTATGCCGACCCATGGAACTAAGGGGGAGTAATGTGAAGAAAAGAGACCCCAGCTACCTTTTTCTTCTATGTTTTGTGTTTAATTCCCTTTTTCTGCCAACAATAGCTTATCCGTTCGGCAGTTTGCATCACCGACAATTGAGTGTTCCCTGGGTGGCCGTTGTTTGTATAGCCGCCCGCCACGAGGAAAAGAAAACGGCGGCCATCTTGTCCACACGAGGCGAGTCAGCGGGACTTGGTCGTCGAGTGTCCGGAACTAAAATCGGACACTCGACCGTGCGAGGTACCGCTGAAAACTACCGGACGGCCGGTTCTCCAACTTGCCGAACACCCAGAAGAGCGGCATTCGGTAGTTATCCCCGTATGGACCAGGGGAACAATCGCTCCTATGAGCCAGGAGAGTATTTTCGGGACTTTTGACAGTTTGCGCCCTTTTTCCCAAGCGACCGACCCCACACACGGAATTCGTGGAACCATTTTGGGCAGGAGCCTCGTGTGTGGTCGGTAAACTAAGACTTCCACACTTTTTAAAAACCCCTGAACCGATCTGGGCGAAATTTGGATATGTTTGCCTCCCAGATCGGGGCTATCAGGGGATATGTATTTTGTGGGGATACCTTGTGGGGAAAGGGGTGTTCCAATGTTGGGGTAAAATGTGTGCCCTCTGCCTGGAGATAATTGATTTAACCTTTAACTTATCTCACTATCTTCCAGGCAGAGGAAGGGGCGTGTAGTACGAAAATACTGTACAGTGATTGGTAATATGTTTGTTTGTTTTGGGAGGTCCTCTTGCATGAGGACCCCCATAAAAGCCAGCCTGTTTCAATAAAGCTTTAGTTCTGTTACACCCTTCATGAAGTCTTGGCTCATGTTTGGGGAAAGGATACTCTAACTACTGGGAAGGATTGTCGTGAAGCTGTATTCATCTCTACCCCCTTCTGGAGTTATGGTCACTTATACTCAGCAGCTGGAAAAGGAACAAGGGACTGCAGTAACATCTTCCCTGCAGGTCCTAACAACATTATAAAAAACTTCTGCCTAAACTGTAAGCAGCCGCCATCAGCTCCAGTCAGTTTATGTATGGAGACCTCAGATGCAATTGTGCGACTGCTAAGTAGTATAGGAGGTAGAGTAGATTGGGACTTTTATATCCCACCCTGAAAGGTGCATGGACAGGCAAGTATAACTAGTATAATATCTGTGATTTCTCTTGGAGAGGAGTGCGGTACTAGTTGTGTTTGTTTGTTAACTGCAGCCATTATAATACACTGTGTGCAGGGAGACAGGGGACCTCCTTACACCATAACCTTATAGCTGCAGTTATAATACACTGTGTGGGGGGAGACAGGGGACCTCCTTACACCATAACCTTATAGCTGCAGTTATAATACACTGTGTGCGGGGAGACAGGGGGCCTCCTTACACCATAACCTTATAGCTGCAGTTATAATACACTGTGTGCAGGGAGACAGGGGACCTCCTTACACCATAACCTTATAGCTGCAGTTATAATACACTGTGTGCGGGGAGACAGGGGACCTCCTTACACCATAACCTTATAGCTGCAGTTATAATACACTGTGTGCAGGGAGACAGGGGACCTCCTTACACCATAACCTTATAGCTGCAGTTATAATACACTGTGTGCAGGGAGACAGGGGACCTCCTTACACCATAACCTTATAGCTGCAGTTATAATACACTGTGTACGGGGAGACAGGGGACCTCCTTACACCATAACCTTATAGCTGCAGTTATAATACACTGTGTGCGGGGAGACAGGGGACCTCCTTACACCATAACCTTATAGCTGCAGTTATAATACACTGTGTGCGGGGAGACAGGGGACCTCCTTACACCATAACCTTATAGCTGCAGTTATAATACACTGTGTGCGGGGAGACAGGGGGCCTCCTTACACCATAACCTTATAGCTGCAGTTATAATACACTGTGTGCGGGGAGACAGGGGACCTCCTTACACCATAACCTTATAGCTGCAGTTATAATACACTGTGTGCGGGGAGACAGGAGACCTCCTTACACCATAACCTTATAGCTGCAGTTATAATACACTGTGTGCGGGGAGACAGGGGACCTCCTTACACCATAACCTTATAGCTGCAGTTATAATACACTGTGTGCAGGGAGACAGGGGACCTCCTTACACCATAACCTTATAGCTGCAGTTATAATACACTGTGTGCAGGGAGACAGGGGACCTCCTTACACCATAACCTTATAGCTGCAGTTATAACACACTGTGTGCGGGGAGACAGGGGACCTCCTTACACCATAACCTTATAGCTGCAGTTATAATACACTGTGTGCAGGGAGACAGGGATCTCCTTACACCATAACCTTATAGCTGCAGTTATAATACACTGTGTGCAGGGAGACAGGGAACTCCTTACACCATAACCTTATAGCTGCAGTTATAATACACTGTGTGCGGGGAGACAGGGGACCTCCTTACACCATAACCTTATAGCTGCAGTTATAATACACTGTGTGCGGGGAGACAGGGGACCTCCTTACACCATAACCTTATAGCTGCAGTTATAATACACTGTGTGCGGGGAGACAGGGGACCTCCTTACACCATAACCTTATAGCTGCAGTTATAATACACTGTGTGCGGGGAGACACCATAATAATAATACATTATATTATTGCATGGAGGATGAAAAAACACCACAAAAAATAAACACTATTTCAATTCTTATATTTGGTTAGATGTATATAAACAGCCAAACTTATTTTAAAAGGAGGTAAAAAGGAAGCCAGTTATATTTTGGTTTTTGCGTGTGGCTCCCCTGGAATAAAGATTGGGTTGGGTCACACAGAAGCGGTTTCCCAGGCTGGCTCAGGTTGGTATCGGGGTTCTGGAGGTCCAGGACTGATAGAAATGAGAGATGGCTGGAGCTGGTGGCAGATTCTGGCCGCCCATTGCCGGTGCGTGAGGATGTTGGACGAGCTCTGTTTTTGTTGCGTGACTGCAGCTTCCTCCTCCAAACAGGCAATTCTTATCTCAAGTAACCCCTTTCCTTCCAACAATCCCAATCAGCGCAGACCCTTACAGTTAACCTGTCGGTGGCCGCTGGCCAGCAGGCAATTACAAGCAGTGCACCAAGTCAGTGGTTTTGGAGGTAGAAGTTTAAAATAAAAAAGTAAATACATAACATCCATAGACACATTCAGAATAATTAGAAAGCAGTTGATTACTGAATCCAAGGTGCGCATTTGAGTAGAATCCCAGCTTCTCTGTTGGATTCAGAAATTGTTAAACACACAGAACCAAAGATGCCGTCACGGCTGCGTAACGTGCTGACATCACATACTGTGTCATATAGGAATGGTGATATAATTCATGTTATATAACAGAATTTATTACAGTTTTTAAAAGATACATTTAAGCCAGTTGTCAGATTTCTGAATATCTCAGTAATGTACGCGATCGTTTTTTTGATTTATTAGAGCAATACATGGGATAATCTGTTTATATTCTGAGAGGCAATAAACAGAGGAGATATTTAAACACAGGGACTGTGTGTGTGTCTCGTTCCCCTGCTCCCCGAATTTGGGCTACCGTACAATCCATGTGTATCGACATGATGTAAATGCTTTGTACTGTAACTAGAGTTCACAACATCTAAAACACAAACAATAGCCACTGCTTGGCCGCAACCATAATGAACCCGTACATATAAAGCATAGAATGCCGTAAATGGAAGTTTTAATGCAGCGCGTGGTATTCCCAGCCCTGAGATCCACTCTAGGCAGTCTCATTGTATCCAGTGATTGTCTAGGAGAAGCACCTGAGGACGTTCGATGTCTTTGTGTAACAGAATGAGAACGTCAAAAGGTCTCATAGCGGAGTCTGACTGTTATAGCAGCAGGGGCGCCCTCTAGTGGCAAAATAACAAAACAAAAAACCCTCAGTCTCAAGAGCTGTGTTTAACCCCGTAAGGACCAAACTTCTGGAATAAAAGGAAATCATGACATATCACACATGCCATGTGTCCTTAAGGGGTTAACCCCGCAATGTGAGCTTCGCTGACAGAAAGGAAATGTTGTACATTGAATGGTTAAAATGACAGGACCACGGCATTGGGGTAAGGTGTTCTGGCTGCCTATCAGTCCCTTAAAGAAGGGATTTCTCTTGTGCGGCATGTGAAAGCTCCACGGCAGCACTTTTCATGTGGAAACAAAACACAGAAGCACAACACTAGCAGAGAATACAGTTTGTATTATCTATCTCGCGTTAAAACAGCAGCAGGGGCCGGGTCGGACTGCCATGTGACTCCGTATTCCAGCTAGATTGCAGCCATCTGCCCTCCTATTGAGATCCAGTGCCGCCCCCATTAATCTGCTATCCCAATAGATTGTCAGCATGGTTCTCTATATACGCTGAAATGTTGCTATTGGACTAACTGTACATAACAAATAACAGCAAAACATAGAGAAATAGAACGAACCAGCAATACAGCACCAATCCAACGCTGCAGCTAAAACACTGCGATCCTCCTGAACCACTCACTAGTAAACAATCTGTATTTAGTGAGATTTACACACAGAGCCGCAGCAAGCAATACAGGTGGGAGAGCAGATACACGGCGAAGACAGACCCCCAACATTTCCAACATTCCTTCCTCTGGGGTCCACTAGGCATTGCCCAGCTACAAACTACAAAATAGGGGTGACAGGCGTGAACAAGGCCAGAACCCAGAGTACAAAACCCAGTACAGATCCAGGAACCCAGAGTACAGAACCCAGTACAGATCCAGGACCACCATGTACAAAACCCAGTACAGATCCAGGACCCCCAAGTGCAGACCCAGGACCCCGAGTACAAAACCCAGCACAGATCCAGGACCCCCAAGTGCAGACCCAGGACCCCGAGTACAAAACCCAGTACAGATCCAGGACCCCCAAGTGCAGACCCAGGACCCCGAGTACAGAACCCAGTACAGATCCAGGACCCTGAGTACAAAACCCAGCACAGATCCAGGACCCCCGAGTACAGAACCCAGTACAGATCCAGGACCACCATGTACAAAACCCAGTACAGATCCAGGACCCCTAAGTGCAGACCCAGGACCCCGAGTACAAAACCCAGCACAGATCCAGGACCCCCGAGTACAAAACCCAGTACAGAACCCAGTACAGATCCAGAACCCCCAAGTGCAGACCCAGGACCCCGAGTACAAAACCCAGCACAGATCCAGGACCCCCGAGTACAGAACCCAGTACAGATCCAGGACCCCCATGTACAAAACCCAGTACAGATCCAGGACCCACAAGTGCAGACCCAGGACCCCCGAGTACAGATCCAGGACCCCCGAGTACAGAACCCAGTACAGATCCAGGACCCTGAGTACAAAACCCAGTACAGATCCAGGACCCCCGAGTACAGAACCCAGTACAGATCCAGGACCCCCGAGTACAAAACCGAGTACAGATCCAGGACCCCCGAGTGCAGAACCCAGTACCCCCAAGTACAGAACCCAGTACAGATCCAGGACCCCCAAGTACAGAACCCAGTGCAGATCCAGGACCCCCGAGTACAGAACCCAGTGCAGACCCAGGACCCTGAGTACAGAACCCAGTACAAAACCCAGTACAGATCCAGGACCCTCGAGTACAAAACCCAGTACAGATCCAGGACCCCCGAGTACAGAACCCAGTACAGATCCAGGACCCCCGAGTACAGAACCCAGTACAGATCCAGGACCCCCGAGTACAGAACCCAGTACAGATCCAGGACCCCCGAGTACAGAACCCAGTACAGATCCAGGACCCCCGAGTACAGAACCCAGTACAGATCCAGGACCCCCGAGTACAGAACCCAGTACAGATCCAGGACCCCCGAGTGCAGAACCCAGTACCCCCAAGTACAGAACCCAGTACAGATCCAGGACCCCCGAGTACAGAACCCAGTACAGATCGAGGACCCCCGAGTATAGAACCCAGTACAGATCCAGTACCCCCGAGTACAGAACCCAGTACCCCCAAGTACAGAACCCAGCACAGATCCAGGACCCCCGAGTACAGAACCCAGTACAGATCCAGGACCCCCGAGTACAGAACCCAGTACAGATCCAGGACCCCCGAGTACAGAACCCAGTACAGATCCAGGACCCCCGAGTGCAGAACCCAGTACCCCCAAGTACAGAACCCAGTACAGATCCAGGACCCCCAAGTACAGAACCCAGTACAGATCCAGGACCCCCGAGTACAGAACCCAGTACAGATCGAGGACCCCTGAGTATAGAACCCAGTACAGATCCAGTACCCCCAAGTACAGAACCCAGTACCCCCAAGTACAGAACCCAGCACAGATCCAGGACCCCCGAGTACAGAACCCAGTACAGATCCAGGACCCCCGAGTACAGAACCCAAGTTATTGATAGATTTTTTTCTTTTAAAGAAATTTTATTTGAAACTTATTTTAGCTCTGTTTTATTTTAATAAATAATTAATCTACGTTCAAGCTTTGTTTAGATTTCAAAAAATACCTTTTCCTGTGTTCCCCTGTGATATTAGCCCGGCCATATTACCCTGCAGGTAAGAAACATTGAGAGTCGAGTGCCTTCACACCGCTCTAACCGATTATTATTCACAGTTATTATAAAAAGCAGTAACTGTGAAATCACCCAGTACATGGCTACATACCAGCATTCCAATACATGAATAGTGCTGCCCTGTGTATGGTTTGTGGGAGGCTCTCTCTGGGGGCCCTGTTTGAATAAGCAAGCATCTGAATGCTGCATACACTTTTCATGTACTGCCCCACAGGATGCAGAATGTTAGAGGGCCCAGGGTAATCAGACATTGTACTGTGTAGGCAGGTAATATGGTAATCATCAAGTCCAGTTAGAAGCCATGATTGCCCTAATTAAACTAATGTGTAATAAAGATCAGGGAATGCAAGGAGGGAGATGGAAGGTTTAAAACTGACCTTTTCATTGCGTCACAGGCTCTGCTTCCCATTTCCAGGTCTCCTATTGGCTGTCCTTGTCTAAGCTGCTCCGCAGGGGCTGGCACCCAGCACTGACTTTCTGTTACTGTTTCTTACAGAGCTGTGAAAAATGGAGTAAACATCAGCCAATCACAGAGCAGCAGGAAGTGTGACATTGTAGCAGTTTCAGTTTGGTATGAGACAGCCAATGAAAGTGTGCAACTCAATGACTGATTGACAACCCAACCAATAGTAGGCCAGGGGGAGGGGGTAGACGTATGATTGACCAGGTGAGGTCAAACATGGTAAAATAGACATATTGAGATCAGTGATGTAAACAGAACCTGTGACATCATGCGTAATGTCGGTAACCTTGAATTCCTGACAAGTCGCACTTTGCTGAATAACGCGGTTACCTTGAATTCCTGACAAGTCGCACTTTGCTGAATAACGCGGTTACCTTGAATTCCTGACAAGTCGCACTTTGCTGAATAACGCGGTAACCTTGAATTCCCGACAAGTCGCAATTTGCTGAATAACGCGGTTACCTTGAATTCCCGACAAGTCGCACTTTGCTGAATAACGCGGTTACCTTGAATTCCCAACGAGTCGCACTTTGCTGAATAACGCGGTTACCTTGAATTCCGACAAGTCGCACTTTGCTGAATAACGCGGTTACCTTGAATTCCTGACAAGTCGCACTTTGCTGAATAACGCGGTTACCTTGAATTCCTGACAAGTCGCACTTTGCTGAATAACGCGGTTACCTTGAATTCCTGACAAGTCGCACTTTGCTGAATAACGCGGTAACCTTGAATTCCCGACAAGTCGCAATTTGCTGAATAACGCGGTTACCTTGAATTCCCGACAAGTCGCACTTTGCTGAATAACGCGGTTACCTTGAATTCCCAACGAGTCGCACTTTGCTGAATAACGCGGTTACCTTGAATTCCGACAAGTCGCACTTTGCTGAATAACGCGGTTACCTTGTATTCCTGACAAGTCGCACTTTGCTGAATAACGCGGTTACCTTGAATTCCTGACAAGTCGCACTTTGCTGAATAACGCGGTTACCTTAAATTCCCATCAAGTCGCACTTTGCTGAATAACGCGGTTACCTTGAATTCCTGACAAGTCGCACTTTGCTGAACAACGCGGTTACCTTGAATTCCCAACAAGTCGCAATTTGCTGAATAACGCGGTTACCTTGAATTCCTGACAAGTCGCACTTTGCTGAATAACGCGGTTACCTTGAATTCCTGACAAGTCGCACTTTGCTGAATAACGCGGTTACCTTGAATTCCTGACAAGTCGCAATTTGCTGAATAACGCGGTTACCTTGAATTCCTGACAAGTCGCACTTTGCTGAATAACGCGGTTACCTTGAATTCCCAACAAGTCGCAATTTGCTGAATAACGCGGTTACCTTGAATTCCCAACGAGTCGCACTTTGCTGAATAACGCGGTTACCTTGAATTCCGACAAGTCGCACTTTGCTGAATAACGCGGTTACCTTGAATTCCCAACGAGTCGCACTTTGCTGAATAACGCGGTTACCTTGAATTCCGACAAGTCGCACTTTGCTGAATAACGCGGTTACCTTGAATTCCTGACAAGTCGCACTTTGCTGAATAACGCGGTTACCTTAAATTCCCAACAAGTCGCACTTTGCTGAATAACGCGGTTACCTTGAATTCCTGACAAGTCGCACTTTGCTGAATAACGCGGTTACCTTGAATTCCCAACAAGTCGCAATTTGCTGAATAACGCGGTTACCTTGAATTCCTGACAAGTCGCAATTTGCTGAATAACGCGGTTACCTTGAATTCCCAACAAGTCGCACTTTGCTGAATAACGCGGTTACCTTGAATTCCCAACAAGTCGCAATTTGCTGAATAACGCGGTTACCTTGAATTCCCAACGAGTCGCACTTTGCTGAATAACGCGGTTACCTTGAATTCCTGACAAGTCGCACTTTGCTGAATAACGCGGTTACCTTGAATTCCCAACAAGTCGCACTTTGCTGAATAACGCGGTTACCTTGAATTCCTGACAAGTCGCACTTTGCTGAATAACGCGGTTACCTTGAATTCCCAACAAGTCGTAATTTGCTGAATAACGCGGTTACCTTGAATTCCTGACAAGTTGCACTTTGCTGAATAACGCGGTTACCTTGAATTCCTGACAAGTCACACTTTGCTGAATAACGCGGTTACCTTGAATTCCCAACAAGTCGCACTTTGCTGAATAACGCGGTTACCTTGAATTCCCAACAAGTCGCAATTTGCTGAATAACGCGGTTACCTTGAATTCCTGACAAGTCGCAATTTGCTGAATAACGCGGTTACCTTGAATTCCTGACAAGTCGCACTTTGCTGAATAACGCGGTTACCTTGAATTCCCAACAAGTCGTAATTTGCTGAATAACGCGGTTACCTTGAATTCCTGACAAGTTGCACTTTGCTGAATAACGCGGTTACCTTGAATTCCTGACAAGTCACACTTTGCTGAATAACGCGGTTACCTTGAATTCCCAACAAGTCGCACTTTGCTGAATAACGCGGTTACCTTGAATTCCCAACAAGTCGCAATTTGCTGAATAACGCGGTTACCTTGAATTCCTGACAAGTCGTAATTTGCTGAATAACGCGGTTACCTTGAATTCCTGACAAGTCGTAATTTGCTGAATAACGCGGTTACCTTGAATTCCTGACAAGTCGCACTTTGCTGAATAACGCGGTTACCTTGAATTCCTGACAAGTCGCACTTTGCTGAATAACGCGGTTACCTTGAATTCCTGACAAGTTGTACTTTGGTGAATAACTCGTCTTAGAACAGGAAATTATAGAAGGAGCTTTGCTGATGGGCGTCTTTATACTTGACATCTCTTACGTAACGAAATGAACCCATTTCTTTAAATAAATAAATAAAAAGACGGTCCTAGTTTTGCGGTTTTATAATGGGCTAACCGTTACCCACAGGGTGAATTCCACGTTTAAGACCAAAACAGGCAAAATGAAAGCATAGCTGACCAACTTGGCCCTAAATTTCAATCCAGTAGAAATTCCTGACAATACTCACTTTAACAAATAATCTAGGTTGCAATAAAACAAAACTATTCTCTAGAAACCTTCATACATTTGTGCCCGTCTTTCATTTAAAAAAAAAAAATAAAAAAAAAATGCAATCCCTTGTCTGTCTGCAGGTTCCTAAAGGGACACTCCACTGCCCAAATCCAAAATAAATAACCATTTAGTATATATACCCCAAATTAAAACTTCCAAACATTTAATTATGCATGTTTTCATTAGAGTATCTAAAAACAGCTTGTAAAACCTGTAGATCTCTTGTCCCCTCCCCCCCCCCCCCTACTTTGTGTCTGTCCAATCACAGGCTTCCCAATGCAGCTCAATGAGAAGTCTCTGGGCAATTGCTGTCTCTTGAGTTGATCTCCACCGAGCAAAACGAACCAGGAAGTAACAGGACTGTGTGTCTGATTGACAGCCAGAGGGGTGTAAAAAGGGTAAATTATAAAAGTACCAATTTATATCAAAATCTGTACTTTTTGTAAAATGAAGTAAAGAGGACATTTCACACAAGGCTTTTCGGTAAGTTAAAGAGATTTACCGGTCTGTAGTGTCCCTTTAAAGGAAAACCCCACCTCCATATAACTTGAGCTCATTTAAAAGAGAAACTGTCACTGCTGTTTTAACATAACCGAATAGCTCACTATACTATAGATCATGCAATTTATTCTAAAATGATCTGTTGTTTATTTTCATTACCTCTCACAGAGAACGTGTTTGTAGATCACTGCTGGAGTGAATGAAAGGTGTGCATGAACCTGTCAGATATTTCTCATAGAGATGCCCAGGGCACGATGTGATGGTGATCTCACCACATTAGTGCAGCACAGTTTAAACGTACCTATTCACCGCAGTAAATGCTGAAAGTGTTTTTCTGATCAGTTCTCTAGATGTAACCGCCTGTAAGTTATACAGGTGCCTTCTTACCTTCAGGGCAACGGTTTAACTCCGAAGTTGGGGCTCGGGTGTCGAGTGAATGCTCCCAGGTGAATTCAGACTTTACAATGATGTAGTGCTAATATTTTCCCAGATATAAGGACTATTTCGTCCCTGTGGGGGACATCAGGCACGATCTGTAAGCCATTACCCGAGTTATGGGCGTATTGCTAAATAATGACATCTGAGATTACATTTATTTTGAAAGATTTTCTATTTTCTGTGCGGACATCGAATAAAGAACTAAAACGCCTCTTCCTGAGCAGGAATTCTGTAATGATTTGTTTTCTAAGCTGGGTAACATTAGAAACCAGTTAGCAGGTTGGAATATAGTGACAAGGATTGAATAAATTCCCTACACACAATAGATATTTACTGAGCTCTTACACGCTAGATTTATTACAATGAGCTGTCCGGATAAATCAGAGCCTCACCATCCTTTAGATTAATGCATATGAGCTATTTATCGGCCCAGATTCATTCAAAGTAATGTTGTGCCGTTGTGGATATGGTGCCAGGAGCATTCACCCCCCATTTAAGTAATCAAACTGCTTTAGAATTGTTTGAGGTCTTACCTGACCACCAGGCGCAGTTGCCCACCTCCATTACGTCTGTGAGAGAGTCAGAAGGTCCCAAGCAGGAGCATCATCAGATCGCACTTAGCCAATGATCCTATCCCTGCAGTATCACCAGGCTTGGCTCAGACAGAGCTTTGGGTTCTCCGGCAGAGACCAAGTCCGATCAGACACAGGTAAGTGGGAACATTCTAAAATGGTTTGATCACTTATAATGGGTGGAACTCGGCACTCCTGGCATCAGAACTATGGCAGCTGTAGTGTGTATGGTGCTTGGAGTGTTCCTTTAACCCCTTAAGGACACATGACATGTGTGACATGTCATGATTCCCTTTTATTCCAGAAGTTTGGTCCTTAAGGGGTTAAGATGATCCCAAAGAGTAAATGGCAACAGACTGAATGGCAGGGCATTTAAAGCCATTTCCAAAGCTGAATGAACAGGCCATGGTACCCAGCAACCCCTGGGGTATGGTACCAGTGTATCTCAGTCACTGCATCTTATGGACTGAGGAGGAAAATAAAGCGTAATTTGGTGGGAAGAAATGCATCTAACAGCTTCTGCTCCCTTGATAAGAGTATTGTTTTTAAGGGGATGGAATGCTGCAAGACAGCTGTCACTACTACGACCACAAACAGAATGCATTGGGTTAAACTATAGATCTAACCTTCCAGTTCTCCTACCTCAGGTAGACATGGACTAATCAGGAGTAGGTTTCATCTAATCAACTGTTTGTAGCTCAATGTCTGTTTAACTTGTACCAATGATCAAAAAGAACAATTTTAATCTCCAAGGAAATGAACGAAGAAAAAAGAAATAAATCCCATGGTAAAAGATTTCAAGTGATTATACAATTTATTTAAACATTTAAATCTATACATTTATATACATGAAAGTGTTAACTAAAATGAAAACCATAACAGCCTGTTATAGAGCAAAATAAATCATTTAACACGGACTAGCAGGGTGTGAAATGTACGACACACACAGCATTATATAGGCTGGGTCTCCCCGTCACGCCGTTTCTCAGAAGTTCAAGTTCTCACAACTGTTAACAGCATTCACGTAAAGGGAACTCTAAGCACCATAACCACTACAACTGACACTCCGCTAATTAGTGTCAACTAAATTTGGATGAAATGGGAATTCTACGAGTTATCCGATGAGTAAGGGGCCGGCGTTTGTAGCCTGCAGCAGTCTTCCTTCCATGTACTTGGATACTTGTTTTGAGGCTGACTAGGGAGGTAATGCTGTCATTTCCCAATTCCTGAGTGAGCAGTCAGCACGGGCCTTTAAAGCTGGGAAACCAGCCACACGTGTATTCCTGTATTCACAGGCAGGAAACTAAAGCTTTGAGGTTAGAAGAATCTTTATCGTACCCACTCCCGGACAGAAAAAGGGCAAAAATGTTTTAGGCGAAGATATCAGAAAGACAACAACTATTTATTCTGCTGCTGTCAGTTGGTAAACAAAAAAAATTAAATCTACAAAATACATGAACGTTTGTGTATTTAGCATTAAAGATAAATTTAATAAAATATTTTTTAGCTACCCCTTGTGGAAGGGGAGGGAGGGAGGATCAGCTGTAGAAATTCTTTCACAGGAACATGTATTGCTTGCAGTGGGAGAAACCGGGTTTAAATCCTGGTTCACAGCCTTAACGGTGTTATAACTAGTCTTCATGTTTCCATTACTGGCAATCTGAAGGAACTCCAGCTTCAGTATCCGCATGCTGTCTATAAAGTGACAGAGCCTCCACAGCTCCAGCATGGGAGTTTGTCACCCCCGAGAGGAACAATTCAGTAGTCTTTACCGCAGCATTTCACGTGAGAACAAATAGATCACGTTCAGTCTTTGGCATCTCCAACTCCATCTGCATTTATAGCGAACATAGCCTCCGCCTCCGGAAGGCAAGGAGAGTCATAGATTTTACAGATTCGGGTTTCACCCCGTCCCTTTCTTAAGTACAACCTGAAAGAGAAGAAGACATTATTTAATTCACAGTAATGCTGAAAATGACCTTAATTGGATAGCAATAACACTAGTTAAAAAAAACAAAACCAAAAAAAACCAACACAACCCACAAACATTGGTAAATACAGCATTCTGATGCCAGAAGTACCCGGCAGCCTCCCAGAGTTAGTAACATTACCCGTGTCCTACCACTGCACCTGGAAAGTCCTGTAGAAGCGGCACTGCAGTGGTGGCTTAGTGACTGACAGCATTTCAGAGGCAATGGCGGCAGAATTCAAGTAATTTGACTACGTACTCTGAGAGGATGCCAGGACCATGTAATGGGTTAGACATTCCCTCTCAGATGGAAAGCACATCCTACAAAGTTTCTTTAGCACTAGATTAATTCCAACACAGGAAGCTTTACACACTACCTATGGGGGAATGGTGGGGGCCCTAATAGGTTTCCCTAAATAATTAGAAAAAGGGGGGGTGGATATGCCATTGTCCGCCCTCCCCCCCTCCGGCAGCTAGGTGTCCTCTATCCCCTAGTCACCCCCTAAAATACTTGCCTCCTCCATTTTGAAGACAGTCAGTCCCATAAAAGGCAAAATAAATACATAAACAGACACCACGAAGTAAAATAAAAGACCCAATGACAAATAAAATAAAAGTGCTGCAATAAAATAATCCATTTTGGCGCAAAGAGGGCTCGCTGCACAATCAGCACGGAATGTCCATACATCAGCTTTCTAAAACTATACCAGCTATCTCAAAGCTGGGAGTGTTTTCTACACTTTGCAGTATGACCAAGAGTGCTCTGATTGGTTGGCTAGTAAACCAACCAGAGAGCTCCGACATCCAAGTCTCGAGAGAAGTGAGACATCTGGCTGGGGGCCAGGGGAGGTGACAATCGCCCCCCCCCCCCCCCCCCCCTCCATTTATATATTAGGGACCCCACTCATGGGTAAAGGGCCTATAGGCAAGTCACCCACTTTTTACAACCTCCACCCATAGCCCAAGGCCAGGAGGACACTAGGTCCTCCACCATTAATAGTTAAATTAGCTCCTGGTGCCCACAGGTGGGGGCAATGTCCTCACTCGTATTCTCACAGGCCCAATCCCTATATGATGAGCCTTCTCTGGCCACTCAGCAGCAATGGCTGGCTAGTCGCGCAATGTTTACAATCTCCATTATAGTAATATCCTAATGAACCCCATAGATGTGGAGGCGGGTTTGCACGGCCAACAGGCAAATAGTTCTTCAAACTAGCAATTCACTTTAAAAAAACAACTGAATGATAAACTGCAAACATGGATTCCTGCTGGATGCATCCAGTTATCGATGAATCACAGATTCCTGTGCTGTATATTCATTTATTTTATCAATATGCATTTTCTTTCCTGAATTTTGTAAAACAAACACTGTGGTAGCAGCTCACCTTGTAGTGGATGCATGAGCGATGATATTTCCTCCAATCGGTTTCTTGGGATCAGCAGCAAACATGGCCGCTCCATCTACTTGCGCCACCACCTGGTTTGTGATCACAACCGCTACACCGAACTACAAGATAACAGTTTATTTGGGTATATATCTCAGACTTATCCCTTTACTTTCTGCCAGACACAATCAGGAGAGTTGTAACAACATAATTTGGACGGGATTAGGAAGACTGCCGCTATAGAGGAATACATCACTAGTCGTTATGAAGAGGATGAAACTGAAGAGGGGAAGCCTGCAGTCCTTAAGGTGTCCTAATTGTTTGCCATTTCTTTTCGATTAACGTCTAGTGGTTATTGTTTAAGTTGTCTGAATACACAATGCAAGCAGTCTTACAGCTGTAACAATCTGTTTAGCGGTAATCACCTGCTTTAATACAAATGCGTGGTCATAACTTTCCAATGCTGCAGGACACCCCTGCTGTAAGACCAATCCTTTGATAATCACTTAAAGGACCACTCTAGGCACCCAGACCACTTCAGCTTAATGAAGTGTTCTGGGTGCCAGGTCCAGCTAGGGTTAACCCATTTTTTATATAAACATAGCAGTTTCTGAGAAACAGGTTAATCCAGACTCCAAATCCTCTAGTGGCTGTCTCACTGACAGCCGCTAGAGGCGCTTGCGTGATTCTCACTGTGAAAAATCACAGTGAGAGCACGCAAGCGTCCATAGGAAAGCATTGTAAATGCTTTCCTATGCGACCGGCTGAATGCGCGCGCAGCTCTTGCCGCGCGTGCGCATTCAGCCGAATGGGAAGAGAGAAGGAGGATCGGAGGAGGAGAGCTCCCCGCCCGGCGCAGGAGAAAGATACGTTTTAACCCTTTACTCTCCCCAGAGCCCAGCGGGAGAGGGTCCCTGAGAGTGGGGGCACCCTCAGGGCACTATAGTGCCAGGAAAACGAGTATGTTTTCCTGGCACTATAGTAGTCCTTTAAATATAAAACCAACTAATTGGGAAAAATATAAAGAGTTTGAAACACGCAAGAGTTAGAAGCCAAGAAAGCCCCTCTATTGAATGTGAAATCGAGGGTTATTACAAAACCGCGAGGAAGAACCTGTCATGGTATTGGACATTTTAAACCGGGGAGAGCGGGGGGGAGGTGGCAGAAATGTCAGCGATAGATATTTTGAACAAAGGATTAAAAATAAAGACCCTCTCCCTCACATATTGGTATGCGAGTTACAGTGGAGAGCCCTCCTATAGTCTGTCTGAAACGGTGAGTACAGCACGTGAACTTTTAGTATCTGTGAATCATGGAGTATAGGAATAGAGTAACCAATGTCACTATGTAGTGAAGCCAGCACAGCGATGTCAAGGGGTAAGGATTGCACTAACGGAGTAAAAAGGGGGGTTTGGAGGTACAAGGATCCCTCTGTCACGGCAGCACTAACAATGCTGGGGGGAGGTATTAATAGAACTGCTCTTCCATTTTGATAAATGATGTATTTACTCTCCTTGGCGCCGTTATCAGTTAATGAGAACTTGCCGTGATATCATGATGGCTTCACTTCAAACAGCCCCTTGTGTGATGGAGCCGTTATTACATTTGCTTGTAAGGTTTAATCTCTGGCTGGATTTCCACAGACATCAATCTGAATTTAAAGCAAAGTTTAGTATCCAGGGAAATTAGCTGATAGAGCAACTTCTGTTAATTACATTTCATGAAGTCACTAAGCTTTTACCTCATCTGCGAGCCGCAGCAACATACGCAAAAAGCGAGCCAAGTGCATCTGTCGCGCGGAGAGTTCCCCTCTTCCAGAGTAATCTGTCCTGTAAAGCGCTGTTGCACTGTCCACGATGAGAAGTGCGTACCTGTAAGAAGTGGCATCTTTAATGGAGTAGACAGTCAGCTTTAAACATGACATGTCATACAGATTGGAGGAAAAAATGCTGCAAAGTTATTCCAGGCTCACTTTGAAGTAATTTAAATACAAACATTAATATTTAAAGGATGGTGGGTACAAGTTCTCAAATGATCTCAGAACAAACCAAGTGCAGTGCACGCAGATAGTTTCTATAATATTCTCCCCCTTCGAGAGATCACACGGGTAGAAATATTAGTAGGTAACTAGCTCAACCCCCGAGGAGCACGCAGTATTACCATTTCCTGTTGCGCCAATGACCGTAAAGGTATCAGGGCCGTTACTGACACGCTACGACAGACTTTAAATATAAACAGCAAGAATTGAAAGGCACTGCGCATTATCTATACCTTGACTCCGCCATCATGGCTGACGCCTGGTACAGAAGTTGGGTCTGATGGTCCGTGTTGAAGGCTCGAGCGTATGCTACATTGTCTAGAACATCACTACCAGATAAGCCATACCTAGAAAATAAACAGCTGGTCAGAAGATTACAGGTTTATAGTAAATCGTGTTAGAACCTGGAAAGGAGTCACATGGCATGTCTGGGTGGGGTCCATCTAACGCAGCGCCCGTGGCGGGTCTGGGAGGGGATCCTTCACTTACAGATAGACAAGGTATATAAAGGGCTGCTGAATCTCTACCTGGCATTTCTAGCTGTGCGACCTTTAAAGGGCAGGTGTAGGCCAATCCACCTTTTAAACATTCCCGGTAATTGCAGAGTATTGAGCAGGTAATCCTGTCTGCTCACTACTGTCACAGGAGGGCTCTAGGCACCATAACCACTTTTCCTTATTGTATTCAAACATCGTCCCTTCAAAGCCAGACCTCAATCCTGTGTGAATAGAAAGATGTGCTTCCAAACCTGGCAGAGAACTCACTGTAACACAGTCTGAGTCTGTCGACAATCGACACACAGGCTGCTTCTTCGGTAGATCTCATCACTGATCAGTAGAGATGTCCCAAACAGTTCGCTGGGAACTATTCGCCAGTGAACGTAGCTTGTTCGCGGTCGCCGCGGCAGGCGAACATATGCGATGTTCGGTCCGCCCCCTATTCGTCATCATTGAGTAAACTTTGACCCTGTACCTCACAGTCAGCAGACACATTCCAGCCAATCAGCAGCAGACCCTCCCACCTCCATGACGAATAGGGGGCGGACCGAACATCGCATATGTTCGCCCGCCGCCGCGACCAAGCAATGTTCGCCGGCGAACTGTTTGATTTTAATGGACAAATGGGCTAAGAGGAGCTGTGTTGGTACTAGATCACAGGTATGTAGTAACAAAAAAGGTCTAACAATTACGAGAAAATGATAACGGCACATGTTTTCATAGAAAGTACCCCTAAAAGTGCCAGAATGATCCCCCTGTAATCTGAGATTCAAGCGATCAAGTTCAATAAAACGGTTATGCATTTAGTCTAGGGTGCAGTAAAATCTATAACTTAATGTTATAATACTGAATGGAAGGTAGTTTGTCATGACAAGTTTAAGATGCAAAAATTGCTCTGTGACAAACACTCCTTGCAATATATACCTTTCAGCGACTGCAAGAAGACGTTCTGGGCGAAACGTGCCTTCGGTATCGATGTACATGGCTTTTCCTTCACCACCGCCTCGGTCAATGGGGAGCTGCAACAGTGAGAAGATTTAACAGATGTACAATGTCTAAAGAAAGCAGGGGGGAAACGCACTAAAGGTAATCCTTAAGGACCAGTGCAAGGTAAGAATAGCCTTACCTGACATGTAACTGCTAGAGTGTGACACAGCTGTGTCTTGCCGGTACGGAACTCTCCAAACATCTCCGTTATAGACCCCGTTTCAATACCACCTGGTGTGGGAGCACAAAATAAAGAAATATAAACACTGGCACACCAATGTTCAAGGGATGGGAAAGGAGAAGAAAAAAATAAATAAAAACATTCAAAACCTTGTGAGAGAAGTTACGGATAAAACAAAATGTACTTTCAAAACCATTTATTGCCAAAATTAAAAAAATAATACATACATATATATATATATATATATATATATATATATATATATATATATATATGTACACACACACACACACACTACTATTTTCAGTGTTTGAAAAGGGCTGTATTTGCCAGATGAGGATTGCTTGGGTTGTCATGCAGTCCCCCCGATGCAGATTGCCAGGTAGGTAAATATCCTCTGGCTCAGGGGAAAACATCTCCCCTTTTTACACGATAACTTTTTCCCTTCTTTATCTTTAACGTGCTTTAGTTATATAGGTGTGCCAACCTACACAGGGTACCCTTACTACCATTTCGTACATCAGGTTAAAAATAAAAAAATAATTAGCTGCAGTTATTGCTGATTTTACGAATAAAGTTTAAACCCTAAAATCTGCAACGGGAATTCTTCTCTTTCATGCCTCCAGTTTTTTAGATCTTGATACAACCAGAAACAATGTATGAGAAATTAAGATGTAAATAGAAATACTGCTTGTACCTTGCAAGAGTTTGTCCAGCTCTTTGGAACCGGTTGTTATCTGTATGATTTCGGACCGTCGCTGGTGAAACTCTGTTGCTGTAGTAAAGCCCATTGGAACCAGTTTAGCAGCTTCTGCCTTCAAGACAGAGGGCAAACTTTCTTAAATGAATAAAATATACAAAGCCCAGCGGTAAACACGCCTTGTAAACATGCCAAAGGACAAAAACTGCAACGTAATCAGAACCAGTCTAAAGGATCTGAGCGAGAATAGGAATGAGATAAATGGTCTCTACAAACTCTGCAGTTCTTTGGAACAGATTTTATTTGAAAATATATGCAGACGATCTTACCAATATTTTATCAGCTTTCGCTTCACTGATTCCTTTTATATTAAGCAATTCCTTCTTTGGTGCGTATGCGACTGCCTCAACCGTATGAAATCCAGCCTCCTCCAGTTTCTTGACATCATTAGCGTTTATTCCACATTGCTTTGGGAAGATGAAAATGTAATGTTACAATGCTTTTATACATGCCCCATAAAGGGAAGCATTCAGAGAAATAAAACTCAAGAAACAGAAAAAACACTCCGAAAACTATAGAAAGGTTTGGAGAAACTTGTTAAAAAAAAACAAAAACAAAAAAAGCTTTTAAAATGCAAAGGGAATCATTTCTGAAAAAAAAAACAACAAAAAAAGCACAAGAGTGTAGAATAGACCTGGTGGATATTCAGAATGTTCAGCAATATCAGTGTTGGCCTATAAAGATAATGCAGACCAGGGCCGCCATCAGGGTCCTGGGGGGCCCAGCACACTCTTACTTACCTTCCCAGCAGCTCCCCTGTCTAAATCTTGCGAGTCCCACAGCAGTCAGAGCATTGCCATGGGTTACCGTGGCAGGCAGGCTGCAAGAGCTAGACAGGGGAGCTGCTGGGAAGGGAAGTAAGAGTGTGCTGGGCCCCCACAGGGAATGCCATATCCCCCCTTCCTGGCCAGAGAGGAGCAGAGAAGAATTTTAAGTTAAAAATAAAATGCCTCCCTCATAATTTTACACTACACTATTACTCCTATAGGGAAGCATTGAGATTGGATCAGGCTGCCACTTCTGGTGATGTCAGCAGACAACTTGTTTTTCTGAGGCAAACAGCATGCAAATCTACAGCTTTAGGCTTGCTATATTTATGGAGGCATGATGGGCCAAGGGGGGCTAGTTTGTCAGGAATAAATGTTTGTGTTCCTGACCCTTTAGTGATCCTTCAAAAATGGTAAATGTACAGAATATCGGTAAGTTATCAGCCATCGCCAGAAATTTCAGATCATCAGTATCGGCTCGAAAAAAAAAACACAATATCGGTCGACACCTACAAGAGTGTCGACCAAACTTTTTTTTTTTTATATATATATATTTTTACAAACATACCACACATTTCTCGGAAGAAAAAATAAAAATGTATGTTTCTTTCTATTTATACAATACCTCCAGACGGGATATGGCTTGGGGCCCAAAGTTCTCCTCCTCGGTTGCCCCAGCTTCATACTGCATTTGCATGGCCATTGTAGGTACACTTCACAATAATGCTACAAAACATAATTTAATAGAACCGTCAGCCACCTAAAACACTTCCAGAATGTTGGTTTGTAGAACAATGGATTTCAGTGAAACATTAAATACAAGACAGCAAATTACAAGAGTGAAAAACCTTGATAAGTAAAAATGATCCTGTTCTTTAGTTCCGGCAAGACTCCAGCAGTAGGATTAGGGCTAGGAGAATATATTAGGCATCACTGAAAGGTGCAGGGGTTAAATTTAAGTATGTTATATAACTCAGTCTAGTACGGGGGGGGGGAGGGAGGGAGAGATAGACATCGGTTATATATATATGGGGGGGTATCGGACATATATATATATGGGGGGTATCGGCCATACGGCCATATATATATATATATATATATATATATATATATGGGGGGGGGTATCGGCCATACGGCCATATATATATATGGGGGGGTATCGGCCATATATATATATATATATATGGGGGGGGTATCGGCCATATATATATATATATATGGGGGGGTATCGGCCATATATATATATATATATGGGGGGGTATCGGCCATATATATATATATATATATGGGGGTGTATCGGCCATATATATATATATATATATATATGGGGGTGTATCGGCCATATATATATATATATATGGGGGGGTATCGGCCATATATATATATATATGGGGGGGTATCGGCCATATATATATATATATGGGGGGGTATCGGCCATATATATATATATATGGGGGGGTATCGGCCATATATATATGGGGGGGTATCGGCCATATATATATATGGGGGGGTATCGGCCATATATATATATATATGGGGGGGTATCGGCCATATATATATATATATGGGGGGGTATCGGCCATATATATATATATATGGGGGGGTATCGGCCATATATATATATATGGGGGGGGTATCGGCCATATATATATATGGGGGGGTATCGGCCATATATATATATGGGGGGGTATCGGCCATATATATATGGGGGGGTATCGGCCATATATATATATATGGGGGGGTATCGGCCATATATATATATATGGGGGGGTATCGGCCATATATATATATATGGGGGGGTATCGGCCATATATATATATATGGGGGGGTATCGGCCATATATATATATATGGGGGGGTATCGGCCATATATATATATATGGGGGGGTATCGGCCATATATATATATATGGGGGGGTATCGGCCATATATATATATATGGGGGGGTATCGGCCATATATATATATATGGGGGGGTATCGGCCATATATATATATATGGGGGGGTATCGGCCATATATATATATATGGGGGGGTATCGGCCATATATATATATATGGGGGGGTATCGGCCATATATATATATATGGGGGGGTATCGGCCATATATATATATATGGGGGGGTATCGGCCATATATATATATATGGGGGGGTATCGGCCATATATATATATATATATATATGGGGGGGTATCGGCCATATATATATATGGGGGGGTATCGGCCATATATATATATATATATATATATATATATATGGGGGGGGTATCGGCCATATATATATATGGGGGGGTATCGGCCATATATATATATATATATATATATATATATATATATATGGGGGGGTATCGGCCATATATATATATGGGGGGGTATCGGCCATATATATATATGGGGGGGTATCGGCCATATATATATATGGGGGGGTATCGGCCATATATATATATATATATATGGGGGGGTATCGGCCATATATATATATATATGGGGGGGTATCGGCCATATATATATATATATATATGGGGGGGTATCGGCCATATATATATATGGGGGGGTATCGGCCATATATATATATATATGGGGGGGTATCGGCCATATATATATATATATGGGGGGGTATCGGCCATATATATATATATATATGGGGGGGTATCGGCTATATATATATATATATATGGGGGGTATCGGCCATATATATATATATATATGGGGGGTATCGGCCATATATATATATATATATGGGGGGGTATCGGCCATATATATATATATATGGGGGGGTATCGGCCATATATATATATATATATGGGGGGGTATCGGCCATATATATATATATGGGGGGGTATCGGCCATATATATATATATATGGGGGGGTATCGGCCATATATATATATATATGGGGGGGTATCGGCCATATATATATATATATATGGGGGGGTATCGGCCATATATATATATATATGGGGGGGTATCGGCCATATATATATATATATATGGGGGGGTATCGGCCATATATATATATATATATGGGGGGGTATCGGCCATATATATATATATATATATGGGGGGGTATCGGCCATATATATATATATATATGGGGGGGTATCGGCCATATATATATATGGGGGGGTATCGGCCATATATATATATGGGGGGGTATCGGCCATATATATATATGGGGGGGTATCGGCCATATATATATATGGGGGGGGTATCGGCCATATATATATATGGGGGGGGTATCGGCTATTATATGGGGGGTGCCGGTTATTATATGGGGGGGGGGGGTGCCGGTTATTATATGGGGGGGGGGGGTGCCGGTTATTATATGGGGGGGGGGGTGTGCCGGTTATTATATGGGGGGGTGTGCCGGTTATTATATGGGGGGGTGCCGGTTATTATATGGGGGGGTGCCGGTTATTATATGGGGGGTGTGCCGGTTATTATATGGGGGGGTGTGCCGGTTATTATATGGGGGGGGTGTGCCGGTTATTATATGGGGGGGCTGTGCCGGTTATTATATGGGGGGGGTGTGCCGGTTATTATATGGGGGGGTGCCGGTTATTATATGGGGGGGTGCCGGTTATTATATGGGGGGGGTGTCGGTTATTATATGGGGGGGGTGTCGGTTATTATATGGGGGGGGTGTCGGTTATTATATGGGGGGGGTGTCGGTTATTATATGGGGGGGGTGTCGGTTATTATATGGGGGGGGGTGTCGGTTATTATATGGGGGGGGTGTCGGTTATTATATGGGGGGGGTGTCGGTTATTATATGGGGGGGTGTCGGTTATTATATGGGGGGGTGTCGGTTATTATATGGGGGGGTGTCGGTTATTATATGGGGGGGGTGTCGGTTATTATATGGGGGGGGTGTCGGTTATTATATGGGGGGGGTGTCGGTTATTATATGGGGGGGGTGTCGGTTATTATATGGGGGGGTGTCGGTTATTATATGGGGGGGGTGTCGGTTATTATATGGGGGGGTGTCGGTTATTATATGGGGGGGTGTCGGTTATTATATGGGGGGGGTGTCGGTTATTATATGGGGGGGGTGTCGGTTATTATATGGGGGGGGTGTCGGTTATTATATGGGGGGGTGTCGGTTATTATATGGGGGGGTGTCGGTTATTATATGGGGGGTGTCGGTTATTATATGGGGGGGTGTCGGTTATTATATGGGGGGTGTCGGTTATTATATGGGGGGTGTCGGTTATTATATGGGGGGTGTCGGTTATTATATGGGGGGTGTCGGTTATTATATGGGGGGTGTCGGTTATTATATGGGGGGTGTCGGTTATTATATGGGGGGTGTCGGTTATTATATGGGGGGTGCCGGTTATTATATGGGGGGTGCCGGTTATTATATGGGGGGTGCCGGTTATTATATGGGGGGTGCCGGTTATTATATGGGGGGTGCCGGTTATTATATGGGGGGTGCCGGTTATTATATGGGGGGTGCCGGTTATTATATGGGGGGTGCCGGTTATTATATGGGGGGTGCCGGTTATTATATGGGGGGTGCCGGTTATTATATGGGGGGTGCCGGTTATTATATGGGGGGTGCCGGTTATTATATGGGGGGTGCCGGTTATTATATGGGGGGTGTCGGTTATTATATGGGGGGTGCCGGTTATTATATGGGGGGTGTCGGTTATTATATGGGGGGTGCCGGTTATTATATGGGGGGTGCCGGTTATTATATGGGGGGTATCGGTTATTATATGGGGGGTGCCGGTTATTATATGGGGGGTGCCGGTTATTATATGGGGGGTGTCGGTTATTATATGGGGGGTGTCGGTTATTATATGGGGGGTGTCGGTTATTATATGGGGGGTGCCGGTTATTATATGGGGGGTGCCGGTTATTATATGGGGGGTGCCGGTTATTATATGGGGGGTGCCGGTTATTATATGGGGGGTGTCGGTTATTATATGGGGGGTGTCGGTTATTATATGGGGGGTGCCGGTTATTATATGGGGGGTGCCGGTTATTATATGGGGGGTGTCGGTTATTATATGGGGGGTGCCGGTTATTATATGGGGGGTGCCGGATATTATAGGGGGGTGCCGGATATTATAGGGGGGTGCCGGTTATTATATGGGGGGTGCCGGTTATTATATGGGGGGTGTCGGTTATTATATGGGGGGTGTCGGTTATTATATGGGGGGTGCCGGTTATTATATGGGGGTACCGGTTATTATATGGGGGTACCGGTTATTATATGGGGGGTACCGGTTATTATATGGGGGGTACCGGTTATTATATGGGGGGTGCCGGATATTATAGGGGGGTGCCGGTTATTATAAGGGGGGTATCGGTTATTATATGGGGGGGTGTCGGTTATTATATGGGGGGTGTCGGTTATTATATGGGGGGTGTCGGTTATTATATGGGGGGTGTCGGTTATTATATGGGGGGTGTCGGTTATTATATGGGGGGTGTCGGTTATTATATGGGGGGTGTCGGTTATTATATGGGGGGTGTCGGTTATTATATGGGGGGTGTCGGTTATTATATGGGGGGTGTCGGTTATTATATGGGGGGTGTCGGTTATTATATGGGGGGTGTCGGTTATTATATGGGGGGTGTCGGTTATTATATGGGGGGTGTCGGTTATTATATGGGGGGTGTCGGTTATTATATGGGGGGTGTCGGTTATTATATGGGGGGTGTCGGTTATTATATGGGGGGTGTCGGTTATTATATGGGGGGTGTCGGTTATTATATGGGGGGTGTCGGTTATTATATGGGGGGTGTCGGTTATTATATGGGGGGTGTCGGTTATTATATGGGGGGTGTCGGTTATTATATGGGGGGGTATCAGTTATTATATGGGGGGGGGTGTCGGTTATTATAGGGGGGGTGCCGGTTATTATAGGGGGGGTGCCGGTTATTATATGGGGGGTGTCGGTTATTATATGGGGGGTGTCGGTTATTATATGGGGGGTGTCGGTTATTATATGGGGGGTGTAGGTTATTATATGGGGGGGTATCAGTTATTATATGGGGGGGTATCAGTTATTATATGGGGGGGTATCAGTTATTATATGGGGGGGTATCAGTTATTATATGGGGGGGGGTGTCGGTTATTATAGGGGGGGTGCCGGTTATTATATGGGGGGTGCCGGTTATTATATGGGGGGTGCCGGTTATTATATGGGGGGTGCCGGTTATTATATGGGGGGTGCCGGTTATTATATGGGGGGTGCCGGTTATTATATGGGGGGTGCCGGTTATTATATGGGAGGTGCCGGTTATTATATGGGGGGTGCCGGTTATTATATGGGGGGTGCCGGTTATTATATGGGGGGTGCCGGTTATTATATGGGGGGTGCCGGTTATTATATGGGGGGTGCCGGTTATTATATGGGGGGTGTCGGTTATTATATGGGGGGTGCCGGTTATTATATGGGGGGTATCGGTTATTATATGGGGGGGTATCGGTTATTATATGGGGGGTGTCGGTTATTATATGGGGGGTGTCGGTTATTATATGGGGGGTGTCGGTTATTATATGGGGGGTGTCGGTTATTATATGGGGGGTGTCGGTTATTATATGGGGGGTGTCGGTTATTATATGGGGGGTGTCGGTTATTATATGGGGGGGTATCGGTTATTATATGGGGGGGTGTCGGTTATTATATGGGGGGGTGTCGGTTATTATATGGGGGGGTGTCGGTTATTATATGGGGGGGTGTCGGTTATTATATGGGGGGTGTCGGTTATTATATGGGGGGTGTCGGTTATTATATGGGGGGTGCCGGATATTATATGGGGGGTGCCGGATATTATATGGGGGGTATCGGTTATTATATGGGGGGTGCCGGTTATTATATGGGGGGTGCCGGTTATTATATGGGGGGTGTCGGTTATTATATGGGGGGTGTCGGTTATTATATGGGGGGTGTCGGTTATTATATGGGGGGTGTCGGTTATTATATGGGGGGTGTCGGTTATTATATGGGGGGTGTCGGTTATTATATGGGGGGTGTCGGTTATTATATGGGGGGTGTCGGTTATTATATGGGGGGTGTCGGTTATTATATGGGGGGTGTCGGTTATTATATGGGGGGTGCCGGTTATTATATGGGGGGTGCCGGTTATTATATGGGGGGTGCCGGTTATTATATGGGGGGTGCCGGTTATTATATGGGGGGTGCCGGTTATTATATGGGGGGTGCCGGTTATTATATGGGGGGTGCCGGTTATTATATGGGGGGTGCCGGTTATTATATGGGGGGTGCCGGTTATTATATGGGGGGTGCCGGTTATTATATGGGGGGTGCCGGTTATTATATGGGGGGTGCCGGTTATTATATGGGGGGTGCCGGTTATTATATGGGGGGTGCCGGTTATTATATGGGGGGTGCCGGTTATTATATGGGGGGTGCCGGTTATTATATGGGGGGTGTCGGTTATTATATGGGGGGTGCCGGTTATTATATGGGGGGTATCGGTTATTATATGGGGGGGTATCGGTTATTATATGGGGGGTGTCGGTTATTATATGGGGGGTGTCGGTTATTATATGGGGGGTGTCGGTTATTATATGGGGGGTGTCGGTTATTATATGGGGGGTGTCGGTTATTATATGGGGGGTGTCGGTTATTATATGGGGGGTGTCGGTTATTATATGGGGGGTGTCGGTTATTATATGGGGGGGTATCGGTTATTATATGGGGGGGTGTCGGTTATTATATGGGGGGGTGTCGGTTATTATATGGGGGGGTGTCGGTTATTATATGGGGGGGTGTCGGTTATTATATGGGGGGTGTCGGTTATTATATGGGGGGTGTCGGTTATTATATGGGGGGTGCCGGATATTATATGGGGGGTATCGGTTATTATATGGGGGGTGCCGGTTATTATATGGGGGGTGCCGGTTATTATATGGGGGGTGTCGGTTATTATATGGGGGGTGTCGGTTATTATATGGGGGGTGCCGGTTATTATATGGGGGGTGCCGGTTATTATATGGGGGGTGCCGGTTATTATATGGGGGGTGCCGGTTATTATATGGGGGGTGTCGGTTATTATATGGGGGGTGCCGGTTATTATATGGGGGGTGCCGGTTATTATATGGGGGGTGTCGGTTATTATATGGGGGGTGCCGGTTATTATATGGGGGGTGCCGGATATTATAGGGGGGTGCCGGATATTATAGGGGGGTGCCGGTTATTATATGGGGGGTGCCGGTTATTATATGGGGGGTGTCGGTTATTATATGGGGGGTGTCGGTTATTATATGGGGGGTGCCGGTTATTATATGGGGGTACCGGTTATTATATGGGGGTACCGGTTATTATATGGGGGGTACCGGTTATTATATGGGGGGTACCGGTTATTATATGGGGGGTGCCGGATATTATAGGGGGGTGCCGGTTATTATAAGGGGGGTATCGGTTATTATATGGGGGGGTGTCGGTTATTATATGGGGGGTGTCGGTTATTATATGGGGGGTGTCGGTTATTATATGGGGGGTGTCGGTTATTATATGGGGGGTGTCGGTTATTATATGGGGGGTGTCGGTTATTATATGGGGGGTGTCGGTTATTATATGGGGGGTGTCGGTTATTATATGGGGGGTGTCGGTTATTATATGGGGGGTGTCGGTTATTATATGGGGGGTGTCGGTTATTATATGGGGGGTGTCGGTTATTATATGGGGGGTGTCGGTTATTATATGGGGGGTGTCGGTTATTATATGGGGGGTGTCGGTTATTATATGGGGGGTGTCGGTTATTATATGGGGGGTGTCGGTTATTATATGGGGGGTGTCGGTTATTATATGGGGGGTGTCGGTTATTATATGGGGGGTGTCGGTTATTATATGGGGGGTGTCGGTTATTATATGGGGGGTGTCGGTTATTATATGGGGGGTGTCAGTTATTATATGGGGGGTGTCGGTTATTATATGGGGGGGTATCAGTTATTATATGGGGGGGGGTGTCGGTTATTATAGGGGGGGTGCCGGTTATTATAGGGGGGGTGCCGGTTATTATATGGGGGGTGTCGGTTATTATATGGGGGGTGTCGGTTATTATATGGGGGGTGTCGGTTATTATATGGGGGGTGTAGGTTATTATATGGGGGGGTATCAGTTATTATATGGGGGGGGGTGTCGGTTATTATAGGGGGGGTGCCGGTTATTATAGGGGGGGTGCCGGTTATTATATGGGGGGTGTCGGTTATTATATGGGGGGTGTCGGTTATTATAGGGGGGGTGCCGGTTATTATAGGGGGGGTGCCGGTTATTATATGGGGGGTATCGGTTATTATATGGGGGGTATCGGTTATTATATGGGGGTGCCGGTTATTATATGGGGGGTGTCGGTTATTATATGGGGGGGTGCCGGTTATTATATGGGGGGTGTCGGTTATTATAGGGGGGGTGCCGGTTATTATAGGGGGGGTGCCGGTTATTATATGGGGGGTATCGGTTATTATATGGGGGGTATCGGTTATTATATGGGGGTGCCGGTTATTATATGGGGGGTGTCGGTTATTATATGGGGGGGTGCCGGTTATTATATGGGGGTGCCGGTTATTATAGGGGGGGTGTCGGTTATTATATGGGGGTGCCGGTTATTATAGGGGGGGTGCCGGTTATTATATGGGGGTGCCGGTTATTATAGGGGGGGTGCCGGTTATTATATGGGGGGTATCGGTTATTATATGGGGGGTATCGGTTATTATATGGGGGGTGTCGGTTATATCGGTTTCTCTCACCGTTCTCGGCCTCTCGCTCTCTGTCTGTCTGTCTGTCTGTCGGGTTTGTTTCCAGTTTCCTGGTTTCTATCCGAATATCCCGCCAACAACAAGAACGTATTACGTCATGACGTTCGGGTCACGCCCTCTGACACGAACGTTCCACGTCGTAATCTGCGCGCGGTGAGTCCAGACTACATCTCCCGTGATGCCGCGCGGGGACTCGGATGATGTATTTCCGGTGACATTTCCGTATAACGCTCTAATGGTCACCATGGAAACCACTTACCGACGGTCTCTTTATCTGACTGTCTCACTGTCTCATTATCTGTCTGACTGTCTCATTAACTTTCTGACTGTCTCCTTAACTGCCTGTCTGTCTCCTTATCTGTCTGTCTGACTGTCTCCTTAACTGCCTGTCTGTCTCATTATCTGACTGTCTCATTATCTGACTGACTGTCTCATTATCTGCCTGTCTGTCTCATTATCTGCCTGTCTGTCTCATTATCTGACTATCTGCCTGTCTGATTATCTGACTCTCATTATCTGTCTGTCTGTCTCATTATCTGTCTGTCTCCTTAACTGCCTGTGTCTCATTATCTGACTGACTGTCTGATTATCTGACTCTCATTATCTGTCTGTCTGTCTCCTTAACTGCCTGTCTGTCTCGTTATCTGTCTGACTGACTCGTTATCTGTCTGACTGTCTCCTTAACTGCCTGCCTGTCTCATTATCTGTCTGTCTCATTATCTGTCTGTCTCCTTAACTGCCTGTGTCTCATTATCTGACTCTCATTATCTGTCTGTCTGTCTGTCTCCTTAACTGCCTGTCTGTCTGTCTCCTTAACTGCCTGTCTGTCTCGTTATCTGTCTGACTGACTCCTTATCTGTCTGACTGACTCCTTATCTGTCTGACTGACTCCTTATCTGTCTGACTGACTCCTTATCTGTCTGACTGACTCCTTATCTGTCTGACTGACTCCTTATCTGCCTGTCTGACTGACTCCTTATCTGCCTGTCTGTCTGATTATCTGCCTGTCTGTCTGATTATCTGTCTGTCTGTCTCATTATCTGTCTGTCTGTCTCATTATCTGTCTGTCTGTCTCATTATCTGTCTGTCTGTCTCATTATCTGTCTGTCTGTCTCATTATCTGTCTGTCTGTCTCATTATCTGTCTGTCTGTCTCATTATCTGTCTGTCTGTCTCATTATCTGTCTGTCTGTCTCATTATCTGTCTGTCTGTCTCATTATCTGTCTGTCTGTCTCATTATCTGTCTGTCTGTCTCATTATCTGTCTGTCTGTCTCATTATCTGTCTGTCTGTCTCATTATCTGTCTGTCTGTCTCATTATCTGTCTGTCTGTCTCATTATCTGTCTGTCTGTCTCATTATCTGTCTGTCTGTCTCATTATCTGTCTGTCTGTCTCATTATCTGTCTGTCTGTCTCATTATCTGTCTGTCTCATTATCTGTCTGTCTCATTATCTGTCTGTCTGTCTGTCTCATTATCTGTCTGACTGTCTCATTATCTGTCTGACTGTCTCATTATCTGAGACATTATATGTCTGACTGTCTTATTCACAGACATATCTAAATAGAAACATTACCCATTACAAATTATATCCCTGTATGTTATATTTTTGCAAGTATTTATCCAATAGCAGTTTAACCCCTTAAGGACACGACGGAAATATTCCGTCACGATTCCCTTTTATTCGAGAAGTTGTGTTGTGTAAGGGTTTAAACGTCTGTATAGACTCTGATAAAACCACCTCTTCAGGCAGAGAATTCCAAATCCTTATTGCTCTTACTGTAAAAAAAACCCTTTCTTTGCCTTAGATGAAATCTCCTTTCTTCCAGCCTAAATGTGTGACCTCGTGTCCTATGTATAGCCCTGTTTATGAATAGATTTCCAGATAATGGTTTGTACTGGCCCCGAATATATTTGTATAATGTTATCATATCCCCTCTGAGGCGCTGTTTTTTCCAAACTAAAGTGTTTGGAACTATAGTGCTAGGAATAACTATACTATGGTTAAGTGACAGAAGGGTGGGGGGGGGGATTAACCCTGCTATGTAAAGATAGCAGTTTCTCTGAAACTGCTATGTTTACATGTGAAGGGTTAAACCTGAGAGACCTGGCACCCAGACCACTTCATTGGTCAGTGTGACTATAGTGTCCCTTTAACTTTTAGTTGCTGCAGCACCTTGTCTTGAGTCATTCAATCACGATTTTGTAACTTTTTTGCAGCAATCATTTGCATATCTCTAGCCATAGATTCTTCCTTAAAGGGATACTAGTCACCAGAACAACTACAGCTTATTGTATTTGTTCTGGTGAGTAGAATCATTCCCGTTTTGCAGTAAACACTACATCCTGGGGCAAGGCTGCAGTGTCTCCACCCTCTGCATGGAGACACTAAACTTTCCTCATAGAGAGGCATTGATCCACTGCATCTCTAGGAGGAAATGCCGATTGGCCAGGGTGGCATTTGGCTTCACTCCCCACCCCCCTCCTTGGCAATCTCAGCCAATCAAATGATTGCTGAACAATATGAAAGTATTGCGATTGGCTGAGATCACCACTTCTGATATCAGACTGAGGCTGACCAGGGGCAGAGCCAGCAGACTGGATTAAAAGGTAAGATTTTACTATAATTAGGGGGCCAGATAGTGATAGTAATATTTGTGTTCCTTTAATATATACTGAGGAGAAATGGGCATTTAAAATGTCTGCCTTTTTTCCTGGTTTTCATCACCCGTGTGAACAGCTTCTTCAGAAGTGCAAGCCATAATAAACCAAGCACATTAACTAGTTGCAAAAACCACAAACATTTTATTTAGCAACATTCTGAAATAGAAATGTATCTTTCTGGCAGGAGATTCATAAAGAGGAGAAGAGTGAACTATATAGACATGTTCACAAAGCTTTATAACAGCAAAATGTGTGTGAGTAGAAACAGACAAGGTAAAGATTTAAACATTATAAATACAAACAAGTATCTGTACAATACACAAAAGGCAAAATCACAACACGGTCCAATTTACAGAAGACAATTTTAAAATGGGATTAATCACTTTAAGTGACGGACTGGTCTAATAACCACAACTTATTCATGAAATTTTAACTCTGCTTTGAAATGAAGTGCAGTCTTCGAGAGCTGGACAATTACACTAGAAATCAAATCTTTTCCTTGGACTGTGGGATGGGAGATGTCAAAAGACTGTTATATAATTCAATCACTGTCCTCTTCAGGTACCAGGCACCCACAGGAACCTTCGACAAAACAGTAGATATTAAACTGCATCTGAAAATTAGGAAAACAAGCTTCATGTTAGAAACCAGGCTTAATATACACTCACTAATGCAACGCAGAATTATATCTGGGAAATTTTAGATATACAGACACTTTTTTGTTGCAAACTGAAGCATTAACCTCCGGTGAAGGGTTAAAGGAATATGCTTAAAAACAGAGTCAATACCAAAGTGAATTCACCCCAACTCTCACCGTATAAAATAACCCTGTGCTTTCCAACTCTTCTATATCAGAAGGTAGCCATTAATAGATTTCAAATTTGTATTTAAATGCATTATTTGTACAGTGCACAAAAAAGGGGCCCAGAGATAAAACGCAATATATCAGACTGTTTCCACATGCACAAAATAACACATTACACCATTTACTATTACGGAAGCTGCTGCCTATTTTAGATTCATATTTTGCCTATAAATCAGGCTGGTCCGTCCCTTGGGAACAGCTACACAACCCTCTTGTTTTACTGCCGCTATCCGTTTTTTTTTTTTTTTGAGGGGGGTGGGGGGTGGTTATCTACCTTAAAGTAGCTCTATCACACCTCCCTTTCAAAAAAGCAGCAGGTGATGGCTGCAGTAATTAAACTCACCTTTCCATATGGGGTATTTGAAAAATCTGCAGAGATCCCAGAAGGAGACAGAGCCACTTTAAGACATCCGTTTCCTTTAACTACTAGATGCCTGTGGGTTGGCCTCCAACAGGGAATGTTTCATTAAATAAGTTTGTACAATGGAATAATATTAAGTGGTACTTACTCCATGTTTCCAATGTGATTCTGGAAGGTGAACATCAGGGGAGAGATTGGGTAGGAATCAGAGAGTTTTATTATTACATCAAACTTTACCATGGCAGCCACGCTGGAGAACATCAGCTTAATGCTGGAAAATTAAGAGATAAACGAGACAGTGTTTAGAAAAGAATTTGTTAAAAGCAGCAAAAACAACTAAAACTATAGAGAATAAAAAAAATAAAAAGGGGACACTTATGGGTGTGAACCGGTTGTAGAGAGTACACATGGAGACCAAAGCCAATCTAATAAAGATGCAGACACATGGGAAATAATAATGACCCTAATGGAAACTGATGGATTTACAGAAAGTAGCAGTCTGAAAGTCTCCTGGGGAGCTAGATCCGATGTATTGACATGGGCACATTGTTGTGCAGGTGGGTATGCTATAACAGACATAACTTCTGGATCCATGGTAGGAACACTCCAAGCACCAGAACCACTAAAGACCACTCGAGTAGTTATGATGCCAGGACTGTCCTGGTGTCACAACTTACCTGGGCCCTGGCAGGGTACCTGTGGCTGCAAGCCTCCTGTTCTAAAAATCAGTTTGACAAATTACTCTGGGAGTGCTCCAGGGCTGTCCTGGCACTACACGTATTATATTGCTTGGAGTGTTCCCTACAGTATATGAATGCTACATACTGCTAGACTGCCCACTACATCTGCATGAAGCAGCAACGTGATCATAAAAAAAAAATAAAAAAGGGTTTAGGTGTCACAAACTAAACACTCCAATGTTTGAAAACGGACTATATTCTGGGGGAGAATTCACCACATTTCATGGTGCTTAAATTGCTGCTGCAATCACCCTATTCTGAAAGCCATACAGATTACACTGGAATTAGAACACTACTCACTCTGTGCCATTTATTGCCGTCTTCATGACGCAGTACCTTGGTCCCCATTTTGTTAAGTACTCCACTTCCTCTCCTAGTAGCTTGCATCGGCTTACAACCAGAGATATATCAAAAAGCAGCTGCAGGAAGAGAGAAAAAAAAAAAAACAAAAAAAACATTACTTTAAAAAAGGAGGAAATTAATTAATTGTATTCTCCTAGGAAAATATTTTACCAATAAATCAAAGCTGCACAAAAACTACAATGATTCACGCCCACACCAGCCAGCCATACACATACCAAACGCTCATTTCAGATTTACCAGCAGAGCACATCACACTCACTGTGTAACGTTTAGCACTGTATGGGCAGCCAGGATTGCGGTTTTCATGGCGCTGGCCAATATTTGCTGCCATATCACGCCAACAGCAATATATTCCTCTGTCCAGCTGCTGGGATCCATACTAGAAAAGTGGCTAATCTACTTGTGCAAGGCAGTGCAAGCTACTTGCACACACAGAATGCCAACACTCCAACAGGCGGTCTTGGGGACAAATGGTGGACCTGTTAGGGTCTTCATGGGAGATGTTGAAGGTTGCTTTAGTGTTAGAAAAACCTGTGTTACACGCTAGTTACATATAATAGCACTACCATTAGCTGCACATCACCCTAAACAAAACAAAACCGTAAAACTGTACCCTCGGAAGATCTTGCTGAGTCTTGTAATGCTCAGGAGAACACTGTTTTCTTCTAATAAATTGTGTAACAAGTCTATGGACCAGGCAAGTAGATGGGGGGGCTGCATCATCTGAAAATAAACAGGAAAAAAAACATTTTAACAAATAAGCTTGACCAGGGCCTGGGAGTTCAATCTGCAATATAAGCTATGGTAATTAACCTGTATAGCACCAAACACACCGGTTAATGCTATAGGGGAAAAAAACACCACACTTGCGCTGTACATTACAGTAGAGGGAGGAACAGTAGGTAAGGTGCCAAGTACACACACAATATATAAATACATATACACACACAAACACACTGTATAACGATTTAACCAACTGGAATTTTAGTTAAAATCTTAAAGTCCAGTAATGCATTTGAAGCTTACCATCCAACAGGCTATAAAATGTGATGTCAGATATATGACGACAAGATTTATTCACAAAATTGACACCATCTGCAAAAGAGAAATAATAAGCGTATGAGTACAATTACTAACCCCCTCCCCCCAAAAAAAACAAAAACAACATTTTGTACACAAAATGGTAATTCTTTCATTGACAATCCTGCAAAAATTTTAGACTTTATGTCAAAGTTTTTGCATTTTGAAATAACAGATTAGCATTACAAAACACGTATTTATAACGCTAGAGTGTTAGGACTTAGACCTTAACTGAAAGAACATTATAGAATTATTCAAGTGGTCTGGGTGCCTTTGTCATTTTAATTCAAAGGAACAATATAGGATCAGGAACACAAACATGTATTAAATCTAACACAAACATGTATACCTGAACCTATAGTGTTAAAAATACCATCTAGAATCACCGGTCCACCACCCGCCTACTAAATATTGTAAAATCGTACCTTTATTACAGTCTGCTGCTGCTGGCTCTGCCCCTGATCCGTCTGCTTGCCTGACATCATCGGAAGTGGTTCTCTGAGCCAAACACAATGCTTCCCCATAGGATTGGCTGACTGTCAAGGAGGCAGATCAGGGGCAGAGCCAGCATTATTTAAACACAGCCCTGGCCAATCAGTATCTCCTCAGAGATACATGAATCCATGCATCCATGCATCTCTATGAGGAAAGTTCAGTGTCTGCATACAGAGGGTGGAGACACTGAATGTCAGTCACACTGTGCAGCACTGCCCCAGGAAGCACCTCTAGCAGACATCTGAGGAGTGGCCAGTGGAGGTATCACTAGGCTGTAATGTAAACACTGCGTTATCTCTGAAAGAAAAACAAAACAGTGTTTACTGCAAAAAGCCAGAAGGGAATGATTCTACTCACCAGAATACATTAAGCTGTAGTTGTTCTGGTGACTATAGTGTCCCTTTAAAGATTTTTACTCCCTTAGAGCCCGCTGATATTGACGTGTCCCCCCCTACCCCCTTGCTGAGACCATCCTCACTGATTAGCTCAGATCATCCAATGCTGCTTCGGGAGTTTAGTGGGTAAGCATGGCAATCACCACAGGTCACCAATCAGCATCTTATTGGTTCAAAGGATCTCTATGGGGAACGTTCAATGCCGCCATGTAGAGCGTGGAGACGCCTGTCCTACAATCTTTGTATCACGAAGATCAAATCATAAATATACACAAAGTGCTTTATAAGCACCAACCATGGGGACCGTATGAAAGCATGCTGTACCAACCTATTAAGTCTCCGAATGTGATGTGAAGTTCAAGAGAGTCGTAGAGAAAAGAGAAAAACGCCTTTTCATCAGTCCACTCATTTAGATCCCACTCTGCGAAACTGGAAAATATAAAAACAAAGAGGTTCCAGTTACAGGACTGTATGAGTAGCAGCACGTTATATAATGTATGGAATTATAAAGTGCCAACAAGTTCTGTAGCGCTGTACAATAGGTACATCATTATCCACATGCTTTAAATGAAGTTCATGCAGCACAGATTATGTGGAAGGAGAATGCTCGGGGTTCCAGCTCTCACCAATGGCAGATCAGACTCTTAAAGTGAAGGCAGACATTGTTTCTATTCCTACACTGCTCACATGACGCTTTGTTCCTAGTACCAGAGGGGGAGGTAACGCTTCTGCAATTTATTGTGGGTTGATTAAAATGCACCTTTCCAACCATTGGAAAACCAGTGGAATAGCACATGGAGCTAATCAATGATCTAGATCCACGTCATGTGTGTTGCCACAGCAACGCAGGAATGAACTAGGCACCAAGAGTGGGAGTGAAGGAAAGATCAGAAAACTATTGCAGAGAGACTTCCAGACCTGAACCCCAACTGCAATAAAATAGGGACATTGTGATTATACAACTGCTGTATTATAGACTAGCCAGCCCTACGATACAAAGACAGACAGCAAGAACCAAATCCCACAAAAGGCACAGAGCTAAACAAACCGACCCAGACTTAGATTAGGCTTATCCACACTCAGAACCAAAGCAGCTGGACTCCAATATTGCCTATGTAATAGATGGCCAGTATATAGTAAGCAGGGTACCAAGGAGTGTTCCTTACGCAATACAAACAAGGACTATAGAGGCAGGCAGAACACTTATTATAAGGCGACTTAAAATACCAACTCAGCAAACAAATACGGGGATTCAGTTCCACCATACAGCAATATCATGTTAATAAGCCCACCACCATTACGTGACAGTATCCCAATATCGGTGGGTCATACACCAATTATGCCACAGTACCCCAATATCTGAGGGTTCTACGCTAATTATGTCACAGTACCCCAATATCCAAGGGTTCTACACTAATTATGCCACAGTACCCCAATATCTGAGGGTTCTACGCTAATGATGTCACAGTACTCCAATATCTGAGGGTTCTACGCTAATGATGTCACAGTACTCCAATATCTGAGGGTTCTACGTCAATAATGCCACAGTACACCAATATCTGAGGGTTCTACGCTAATTATGCCACAGTACCCCAATATATGAGGGTTCTACGCTAATTATGCCACAGTACCCCAATATCGGGTGGTCCATCACCAATTATATCACAGCACCCCAAAATCTGAGGGTTCTACACTAATTACGCCACAGTACCCCAATATGGGTGGGTCCTACACTAATTATATCACAGCAGCCCAAAATCTGAGGGTTCTACACTAATTAGGTCACAGTACCCCAATATTGGTGGGTCCTACACTAATTATGCCACAGTACCCCAATATCGGGTGTTCCTACACTAATTACGTCACAGTACCCCAATATCAGTGGGTCCTCCACCAATTCCAATGTGAGAGACAAAATAAATAATGCTTGCTGTAAATGCCACGTGTATTTTAATAGTCTCTTGTAAGAGCATTGTGATGGAATATCTCTCAAAATTGATGAGATAAAAAAATTTCAATTCAAAGAAATACAGTGTCAAAACTAAGCAAACTGATGAGTTGATGTATAAACTCAAAATAAAGAGCATATCTGCTCTATAGCAAAATAAGATTAGAATTAAAGTGACTATTCAAAACCACCTCAAATTTATACCTTCCTTTGGTCACCTCCAAAAAGGGATCTGAAGCTGGGGGTGGGGATACTTAACCCAAAAGGAAATCTGGTCTGGATTCCAAACTTACACAATAAAGACAAAAAATGAATTTGCACCCCATGAACAGGCATTTGAAAGGATTGGTGCTGCCGTTAATCTCTTTCATGTATACATTTTGGTCTTTACGGCAGAACAATTCCAGCAAAATGCATGTTCCAGGTTTGCCCCCGATTCCCTTTCAGTGTATACTAGGTAGAACCAGTGAGAAATCAGGATAACATGGTTTGCAGAATGTTGATTGTGTATACCCCCATTCTGATCTACACTGACAAACCAGACTATGCAAGGTTTCCCAGCAGAGATGGCTGGAGCAGTGACCTGCTCCAACACATTGTTTCAGTAATTAAAGTTATTTTAAACTTTATATGGATAGTGGTATAAATGGATTCTTAATTTAAAGCAGTCAGAGAACAGAAATGCAATCCTGGATATTGGGATTTAGAAGGTTATTTGGAGTTTTGTTTGAATAGGGGATTCATGTAGTTTGACTTTTTTTTATCATCAGATTTTGTTGTGTATGAACAATGAGGAGACAGAAAATGCAGTGATATTAAATCTAAAACAAAATAAATAAGCAGAATGTCCTCCCAAACTGGTATAGATAAAGCTGGTGATTAAAAGTGTAAAATGGGCATTTTCAATAATAAAATAATGTCTGACCTTGTTCTAAGAGTATAAATCACTAGCTCTGTGTATCTTGCTACAAACATAGCAGGCTCCACGTCTGTTTACAGATCATTGAATTCTCTGCCGCCACATTGACATTTAAAGGATTTTTTGAACAAGTGCCAGAAATCTCCCATCCATAAGTGACGCCAAATGAACCCTCTGCGTAGCTATCTGGTATCCGATATTCGTAGCGATAGAACAGCCATCGCTTTGTACAGATATAGATCTGTCTACCGGCTGTGGCCTAAAATCAGAATCATTATCGGCCACATGCCAATAACTGCAATCAAAGCACTCACTTCTCATCCTCAATGCGCTTTTTCAGGACTTTTGATTCTTCTTGCAGACTGGCTATTTTCATTAAAAGCTGCTCTTTCTGGTCTTCCATCTGAGAACAAGCTCTGCAGAAAGTCAGTAAGAAATACACAGAGAATATTAAAAAAAAAAAAAAAAATTATATTGGCAGCATGATTACCTAAATATCTAGAAATAGACACAAACTAGCAGAGCTACCCTGGAGAAGAACCTCCCATCATACAAAAGCTTTGCTCATTGCAGAAAATAAGGTTTCATCCAGTGTGGGATATAGAGGAAGAAAACACATCACTCCCAGGATGTCATCATAACAAAAGGGGAAAAACTATTAAATGAAACCAACATATCCAAAAATGGGAAGTGGGTGCTCACTCAAAACCCTGATCCCTACAAAATCTATACATTTTGCAGAACAAAAATTAAAGGAGAAAATGGACAAGCTAAACAATACAAGTGAGAGGATACCGAAGTGAAGCCCCCCCCCCCCCCCCCCAATGTTTTGGCTATAATAAAGGCTTGAAAGTTTGAGTAACTGCATACCTGTCACGGTTTTCTTCCTCGACTTTCAGGTTTTCAATTTCTGTAAGCAAATATTCACACACATTACATACAAGTTTAAAGATTAAACGGAAATTTAAGAAGAATAACTGCTCTCCGAATTAAGGAAGAAAAAAAACCCAAAAAGGGATGTCTTATATAAAGACCGCCCAGAGGGTAAATACCCAGTCCAATCTCAACAGTAGTGTAGTTGCCAAAAAAATAAAAAAGCCTTTATTGAAATCTATTAAAAACCTGGGTTATCAGTGATGGACAGAATAATATAGGGAGAAATATGTATGGTAGGAACAGGGCTAGTCAGGAGCCTAATAGCCAAAAGGAACCCTCACAAAAAACGGAGAGGGGATAGAAGGCAATATGTACCCCCATACATAACTCCGGTAACAAAGCAGTAGGAGAGAACAGGGAAAGGGAGAAACACACACTCCCAACCAAACAGTAGTGCTATGCTAATACCCTATCTCCTATAAAACACCTTCGTGGGTGTTCTAATCTAAATGCTGTCATAACATCTGAATCCCCAGGTTACACACACATGCTAGAAAAACATAAATGAAAAAGGTGCTCAGAGCAAAGTGCTCAAAGAGTATTAAAAACACAGTTGCTCTCCGAATTAACACTTGTTAACCTAATTTATGCTGGTTCGTATTGCAAGCCATGATTTACCTCCATCACATTTAAAGAGCCAATGGAAATGGCATTAGTTGTGAATATTTACAATTTTATCCCCCTTGCTTCCTTTCTTGTTTTCATCTTACGTTATTTATTTTATTATCCATAATGATCCAGTTTGTTCAAAGAAACCACAGCATCGGTTGTAGCATTTGTTCACCATTTTGTGAAAGATATGAAATTACTCCTGCAGTTCAGGAAGGAATGATCCAGATTCCAGATAGCAGGCAATGTGATAAGAAGCGTTCTTCGTTGTAATTAATAGCGTAATAAGAGCGTGCACAATCGAAGATCCATGCAGTAACATGGATTTATGGGGCTTTATAACCATCATATCATGTACATCTGCTCCTGGAATGTGATCAGAAAATGTATCTTAGCTTGAGGATACACACAGAGCACTTTACCTGGATTGTATTCCTCCTTATGGACAAGACTGAAAACAACTGGAATTTAAAGGATACTGTAAATATTGAGTAGAGGCATGTATTAGGAATGCAGGTGGAAACTTTTATTTATTTATGCAAACAACCTGGGAAGGAGTTTTTGGCTCTATAGCTATATACAGATTTATTTTCTCATTATGCAGCACTGCAAAATCAGCTGTAACTGATATACAACGCTGTCCCTAAATACATAAAGTGACACCAAGCACAAAAAACACTACATCTTAATGAAGTGGTGTTGGTGCACAGACTATCCCTTTTCGCTGAAAAGTAAAGCATGGCTTCCATGAGCAATGTTTACATCTCAGACTGACCACCACTAGAGGCTCTTCATCCTTAAAGCCTTCCGTTTACAAAGGTTGTCACATTTGGCTTCAACATGCCTGGCATGACGACAAACATCGCCAAGTCTAAATTCAATGCTTCATGAAAGCACTGGCAGAGTGCAGAGACAGTCACGCATGCATTGCGTTCCAATATACATTTTAAAATAGAAAATAATGATGGAATATTCCTTTTATGGTCCTTGATAAAAGATAAGATACTGGCCACGGTTATAACCAGGATCCCAGATTGCTGTGTGGACACAAGTTATTTCAGCTGGTCTCTGGTGCCCACTACCGCCAGGAAGGGTTGAGCTCTCTGGGCGGACCTGGATTTGGTCCAGTACAGCATCGGCGTGTGAGCATCTTTACAGCCTACTTTTATCATTATCAGAATCCGTAGTGGTGCCCCCACGGTCAGAAATATTAGGTTGGATTAATATCGCTCACATAGTTTCATGGACATTTTTATATACATTTTTTTCTGTTCGTTTATCCATGTACTTTTCAGAATCTGTTTTATGTTTATAATGGTCTTTATTTTTATATACTGTACCTACCTTGGCCTTTGACCATCTGGGCCATTTTGACGTTAACCCCTTAACGACGAGTGACGGACGAGGTCAGTCACTCAGGGGATTGCCTTAACGACGAGTGACGGACCTCGTCCGTCACCCGTTAAAATTAACCCCAGATCGCCGCAATCGCGGCGATCGTGGGGTTAATGGTGCTCCGGTCTGCCTCTGCATTAGAGGCAGACCGGGAGCACCGGATCCGGCTGCCCAAGTACACGTGCCCGCTCTGACAGCATGCCAGAGCGGGCACATGTGCTCTCTATACTCACCTCCGCCTCCCTGCACTTCCGGGTTCAGTGTGAAGTGCAGGGAGACGGATCTTCAGTGATCCTGCCCCCTGGTGTAAAAAAAAAAAAAAAGTAAAATTAAAATCCCACCCCCCGTTACCCATTTTAATAAAAATTAACCCATTCCCTGCCAATTGATCACTGACTACAGTGATCAATTGATCACTGACTACAGTGATCAATTGACAGGGATTACATTTTAATATGATCTGTTTTTTGTTTTTTTAACCCCTGAGGGTTAATTATTTTTTTTTTTTTAACCCTCAGGGGTTAAATTTATTGTATTAATTAATTAAAATATTTTAAAATTATAAATTTAGCTAGCTGGGGAGGGTGGAAGGTAGTGGGGAATTGGGGGATTTAGTGTTAGGCTAACTAGGGGTTAACGTTAAAAAAAGTTTTAAAATAAGCTTTAAAAAGTTAAAAAATTAAGTTAAAAAAAAGTTTTAATAACGTTTAAGTAAAAAATGTAAAAAAATAAACCCTTTACCCAGTCCAAATAAAAATTAACCCCTTCCCTGCCAGTCGATCACTGCCTACAGTGATCAAAATACAGATCACAGTATTATACTGTGATCTAATTTTTTTTTAACCCCTGACGATTAACTTTTATTTTTTAACCCTCAGGGGTTACATTTATTTAATTAACTAATTTAAATATTGTATAATTAAATATTTTGCTAGCTGGGGTGGGTGGGAGTTATGGGAAAATGGGGAATTTACTGTTAGTGCTGCTTACTGCTAGTTAGGGGTTAACGTAAAAAAAAAGCTTAGAAAAATGTTAAATCTGTAAAAAAAAAGTTTTACGAAAGTTTAGGAAACTTTAAAAAAAATTAATAAGCAAAACAAAAGTTTAAAAAATAGTTTTAAAGTAAAAAATAGTTTTAAAAAGTAAAAAAAGTTTTAAAAAGTAAAAAAATACATTTAATAACGCTCATTACCACTACACCTGGTACAAGCTAGCGGAAAAATGATCCCACGCTAAGGTTCAAAATATGCCATTTAAAATACCCTGGGATGTCTTCTTTAAGAAATGGTATGGCTTTATGGGGTATTTGGTTTATATAGCCTGGTAAAATACTCTAAAATGGGACATGGGCACAGCGTAAAAATTTAAAGTTTGAAAAAAAATGGAATGGCTGTGTCCCAAATGTGCCCCTCCGATGTCCACATATACCTGGCAAAGGTACATACGGGGGTATTTTTGTACTCAGCAGACATAGCTGAGCAACATATGAAGTATTATACAGTGGTAGTACACATATGGTTTGCAAAATATACTGTGCAAACTCACTTTGTGTGTCAAAAAGGCAGAAAAAAACCGATTACCACTACACCTGGTACACGCTAGCGGAAAAATGATCCCACGCTAAGGTTCAAAATATGCCTTTTGAAATACCCTGGGGTGTCTACTTTAAGAAATGGTAGGCCTTTGTGGGGTAGTTTGAATTTAAAACCTGCGAAGATGCTTGGAAATTGCACTTAGGCCCGGCGTCAAAATTCAAAGTTCGGTAAAAACTGATATGGCTTGGTCTCCAATATGCCACTGTAGCTTCACAAAATAGTGCCATAGACATACAATGGGGGTGTCCTTTTACTCAGAAGACTTAGCTGAGCATAATTTGGGGGGTTTGAACTTAGTGGCACATATGAAATATACAAAATGCAATCCGTATGTAAAAAATGCACAAAATTATTTTTTACCACATACTTTGGCATGTAATGGTAAAAAAATGGGGGCATGTTAAGGCACAATATGCATCTTATGAGATACCCTGGGGTGTCTACTTTTACAAACGGTAGGCCTTTGTGGGGGTTTTTGAACAGTCAAACTGTTATAATACCCCAAATGGAAGCATAGGCTCATTAAATCCGTCTCTCAAAATTCTACTGTGAATACTGAAAAGGACAGGTCTCCTGTATGGCACTGTAGCTTCACGAAATAGTGCCATAGACATACAATGGGGGTGTCCTTTTACTCAGAAGACTTAGCGGAGCATAATTTGGGGGGTTTGAACTTAGTGGCACATATGAAATATACAAAATGCCCAGCAAAAATGCAATCCGCATGTAAAAAATGCACAAAATTATTTTTTACCACATACTTTGGCATGTAATGGTAAAAAAATGGGGGCATGTTAAGGCACAATATGCACCTTATGAGATACCCTGGAGTGTCTACTTTTACAAATGGTAGGCCTTTGTGGGGGTTTTTGAACAGTCAAACTGTTATAATACCCCAAATGGAAGCATAGGCTCATTAAATCCGTCTCTCAAAATTCTACTGTGAATACTGAAAAGGACAGGTCTCCTATATGGCACTGTAGCTTCACGAAATAGTGCCAAAGACATACAATGGGGGTACCGTTGTACTCAGCAGAAGTAACTGAACACATAATAAAACTTTGTACAGGAATAGCACACACCAACTTTACAAAATACACATGAGAAGTTCTTTGTTATAAGTTTGTGTGCGAAAACCCCCCAAAAACACAATTTTACTCCAATATTTAGCAGAGGTTGGCGGTAAAATGGCTACGTAGAAAGTGTCAAAACAACCTTAGGTAAATAGCCTGTGGTGTCTACTTTATATAAATATATACTTTTGTGTGGCAATTTTGTTTTCTTTTATGGCTATAAAGCTTACAAGACAAACATACCAAATTCTAAAATCGCTCCATATTAAAAGTTTATTTTACTCCTTGTGCTTTGTGACCTGTAACTACCAAAAAAAACTGAAAATCCCAGACACATTATATATTCTGTAAATCAGAACAACTAAATGAATTTATTTTTAATTACTTTCCTTAACCTGCACTAATTAGGCACACATAATTAGGCACACATATAATAAATAAGCATATATATATATATATATATATATATATATATGTTACATCAAATGAAAGCCCTTTCTGTCCTTTAAAAAACGGTATATAATATGCGTTGGTGCAATAAATTAGTCAAATGCAAATTGCAGTTGAACGCAAACAGCAAAAAATGCAAAAAATGCCGTTGTCACAAAGTGAAAGACAAGCTTCCGAAGCTCTGTCCTTAAGGGGTTAAACATTTTTCCTGATTGCACCGCTTAGTGAATTATCCCTTTGGGTTTTCACTAACACAGATCTAAAGTGTGTTTATATTTTGTGAAAATTTTCTGATACTTTTTGTAGCAGATTTACAACATTCTTGCAACTTGGGTAGCATTCATACAGGTTCTGATTGTTACATACTTTTAATTTGATTTCATAAGCACTCCTTTTTATATTGTGGGATTCCTTAACCCCTTAAGGACGCAAGACGGTTCAGGACCGTCATCGGCATTTTTGCGTTGCCGACCGACGACGGTCCTGAACCGTCCTAAATTTAAAATGTACTTACCCGATCGCCGTCGTTCCCCCGGCGGCGATCGGCGTTGCTCCCGTTGTGGGGAGACTGCCTGCAGCCCAGACAGTCTCCCCATGGCGGATTAGGACCCCTGGGGCCATGTGATCGCCCAACAGGGCGACCACATGGTCACAATAGGTGTCCTAGACTCTGCCTGCAGGGGGACTGTCTGTGCTGACAGGCAGTCTCCCTGCAACTGTAAAATCATAAAAAAATTTAAAGTGAAAGGTAATAAAAAAAAAATATTATTATATATGTGTATATATATATGATATATAGACATATATTATACCTATATAATATATGTCTATATATCATATATATAATGCCATGCTAAGTGTATTTTTATATTAATATGTACATATATTAATATAAAAATACACTTATAATTAATTTACACACGTATATATATAATATATATAATAACTATATATATTGTATATATTATTATAAAATACGAATAATAAATAATTTAAATTAAATTAAAAAAATTAAAAATAATAATAAAAATTAAAAAAAATTATATATCTATACGAAATGTTATTCTAACTGTATTTTGATATTAATATATATATATATTTATATCAAAATACACTTAGAATGAAATTGTATATATATCTATGTATATATAAATAAATAAAAAGAATACGAACTATTCATATGTCCATATACAAAATGACATAAATAATTATATAAATATACACGTAGACTTCAAATATATACATATGCATATATATTTAAATTCTACGTGCGTATTTATGTAATATTTTTACATAATTAAGTTATTTTATTGATTGCAATTTAAGGGACCTGCCTGCCAACCCAGGCCAAAAGTCTAGAGAATTTAATTTGCTAGCACTGTATTTTACCCTGTAACGTTCTACGACACCCTAAAACCTGTACATGGGGGGTACTGTTTTACTCGGGAGACTTTGCTGAACACAAATATTAGTGATTCAAAACAGTAAAACATATCACAGCGATGATATTGTCAGTGAAAGTGACTTTTTTTGCATTTTTCACACATAAACAGCACGTTTACTGATGATATAATTGTTGTGATACATTTTCCAGTTTTGAAACACTAATATTTGTGTTCAGCAAAGTCTCCTGAGTATAACAGTACCCCCCATGTACAGGTTTTATAGCGTTTTTGAAAGTTACAGGGTCAAATATATGGGTCAAATATTTTTACATTGAAAATGACCAGGTTGGTTACGTTGCCTTTGAGAGCGTATGGTAGCCCAGGAATGAGAATTACCCCCATGATGGCATACCATTTGCGAAAGAAGACAACCCAAGGTATTGCAAATGGGGTATGACCAGTCTTTTTTAGTAACCACTTGGTCACAAACACTGGCCAAAATTAGCGTTCAATTTAGTTTTTTACTTTTTTCACACACAAACAAATATGAACGCTAACTTTGGCCAGTGTTTGCGACGAAGTGGCTACTAAAAAAGTCTGGACATACCCCATATTGAATACCCTGGGTTGTCTACTTTAAAAAAAATATGTACATGTGGGGTGTTATTCAGCGATTTATGACAGATAATAGTGTTACAATGTCACTATTGATAAATTTTAAAAATATATGTTTTGAAACCGCAATATCCTACTTGTACTTATAGCCCTATAACATGCAAAAAAATAGCAAAAAGCATGTAAACACTGGGTATTTTTAAACTCAGGACAAAATTTTGAATCTATTTAGCAGTTTTTTTCATTCGCTTTTGTAGATGAATAAAAGATTTTTCACATAAAAGTCAAAAAACATGTATTTTTTTCAATTTTTCATCATATTTTTTCATTTTTTAAAAATTAAATTACATGAGATTATATAAATAATGGTATGTAAAGAAAGCCCCTTTTGTCCTGAAAAAAACAATATATAATTTGTATATGAACAGTAAATGAGAGAGCGGAAAATTACAGCTAAACACAAACACCACAAAAGTGTAAAAAGATGCCTGGTCGCAAATGTACAACATCGCAAAAAAAAGTCCAGTCCTTAAGGGGTTAAAAGAGTATTTTTCTCATGCTTTATTCTATTTTATAATTTATGAAGGAGCGCTCACACTGGTTTAGTTTTTATATTTATCGTTCGTTATATAGTGTGAAGTAGCCCAATTTATAGTTCCTACCCTGTGCGGGGTAATTTTATTTCTACCACACACCATTGGAATATTCCTTTAAGTGAACTTACCAATCTCCAACTCCTGCACCTTGGGATCTTTACAGATAAACCTTCCACTCTCACACTGGCTTCTCAGCTCAGCAGTTTCTGTGAAGACGAAGGAGGATCAGTAAGCAGCAAGCCTCCCATCAATGGAAAATTCTACACAAGCTGTAAGAACTCAACAGGGCACATGAACCGGTTTGACTTACTGAGGAGGTCAGACAATGACTAGTTTAATCTGTAGCCCACGTAATCCCACTGTTCCAAACTGGAGAAGTTTAGCTTAATGGTACGAGATCTCCTTAGTACATTTACCGTGATGAAGAGCGCTTTATCTACACAACTCATTTCCAGAGTTGAATTAGCAGGTTTTTACCAAGTGTGAAAAGGGGATGAAAAGTCTTAGCTAGCAGTGGGGTTTTAGTAAATATGTCAGCAGTGGTGGGATAAAGCGGGGCTTCTGCGATGGACTACTGATATGAAATACATAAGAGATGGTCACATCTATTCAATAAGTTCTCCATTTATTCCATGATAAATTATTTATGTAAACAGGCTGTCTCGCTGTATGTTGTGCAAACAAAAAGGGCAGTAATATGGAGCTTGACATAGAAAAATAAAATAGATTATAATAGAAACAAGAATTAGAAGACGAACCCCTTTCCAAATCAGAGATCATCTTTTCCACCTCTTCAATCAGCTCGTCAGCATCACTGATGATAGACTGCAGCTGCTGCTTCTCACCCTACACAGCAAAACCCAGATTGAAAGCAGTTAGTCACGGAACCACAATTAGGAGCAGGTTTCATTGTTACACCAAATACCTCAGCGGTGTTCAGGAGCTTGCTGTACATCTCAACTTTATCCTTGTGGCCTATACATTTACTTTTCTTGGCATACGATGCCTTCAGACTCTTCAGTTGGACTCCAAAGTATAGAACCTAAAATAAAAGGCACCCATGAATAAAGCAACGGATCCCATACAGAGCTAGGCAGTAAGTTGGGGGGGGTTATCAATACCTCTTCCTCTGAGCACATTCTCATGGCTTCCCAGAGAAGGCTATTCACAGCAATTAAAGGTTTCTCCTGCGTCTCTGCACACACTTTAAGCCTAAACAAGGAAGAGATGGAGATTTTGGAATAGGGCACTTTTTATACAAAGGAAAATGTGATGATGCAATATGTGTGACTATGACACAGGGCGGCTGGTATAGTGCAAGGATTCCAAAAGGTGGATTGCCTGTTCTAGAATACAAACACTAAAAGCTGGCAAGACAACATTCGTTTCAGCTGTACCAGAGCTGTAGATTGTAAGCTCCTTTGGACAGGGCCCTCTTCTTCACCTACTGACCACTCACAATGAACACGTTTTGTTAGAATGGTTTGTCTAGTTTTACATATTGTTCACCACTGGAATATCTTGGCAAGTTATAAACGGTAAGCCTACCTTATGTCCGCTCCGGTAAATAGCATTTCTGTCCTTAATGAAAAAGGTATAGAATAATATTTTGAAAATATGTTCAAGAGGAATAAAGTAAGTCTTACTCTTCTATTGTCTGATACAGCCTATTGCACTCCTCCTCGTACACCTGCAATCTGTGCTGGTAGATATGGTGGTCTAATAAAACGTCTAAAGGATTTTGGCCTTCGCTCGGTCTGCTCTGTAGGGGGGGAGGAGGAAAATCGCAAAAATACAATATAAAACATGAATGCAGTGACAAGTCAGAGTGTAAACCATTAACTAACATGGGGGTGCAGAAAACTGTGTGTGAATTAAATCTGAACGGTAAAAGTGAACGTAAAATAGCTCATCTGGAAACATTCTTCAAATCAGTCTAGTCATAGCGGTGACTACAGAGCTGGAGAATTACTCCAGAGCAGCTAATTTTGCTTCAGTATTTCTATTCGGATTTAATTTGTGAATATTTGGAGTTTATATTCCATAATATGAGCTAATGATACGATTTACCTACTTCATCCAACATGTCCCTCTGCTTTGTTAAGATTAAATACAATCTACAAATTTAAGTCAAGTAAAACAGAAATGTTAAGGTTTTGTTTCGGGAATGCCAGAAGTGTGTGAGCAACTGACATATGTACGTTGTACAGCATAACCATTAGGAGCCGTTAGTGCTGAGCGGCTACTGGAGCTGCCCCAAGTTCTGTGTCCGCCAGGACTCCAGCATCTTGTCTGTTTATGGATGGTGCTGATCAGCTAAATGCATCACCAGACCGTGCCCAGAGCCTCCCATTACCAGAATGAAAAAAAAATAATAAAAAAAAAAATGATGCAGTAGATACAGCACTTAAAGGGCCCCTTTAAGGAGGATGCACTGGACGAGGCAGAGTTTCCAACTAATAGCAATAATATTTAAAGGGACACTATAGTAACCAGAACAACTACAGCTTATTGAACGGTAAACAGCTTAATGTAATTGTTCTAGTGAGTAATAGAGCAGCAGGACATGCTAGCAGAATGCTTGGTTGTATAGGGAGAGGTATTAGCAGTAGAAAGAGGGAAGTGCTCATGCCATTGTACAGAACACTGTTGAGACCTCACTTGGAGTATTGTACGCAGCACTGGAGACCGTATCTTCAGAAGGATATTGATACTTTAGAGAGAGTTCAGAGAAGGGCTACTAAACTGGTTCATGGATAGCAGGATAAAACTTACCAGGAAAGGTTAAAGGAACTTAACATGTATAGCTTGGAGGAAAGACGAGACAGGGGCGATATGATAGAAACATTTAAATACATAAAGGGAATCAACACAGTAAATTAGGAGACTACCAGAACAAGAGGACATGGTCTTAAATTAGAGGGGCAAAGGTTTAAAAATAATATAAGTATTTAGAAAATTGGGCAGACTAGATGGGCCGAATGGTTCTTATCTGCCATCACATTTTATACATCTATGAATATTATCATTCCCTTCAGGCTTTTTGCTGTAAACACTGTCTTTTCAGAGAAAATGCAGTGTTTATATTACAGCCTAGTGGTACCTCCACTGGCCACTCCACAGATGGCTGCTAGAGGTGCTTCACAGTGTGACTGACATTTAGTGTCTCCACCCTCTGTATGCAGACACTGAACTTTCCTCATAGAGATGCATGGATTCATGTATCTCTATAAGGAGATACTTCTTGGCCAGGGCTGTTTGAATCATGCTGGCTCTGCCCCTGATCTGCCTCCTTGACAGTCTCAGCCAATCCTATGGGGAAGCATTGTGATTGGCTCAGCCTACCACGTGTGATGAGGTCAGCCAAGGAGGCGGATTGCCGGCAGACTGGAAATTAGGGATATTTGACTATATTTAGTTTATTGAGCAGACTAGATGGGCCAATTGGTTCTTATCTGCGTCACATTTTAGGTTTCTATTTAGGGGGGCTGAATAGTGATTTTTATACTATATAGAGTCAGGAATACAGGTTTGTGTTCCAGATTCCATAGGTTTCTTTTTAGTTTCACAGGAAAAAACAAAAAGCCATCTTGAAGAAAAACATGGAAATAGCCATTAACATGATCTGTTCCCCCAAACCCGCAGTGAGAGGAAGAGGAAGAGGCAGACGCTACAAGAGCTAGGAGCTGTATCTGGCACAGCGATCAACCAGGACGAGTACAATTCATCTAATGTTTTCACAAACATGAATACATTCTTCCCACTACTGCCAGCTGGAAATCAATGTGGAAAATGTTGGGATAGGCTTCTGGTTCTGCCTGGAGGATCCATGGCACACTTACCAACGGCTAGTGGAAGTGGAGTCCTGGCTTGCTGAAATGCAGCCAGTGATGGTTCAGCTGAGACCATTTCCATCATATCCACGTGAAAGATGAAGTAACTGACTGGAGAGACTCTAGCCAGCACGTCCATTAAATAATACTCACATTGGCCGGAAGCTCACTATATCGCGGCTTTTGAATTAGAATCGGAATTCTAAGCAGAGTAAAGAACTCCTTTACAGTAATCGAGCCGTCCTGGAATTTCTAAAAGACAAATGATCAAGTAAGGACCTGTGTTTAGCATCAACATTACATAGCGCAGGGGCAGGCAACCTTCGACTACATCGCCCACAATGCTCTTACAGACAAAGCATCTTGGAAACGTAGTCAATATCTGGAGTGGGTTGCCTATTCCTGCTTTCAGTATCTCACAGAATGAGCAAATAAGACCCCAGGCAGAAATTGAATCATGGCAACACAGTGTTTAGTCTGAATATAATCCAGTATGCCGGCATTAAATGTATTTAGTGTAAAGTCAGCCAGTATGCCGGCATTAAATGTATTTAGTGTAAAGACAGCCGGTATGCCGGCATTAAATGTATTTAGTGTAAAGTCAGCCGGTATGTCGGCATTAAATGTATTTAGTGTAAAGTCAGCCAGTATGTCGGCATTAAATGTATTTAGTGTAAAGTCAGCCAGTATGTCGGCATTAAATGTATTTAGTGTAAAGTCAGCCAGTATGTCGCCATTAAATGTATTTAGTGTAAAGTCAGCCAGTATTAAATGTATTTAGTGTAAAGTCAGCCAGTATGCCGGCATTAAATGTATTTAGTGTAAAGTCAGCCAGTATGCCGGCATTAAATGTATTTAGTGTAAAGTCAGCCAGTATGCCGGCATTAAATGTATTTAGTGTAAAGTCAGCCAGTATGTCGGCATTAAATGTATTTAGTGTAAAGTCAGCCAGTATGTCGGCATTAAATGTATTTAGTGTAAAGTCAGCCAGTATGTCGGCATTAAATGTATTTAGTGTAAAGTCAGCCAGTATGTCGGCATTAAATGTATTTAGTGTAAAGTCAGCCAGTATGTCGGCATTAAATGTATTTAGTGTAAAGTCAGCCAGTATGTCGGCATTAAATGTATTTAGTGTAAAGTCAGCCAGTATGCCGGCATTAAATGTATTTAGTGTAAAGTCAGCCAGTATGCCGGCATTAAATGTATTTAGGGTAAAGTCAGCCAGGATCCCGGCATTACATTTATTCACTGTAAGGTTTTCCCAGCCATTACCTACGTACCTGCCACAGACTCTTATCACATTCTGCGTCCCATTGTGATGGAGAATCCATTTGACTAAACTGCTGGCCTGTAGGTGGTAAACAAAGCCTTGAATTACAGAAGTTCTGGGACACAGATGGTTATTTAGTAAATAGAAATATTACTTACTGCTTAGTTCTATGCGAGAGTCCACATAGCTGGCGGAGTATGTCGGCTCTACAGAAGCCAAAGTCTTTACAAAATAAATAAACAATGAAGAATATGGATTAACATAAATAGCAGCGTTCCTTTAATACACAAAGTATCAGAATAACCTTTTTAATTTCATCGTACGCCAGAATGCAAAGTTTTCGTTACTCCCCATGATGCCAGAGAGCGATAATGGGGTGCGTACAAATTGTACTAAAACATGCAGATACTCTAATGTACCCAAGCATCATGGGAAATGTGTTTTATACTTTTCTTCACTGCACGCCTAATTCCAATAAAAGGTACAAACAAGTTTAAGCGGGCAAAAGAAAAGTAACTGTATATCCCATTAAACACCAGGCTTTCCATATAACACTATGGTTGGCACAGTCATTAATGACCATGGCACTGCATGGATACTTTGAAACTACATTTACCATGATGCTAAGCCAGCCCTTTTCAAAGATCTGCAGCAACAGAGCAGGCCATTATTGTATGTTAAACATGTATCCACAATAATAGTAGCAGTGACCATCTAAGTTGCATATATCCTTAATACACTGCTTTTACAACGTGAATCCATGAAAGTAAAGCTTCCCATTTGTTATAAATATTATTTTACTTCTTTAAAGTCAGACAATTGTGTCTTATTCTACCACAAGTATGTGATTTACATTGGATCTTGTTTTGTGTGCAGTAAATGTAAATGACTCGCGGTTTACATACAATAGCTAGGTCTATGAAAGATTTTAGCAAAGAAAATGCAGCTCCAGAGCAGCAGAACTAGAATACACTAATAATGCAGAAGATTGCAGTAGGTTTGCGGAATGCTGCACCCTGAATCTGCCTCTTTAGCCACACACCCTGACTATAAAAACGGCAATAATTACATGCTCAGGGTTAAGGGTGGTGGGAGATGCACCCAGACCACTTCAATGGGCTGAAGTGGTCTGGGTGTGCACAGTGCCCCTTTAATTAAAATCTACTTCCCCAAGTATGGTTGGGACTGAAACTGTGTGCAGCATTCTCCAAAACATTTATTGGTGCCCCAAGTGCTCCTTTAAAACAGAACGGAAAGTGATCCTGATACATGTTTTAAAAGCATTAGAGAGGTAAAGACAGAATGAGAGGTTTAAACAATGGCAACTATTAAAGGCAAAGCTTAAACTAGTGCAGCACACATGAAAGCCCCCCCCCCCCCCTCACCTTTGGAACGGTCGTGCAAGCTGTGTCGTCATTCTGTCGGACTCTCTTCACGCTAGCATTATCTGCTACTTCTTCAGTCTTCCGAGCTCGCTTCCGACAAGTCTTTGTTTCTCCAGGTTCAGACAAACAGCTGTCTGTATCTCTATGGGGTTCCTTTTCACACAATGATTCCCAGGCACCTTCAGGTACCTCAAAACCAAGTACGTCATCATTTGGATCACCTGGATAAGCAGGCAGCATCTCCTTATCGATGTATGTGGAATCATCAATATCAGTCAGAGCCTTGAGGCGTATCAGAGAGGTCCGGTCACGTTTCCCACGGCTTTCAGAAGATGAACGTGTCTCTGGGATTTTATCCACGCCAGAACTCCTTTTATGGGGCAATTTAGGCTGCACAATCTTTACAGAAAGTCTATTTGGCAAGAATCTGTCTTTCGGAAGGGTTTCCTCCACTTCACAGTGTTCATCCCTTTCTATAGTGGCTGCTTCCCCAGGCTGTAATTCCTGATCTGCAGGGGGAGACGCGTGAACAATGTGACCAGTTGAAGTGCTTCTAGACTTTCTAGTCAAGCTTTTTATCTTTAAATGAATGTCATTAATACTGCGGCGTATAGGGTTACTTTTTAGGATCTCTACATTACCAGGATCCACCCTGTCACTCACCTTTGGAACAGAATGCAAGTTATTGGATGCTCTGTTAAGAGAGCCATCCCAATCTCTTAAAATTGCATTTTCTACTGGTTTAAAGCAAACCAATTGTGAAGCAGTAGAACCAGACACTGGGCCATAACCTGGAGATAAAGTTTCAGTCTTGCTCTCCCTTTCACGTTCAGGGCTCCCAATTTCTGATGTGAAAGGAATTTGGGGTAACACGGGGGAGCAGTTTGGGGGAGCAGTTATTACATCTGACATTTCGATCTTGCTCTGAGGAAGCACAAATGACACCCTCTTTGATTTCAGTTTCTCTTTCTTGGCTGCCTGGTCATTAACGGTCATCACATTTTTATTTGGAATGGCAGCTTCATCTTCCACTGAGGTACCATCGCATTCATTGTGGAATACAACGCAGGCAACATTATCTGTTTTGGCTTCTTGAGGATTGTCAAAACTGCTATTACTATTATCACAGATCTCCACATGTTTCATTGAAAGGTTTGTGAAAACTTGTGGATCGTTTTCAGCCTTATCACAGGGATTGAGAGGTAAAACCCCCTCAGAGGAAGCTTTTCCAGTAGTGAAGCCATGCACATCCACCTTCTCAGAATGATCACCATGCGTCGCTGGAAGAATGCCCTTGAAATTAGCAAACACATTTCCATGGTTTGTCATGTCTACTTCCATTGTAAGATCTTTTGTTTTAACGAAGTTACTATCACTAGCTTGTGTGACACACAAAGTTACATTATAGTCATTTTGTGTCACTTCAGTAAAATCATTCACGTCTTTTATATCGGGACTTTGGATTTTAGGTACCTCACTAGAGACTCTCTCAATGGCAACAGTGTGCGATCGTGTTATCTCCATATGATCTGGGTCACAGGAGAACATCAGAGTCTTATCCTGGGATGGATTACATACTGTATGTCTCCTTTCTATGCTTCGGTTCTCTACATGGCTCATTATCAGAGCAGAGTTTGAGCCGATCATATGCTCATCACCCACTAAATTATCAGTCTTTCTAGAAGATATTGAATGTTTGACAGGGACACCTGATTTAAAGCTCCCTGAAGTAGTTCCTTCACTTAAAAGAACAGCAGTTGACATTGTGACATCCTGCTTTTGTTGTGAATCAGCTGCACAAAGAGGACTTTCGCCAACTGAAAGATTCTGGCCACGAGACTTTGATGGATCTTTCAAATCAATAATCATTGTGTGGCTTTTTGTAAGTTCCATTTCATCTTCACATACAAGTGTCTTTTCAGGAAGAACAGATTGCAAGCCAGCCCCAACAGATTTTTGTGGTATTTTAGCAGTGCTCACATTTGTATACAAGAGTTTTGTTTCAATATTAGCAGTACGCAGTTGTGTAATATCCATATCGTTCTCACCAGATGGAAATAAAATGGTCTTGTCACGCAGTGTGTTATTAAGAGATATTTCCTTTGTTTTGCTTACTGGCAAACATTTGTTGTCTAGATTTTCTGTAACAGGTCTTTCAATATAAACAGTGTGTGACTTGGTAAAATCCATGCCCTCTTCATTTGGTAAAGCAATACAGATTTCTCTGTTACAGGGAGTCCCCCGGACAGGTGATGTGCACAGTTCCCTTCCATAATCCTTTATATCTGTAGCAAATATGTGGCTTTTAAACTTTGAAGGAGACACCACCTTTCTGTGTGTTAGAATAGACCTACATTCTTTCCCATCAGTCACTTGGATTTCAGATCTGATCTGGTGATCGATGGCAACGGTATGTGATCGACTAATGTCCATGTCTTTCTGGTCAGGTGAAAAAAATACGGTCTTTTCTTTGAAAGAAGTATTTGTAATAACCTTTACCGGAAACAAAATGTCTTCATGTATGTCGTTCCTGCCAGTGTCCGTTATCTCCATGTCATCCTGCAGATGCTGTGTTTTGTTATGTACACTAGGCATGTTTAAAGCTCCAACACCGTTCCCATTGTTGACTGGGTTGTCCAAGTCGTTACTCATTGAAAATAATGTCTCAATATTAACCAATGACGACAGTCTTAAACCACCACGTGAATTATCACTACGTTTATTATTTCTGATATTCTTCGGTTTATCAGGGATTGCTGGCTCTTGGCTGTTCTTGGAGTCTATTGAAACGGTATGTGATTTTGTAAAATCCATATCATGGTCACAAGAAAATAAAACCGTTCTGTCAGGCAACGTGTGCGGCATATCTAGGTTAGCGTGCATTTCGTGATTTGTACCAGGTTCTGGGATATCTGTGACCTTGCCATCTACTAGAAGTGTAGAACACTTGTCTAAATCCGTGTTAATTCCAGTAAAGTCCATTTCTTTTGAATCTTTGAAAATTATTGTCCTATCAGGTGCGAGTGAACCAACCCCAGTCGATTTACGAATTTTAACAAAGGGATGAGCATCATGTTGAATATCTTCTATGTTAACAGTGTTGCTACGCGTCATATCCATATCTTCCTCAAAAAGTTTTGTTTTGTCCTTCAACTTAGACCTTGAAGATTTATAAAGGAGGTCCTCAGGTACAGGTGGATTAGCGGACAATGGAATAAAGGAGGTAATACTGGTTGTGTGACATTGCGTTAAATCCAGACCTTCGTGCTCTCTGAAAATCTGCGTCACATTACCCGTCATTTCGTACGTTCGAGCAAATGGAGGCATCATCCGGCAATCTGAAGGTGGATTTACTGCAGAACTAGAAGGCAAATTATCAGGAAAAATTTTCTCATTATTTCCCAAGCATTTGGTGGTCAGTTCTGTTGTTGAACTAGTCTTAAAATCAAACTTGATTTTTGGCCACTGTAAAGATCCCGTGTTTGACTGGGAAGTGGATGGCTTTTGAGAAGATGTTAAAGATTTAAAATCTGTGTTTTTGCACAGATCCCCACTTTGTGATTTCAAACTTGCCAACAATGTTGTTTCTGGTATATTCTGGTGGTTTTCTTTATCCAGCTGATCTATAAACACTGTGTTACTTGCAGTCATGTCCATATCGTTTTCACAGGAGAACACCATTGTCCTGTCTCTAAGCCCACCTCCGTGGCTTTTTAAACTAGCCCCAAAGTCATCACATTTTACCTTTGGCAGTGACTGGGAAGTGGATGGCTTTTGAAAAGATTTAAAATCTGTGTTTTTGCACAGATCCCCACTTTGCGATTTAAAACTTGCTAACAATGTTGTTTCTGGTATATTCTGGTGGTTTTCTTTATCCAGCTGATCTATAAACACTGTGTTACTTGCAGTCATGTCCATATCATTTTCACAGGAGAACACCATTGTCCTGTCTCTAAGCCCACCTCCGTGGCTTTTTAAACTAGCCCCAAAGTCATCACATTTTACCTTTGGCAGTGACTGGGAAGTGGATGGCTTTTGAAAAGATTTAAAATCTGCGTTTTTGCACAGATCCCCACTTTGCGATTTCAAACTTGCCAACAATGTTGTTTCTGGTATATTCTGCTGGTTTTCTTTATTCAGCTGATCTATAAACACTGTGTTACTTGCAGTCATATCCATATCATTTTCACAGGAGAACACCATTGTCCTGTCTCTAAGCCCACCTCTGTGGCTTTTTAAGCTAGCCATGAAGTCATCGCACTTTACCTTCGGCAGGAAAGAATCCATTTGTGACTGGGAAGTGGAGGGTTTTTGAGGAGATGTTGAAAATGTTAATTCTGTCTTTTTGCACAGACCTCTATTTTGTGAAGTTTGCACCATAGTCGGATGGTTTTCTTTATCCAGCTGATCTATAAACACTGTGTTACTTGCAGTCATGTCCATATCATTTTCACAGGAGAAAACCATTGTTCTGTCCCTAGTTCCATTGTTTTTTAAGCTAGCCATGAAGTCATCAAATGTTTCCTTTGGAAGCAAAGCATTTACTTGTGACTGGGAAGTGGATGGCTTTTGAAAAGATTTAAAATCCACAGTTTTGCACAGATCGCCACTTTGTGATTTCAAACTTGCCAACAATGTTGTTTCTGGTATATTCTGGTGGTTTTCTTTATCCAGCTGATCTATAAATACTGTGTTACTTGCAGTCATATCCATATCGTTTTCACAGGAGAACACCATTGTCCTGTCTCTAAGCCCACCTCCGTGGCTTTTTAAGCTAGCCATGAAGTCATCGCACTTTACCTTCGGCAGGAAAGAATCCATTTGTGACTGGGAAGTAGAGGTTTTTTGAGATGTTGAAAATTTAAATTCTGTCTTTTTGCACAGACCTCTATTTTGTGAAGTTTGCACCATATTCTGGTGGTTTTCTTTATCCAGCTGATCTATAAACACCGTGTTACTTGCAGTCATGTCCATATCATTTTCACAGGAGAAAACCATTGTTCTGTCTCTAAGCCCATCTCCGTTGCTTTTTAAACTAGCCAGGAAATCATCGAATTTTACTTTTAGCGGTGCAGTATCTGCATTTAATGGCGAACTCAATGGTTTGATTGCCCATTCATCATTGCACTGTATAACAAAAGAAATAAAAATATATATTAGATTTTAATGAAACAGTTAAAAGGTGTTCCATGTTTACTTTCCAGTGGTAATATGTTGGAAGACACTTTCCAGGACCAAATCACTACATGTAAAGAGCTGCCATGCAAGGGATCACGTAGGGGAAAAGTGTGATTAAAGGGTTCCTTCCTGCCACACCAATACTGCACCTTTCAGGCCAAGAGTTTAGCCAATCAGCACCCAGGTAAACATGGCACATCTGTTAGCATTAAAGCGGCACGGTCATGCTGAACTTACCTTTCTTTTTTCCTCTTCTCTCTCTCTCTGACAGGATCTGTTAATTTCTTCCTGTCTGCTCTAGTTTTCTTTAAAACATAGAATAAAGTAGGGACTACTTTGTCTTCTGGAGGTTTCCTACGCCTGACCAGCAGAGGAGCAAAGTGTGCTTCATTTCCGGTGGTCAGAGCAATTTCCCCACAATTCTTACCTTTTCTCCGTGATCTTGCGATGCTTTCTGTCCGTATTCCCGAACGTCCTGTCACTTAAGACAGAACGCCGGCGAAACTTTTGAATTTCTTCCTAACAGAATGAGAACAGTTTCTCCATTCGTGTTAGGACGCATTCAGGACTTTGTTCGTATCGGAATTTCATTCTAATGAAGGAAACTCCGATCCTATTTCCACAGTATTAGGGAGCCATCTACCAAAAGGCTGAAAGACCTAAACTGGTCTTTCAGCCAAATCTACAAATACTAAGTAAATATTACTGAGCGGCGGGTGGGGGCCCTAAATTCAAATGGGGGTGGACCTATTGTAGTGGGGGCTTGGGGATCACTAGTCACCTAGGGGAGGATTAACATTTTCATTTAGGGCCCCCTCCCGCTGCTCAGGGGTGAGGGCCCCCCCCACCGGCCCTCACCCCTGAGCAGCGGGAGGGGGCCCTAAATGAAAATATTAATCCTCCCCCAGGTGACTAGTGGTCCCCAAGCCCCTAATCACAGCCCCCCACTACCCACCAAAAAAAAAAAAAAAAAATGAACAAACCCCTACCTACCCCGGTAGTGAGGGGGGGGGAGGAAGAAAACTAAACACATGTTAAAAAAAAAAAAAAAAAAAATTCCTTTTGAGGTCTTTTTTCCTAAAATCTTTTTTGGTGATGGAAAAAAATAAAAATGCAAAAAATAAACCATCTTCACCCATGGAGCACACCGTGCAAAATGAGCTCTGCAGGGAGGGGAAATGCTTATAAAGCCTTCCCACACCCTGCAATTAGGCTCAAAACGCTGATTGGTCCCTAAATTTACCTGTCACAGCACTCTGATTGGTTGGCTTGAAATCCAACCAGAGTGCTCTGTGTCACTTTACACAGCGTGGGAAAGTTCTTTGGAATTTTCCCATGCTGTGTAATTTGACTCATAACTATGATTTCAATCAACCAGAGAGTTATGATCACGGAGGAATGGTAAGAATTGTGGGAAAATTGCTCTGACCACTGGAAACGAAGCACATTTTGCTCCTTCGCTGGTCAGGCGTAGGAAACCTCCATAAGACAAAGTAGCCTACTTTGTCTTTGTTTTAAAGAAAACTTGGACAGGAAGAAATTAACAGATTCTGACAGAGGGAGAGAAGAGGAATCGATTGGGGCATGACAGTGCCGCTTTAATAGCTAGAACCAGCATGGCTGAAAACAAATGTTATTTTAAGCACCCATTTTATGCAACTACTTGCCCTTTTGAAGAAAATCTTGAAACTAGAGATTTTAAAGCCTCCTAAATATTCAACTTTTGCTTCTTTGTTAGAAGGAAACATTAATTTGTATGAAACAAGCATATGCCCTTGGTGGCACTAATTTACACACAAAATGGCAGAGTGATGGTAAAGCCTGGGAAAAAGCAGCCCGAAAAGCGGATTTTTCTTCCTTTTTAGCAGATCAGCTATATGAAAAACGGTCACTAATTCTGTCTTAGAAACGCAAAACAATCTACTCGAACCATGTTTAAATTCTGAGTTAGACAGCTGTGACTTTCCATACTACACCCCAAGTAACAAAACGATTTACTGAAAAACAGCCAGACTCACTTACCTCTGACAGACGAAGACTAGTTTGAATAGGGGCTTTCAGCAATCTGTCCATTCCTGAAAGAGAAAATCATGTTAGACCTTGTGCTAAAGAAGAAGAGAAAAAAAATAAAAAATCAATAGACACATTAGCTGAAACATTAGTATGTTGGTTTGCCTCAATCCTTGGAAAACAAGAAGACATTGGAGGGGGCCACGACTAGCCAGCATAGAGAGTGTGTGTGTGTGTGTGTGTGTGAGTGAAAGAGAAGGAAGGCAGTGAGCAATCAATCTGCATTGTTTTGGCAAGTCATTTGCATTATAAGCTTAGGGGGCGAATCACAGGATTATTCACCATAATAAGAATTCAAAGTATTTCATAACTGAAAGCATGATTAGAGAGTTTTCCTAGTTTAGCTATTTATCTTACATCTTAATTCACCTTGATTTCTCCCTTTAGTGAATAACCCGGCTTGTATTTATTTTTAACACACATTATGAATCATTGTGGAAGATACAATCGTTAACATTTAGTAATGTATTATATTACCATTAAATAAGCCCAAGTGTAACGTTGGTTAGAACCAAATGATACAGAAGTGGGAATGGTTTCTTTCCTTGCATTCTCACAGTAAAGAGTTTGCCAAATAAACTTTAGGCTATTTAAGAAGTGTATTGATAAAGGAGAGCTTTTATTCCCCCATAAGAATGATGTGAAGGTTGCCAGCATATGCAGGCCTGTTGAGGATGTGAACCTACTTGTGTACAAATGTAGGTATTTGCACACTTAAGTGCCTTGATCTACAAAAGGACCACAGGCTTGGAAGATCGGTGAAGAGGACTAAGAATTGTACATCCGGTTTCAGTAAGATGCTGACATGACACATTGTATGTCACTAGTTTTACAGTACAAGTTATTGTCACCAGTTAAAGTCTGACTTTTGTTAGGCATGCAAGAAGTCATCTCTTGACCAGTCTTACTACTGTCCCATATCTCTGCTCCCATTCTCCTCAAAGCTTCTGGAACGACACGTCTTTGCCAATCAAGCATGCTTCAACTCAAATTCTCTCCTTGACCCTCTATTCTACTGAGACTGCTCTCATTAAAGTAACTAATGATCCAATTGTAGCTGAATCCAAAGGTCACTACTTCATACGGATTCATGGAGACTTCTCTGCTGCCTTTCACACTGTGGATCATGCTCACATTCTGCAAACTCCTTAATCCACCAGTTTCAGACGCCGTCCTTTCGTGGTTCTCGCCCTCTCTTCCAACATTTATTCAGCGTCTCCTTTTCTAATGACACCTCCTCCTGTCTCGATAGAGTACTCCAAGGCTCTGTTCTTGGTGTCTCTATACTGCCTCTATTGGCAAACATTAATTCCTTTGGATACCGCTACCACCTGTTTGCCAATGACAACCAGACATAGCTCCTCCCATGCTGTTCTAGGACATGTCACCGATTGCCTCTCTTCCATCTGTGATTGAATGTCCTCACATTTTCTAAAACCATGCTTCTCCTCTTTCCTCCTTGTAAGACTAATCTTCCTCCTACACTCTACCTGCAAGTTGATGGCAATAGCCTGTCTTTGAGAGTTCACCGTCTTGGGGTGGTTTTGACCTTACATCCAATCTGCTGCCCAATCCTGCTTGCATTCACCCCTTCCTTACACAAGCTTCTATTAAAAGGAATGTTAATGCCCTGGTAATTTTGTGCATTGGTTACTGGAATTCTCTCCTAATTGGACTCCCCAGAAACCGCACTGCCCCCTACAGCCTGAAATGAATGCTGCAGTCGGTCCTCTGACACTTCGCCCCTCTTTCATTCCTTAAATTGGGTCCCTGTACAATACATTTCACACTACTAACCCTTCCCGATTAAACGCTAAGCAAGTATTTCTTCTCTCTCCCATAATACTCTTACAGTTGTTATGCTGTCAAAGCATCATGGGAGATACAGTCTGCAACATTGGAGTGCCAAAGATGGTCTATCCCTGAATTAGTATTTCACAAACCTCTCTCTTAAAGGGACATTTCAATTCTGCTACGTCCTGTTTGGTTGCTACCCCCACGCTGCCCTTCCTATTGCGTTTTTATACATCCATCATCAAGCGATTGTTCATGTAATGGTCTCATTTAGTGTAATATATCGGCGGTATTAGAATTCTGTCTCTGCAATGTTATACCGTGTTCTGCTGGCAATCAGAGGCACTTACCAGAAATATTGCACACAGTGCTAGTTTGCTCTTCATTACTACAAAAGAAAAGAAAAAAAAAATTGTTCTTAAAACAGATTTTGAAATGTCTTTTTAAAGATCACATTCGTTAAAGATAAAATGTAATGCACCAATAAGATTTCAGCATTAAAAGCTTGTTTTCTGTTATAATAATGTAAAAAAAAAAAAAAAAAAAAAAAAAAAAAAGGATTTACCCGCATTCCTCATTCTCTGCAGCTCCTCCGTCACCTTAAATGACAATATACAATATAAATTACAATATAAAAACACATGCCAGTAACAGTGTAAATAAACCTAGAATTTGTACCATGATTATCATCCAATGACACTCCTCCCACAGCTTGCTGCTCTGGTGTAAAGACTCTATAATAAAAACATACATAAGTTAATGGATATCTTTCAGTCAAAAAAAGACAGAAATATGCAGAATACACACAGTGTTTAGTGATTTCTATAAAGAGATTACCCCCAGGGTACTAGAAACATTGCGGTTTGCACACTTATCCTATACTACATGTTTGGAGGGCATAGAATATCATACAATAAGGTGCAATTTCTGGCTCCCTCTCAGAACACTCTATCCAATGTTAACGGAGTTAAAAGGTCTATGAACTGAGAAGTAAACTATAAACCAGATTGCTAAATTCAGGCCAAATAACAGTTTTTTTTGTTTTTTTTAACATTCTGCAAAATTAAGTTTAGTTCACTTCGATCCAGTGTTCAGCATTTCCTTTACCTTTACAAAATGCTTACAAACTGCACATGTCCATTAACTAGTACCTTATGGTCTTTGCAAAGCTCACTCTTCGTAAACTTTTTTGCCTCTTGTCAATTTCAGAATCCTGCAAATAATCATCAATTAATGTTAGAGGAAATGAGGAGTGCAAGGCATTGCAAAACTTACCGAGGTTCCCTGCAACTACAGTGACAGCAGGTTAAGGAACACAAAATGCAGGGGCAGGCAACATCTCCAATCATGCTCTTACAGATATTGTAGACTACATCTTATATAAAGCTGGCAAAGCTTCATGTGATATGTAGTCCACAATATCTGAAGTGCCAGAGCTTCCCTAAACCAGCTATAGCATTAAAGCAGCAAAGTTACCTGCAAAATGAGTATTTCCTGAAGATATAATACGGATTGTTAGGATTTCACTGATGTTCCAACACATTTAAGAGAAAGACTAAAACTTTGTATGTTTTCCTACGCCTCACACTTGACACCTGGCAGTGCTACCGCCGTCAAGAACTGTTAAACACTCAGCCAAAAATCCATAGTGGTCACGATGGTTGGAGTAAACCTTTAAAGATTTAGCAAACGCCATCAGAATTCAGTCACTGGCAAGTTATTACAGGGGTAGGCAACCTTCGGCACTCCAGATATTGTGAACCACATATCCCCTGATTGTCAGCATTAGGGCTGCAAAAGCATTATGTGAGATGTAGACCACAACATCTGGAGTGCTTATCCCTGGCTTCTAAGGAGGATTGACAGGAAACCAAGATGGAGGCACACAAGCTTTAATAGGAATGTAAGGTCCTATCTCTGCGGATGTAAAACATTGAACACTGACCTGGTAAAGTTCATTTCCACTTCCTAAGTCTTTCAGGTGACTGCGTGACATCTTCAGAATCTATGGGAAGCAGCCATATTTAACAAAATGAGTCATTAGTGAGTTCTGGTGTCACACAGAATTTACATTAGTCTGGAACGTTATTTTGGGCTGGCTAATGACATGGCATTGAAGTGTTCATGGTGCTTGGAGTAACCCTTTAATGTCTTACCGAGGAAATGTGTCTCTGTTGACTGGTCATCTGGTCACTGGCATTTACAAATAAAAAACAAAATAAATTATAATAAGTTAGAAATAAATGCAACAACATATACCGTAATGCATAAAATATCATACCAGACAAAAAAGGCCCAGTCTCCTGTCATCCATCCTCTATACCACAACCCTGTGTATCTGAGTACTAGAAGCTTTTTATAGAGCATTTCATTAATAAATAAGAAAGTTAAGCAAACGGTTACTTTAAAGGGGGAACAGATAAGAGTGAGCACCCTTTAAAGTGGCAACTCTAAGCAAGATGGCAAGAAACAATGTCACTTGAAGAAAGAAGTCACACTTGGCAAAACGCATGCATCAACAGCCAGAGATTAAACTTACTCATCGCACTGCAAACTCTTTTCATCCATTTCTCAAAGCTAATCTGCAAAACACAAAGACATAGCAACTAATGAAACACCCTGCTAGCTACAAAATGTGACTCAAGTTGTGCTAGAATGGCAGTGAGAAACCCCGCAGTGACCCTGCTCTCAAGCAGCACACACACCCCCGCCCTCTCAGTCAGTCAGTCAGTCAGTCAGTCTCTCTCTCAGTCAGTCAGTCAGTCAGTCAGTCAGTCTCTCTCTCAGTCAGTCAGTCAGTCAGTCAGTCAGTCAGTCAGTCTCTCTCTCAGTCAGTCAGTCAGTCAGTCAGTCAGTCAGTCTCTCTCTCAGTCAGTCAGTCAGTCAGTCAGTCAGTCAGTCAGTCAGTCAGTCAGTCTCTCTCTCAGTCAGTCAGTCAGTCAGTCAGTCAGTCTCTCTCTCAGTCAGTCAGTCAGTCAGTCAGTCAGTCTCTCTCTCAGTCAGTCAGTCAGTCAGTCAGTCAGTCAGTCAGTCTCTCTCTCAGTCAGTCAGTCAGTCAGTCAGTCAGTCAGTCTCTCTCTCAGTCAGTCAGTCAGTCAGTCAGTCAGTCAGTCTCTCTCTCAGTCAGTCAGTCAGTCAGTCAGTCAGTCTCTCTCTCAGTCAGTCAGTCAGTCAGTCAGTCTCTCTCTCAGTCAGTCAGTCAGTCAGTCAGTCTCTCTCTCAGTCAGTCAGTCAGTCAGTCAGTCAGTCAGTCAGTCAGTCAGTCTCTCTCTCAGTCAGTCAGTCAGTCAGTCAGTCAGTCAGTCAGTCTCTCTCTCAGTCAGTCAGTCAGTCAGTCAGTCAGTCAGTCAGTCAGTCAGTCAGTCTCTCTCTCAGTCAGTCAGTCAGTCAGTCAGTCAGTCAGTCAGTCAGTCTCTCTCTCAGTCAGTCAGTCAGTCAGTCAGTCTCTCTCTCAGTCAGTCAGTCAGTCAGTCAGTCAGTCAGTCTCTCTCTCAGTCAGTCAGTCAGTCAGTCAGTCAGTCAGTCTCTCTCTCAGTCAGTCAGTCAGTCAGTCAGTCAGTCAGTCTCTCTCTCAGTCAGTCAGTCAGTCAGTCAGTCAGTCAGTCTCTCTCTCAGTCAGTCAGTCAGTCAGTCAGTCAGTCTCTCTCTCAGTCAGTCAGTCAGTCAGTCAGTCAGTCAGTCTCTCTCTCAGTCAGTCAGTCAGTCAGTCAGTCAGTCAGTCAGTCTCTCTCTCAGTCAGTCAGTCAGTCAGTCAGTCAGTCAGTCTCTCTCTCAGTCAGTCAGTCAGTCAGTCAGTCTCTCTCTCTCAGTCAGTCAGTCAGTCAGTCTCTCTCTCTCAGTCAGTCAGTCAGTCTCTCTCTCTCAGTCAGTCAGTCAGTCAGTCTCTCTCTCTCAGTCAGTCAGTCAGTCAGTCTCTCTCTCTCAGTCAGTCAGTCAGTCAGTCTCTCTCTCTCAGTCAGTCAGTCAGTCAGTCTCTCTCTCTCAGTCAGTCAGTCAGTCAGTCTCTCTCTCTCAGTCAGTCAGTCAGTCAGTCTCTCTCTCTCAGTCAGTCAGTCAGTCAGTCAGTCTCTCTCTCAGTCAGTCAGTCAGTCAGTCAGTCAGTCAGTCAGTCAGTCAGTCTCTCTCTCAGTCAGTCAGTCAGTCAGTCAGTCTCTCTCTCAGTCAGTCAGTCAGTCAGTCTCTCTCTCAGTCAGTCAGTCAGTCAGTCAGTCTCTCTCTCAGTCAGTCAGTCAGTCTCTCTCTCAGTCAGTCAGTCAGTCTCTCTCTCAGTCAGTCAGTCAGTCTCTCTCTCAGTCAGTCAGTCAGTCTCTCTCTCAGTCAGTCAGTCAGTCTCTCTCTCAGTCAGTCAGTCAGTCTCTCTCTCAGTCAGTCAGTCAGTCTCTCTCTCAGTCAGTCAGTCAGTCTCTCTCTCAGTCAGTCAGTCAGTCTCTCTCTCAGTCAGTCAGTCAGTCTCTCTCTCAGTCAGTCAGTCAGTCTCTCTCTCAGTCAGTCAGTCAGTCAGTCAGTCAGTCAGTCAGTCTCTCTCTCAGTCAGTCAGTCAGTCAGTCAGTCAGTCAGTCAGTCTCTCTCTCAGTCAGTCAGTCAGTCAGTCAGTCAGTCAGTCAGTCTCTCTCTCAGTCAGTCAGTCAGTCAGTCAGTCAGTCAGTCAGTCTCTCTCTCAGTCAGTCAGTCAGTCAGTCAGTCAGTCAGTCTCTCAGTCAGTCAGTCAGTCAGTCAGTCTCTCTCTCAGTCAGTCAGTCAGTCAGTCTCTCTCTCAGTCAGTCAGTCAGTCAGTCAGTCTCTCTCTCAGTCAGTCAGTCAGTCTCTCTCTCAGTCAGTCAGTCAGTCTCTCAGTCAGTCTCTCTCTCAGTCAGTCAGTCAGTCACTCTCTCAGTCAGTCAGTCAGTCTCTCAGTCAGTCTCTCTCTCAGTCAGTCAGTCAGTCAGTCAGTCAGTCAGTCAGTCAGTCAGTCAGTCAGTCAGTCAGTCAGTCAGTCAGTCTCTCTCTCAGTCAGTCAGTCAGTCTCTCTCTCAGTCAGTCAGTCAGTCAGTCTCTCTCTCTCAGTCAGTCAGTCTCTCTCTCAGTCAGTCAGTCAGTCAGTCTCTCTCTCTCAGTCAGTCAGTCTCTCTCTCAGTCAGTCAGTCAGCCAGTCTCTCTCTCAGTCAGCCAGTCTCTCTCTCAGTCAGTCAGTCAGTCAGTCAGTCAGTCAGTCAGTCTCTCTCTCAGTCAGTCAGTCAGTCAGTCAGTCAGTCAGTCTCTCTCTCAGTCAGTCAGTCAGTCAGTCAGTCAGTCTCTCTCTCAGTCAGTCAGTCAGTCTCTCTCTCAGTCAGTCAGTCAGTCAGTCTCTCTCTCTCAGTCAGTCAGTCTCTCTCTCAGTCAGTCAGTCAGCCAGTCTCTCTCTCAGTCAGCCAGTCTCTCTCTCAGTCAGCCAGTCTCTCTCTCAGTCAGTCAGTCAGTCTCTCTCTCAGTCAGTCAGTCAGTCAGTCTCTCTCTCTCAGTCAGTCAGTCTCTCTCTCAGTCAGTCAGTCAGCCAGTCTCTCTCTCAGTCAGCCAGTCTCTCTCTCAGTCAGTCAGTCTCTCTCTCAGTCAGCCAGTCAGTCAGTCAGTCAGTCAGTCAGTCAGTCAGTCAGTCAGTCAGTCAGTCTCTCTCTCTCAGTCAGTCTCCCGGTGTCGGTCAGAGAGTGACGGTGTGTCCGGTATAATATCCGGGGGGTGTCTCTCTCCCGGTCTCAGTCCCGGTGAGGGTGTCGGTCAGAGAGTGACGGTGTGTCCGGTGTATATAATATCCGTTACCGGCAGACCGATCAATGTGGCGGTTGATGGGAGGAGCCCCGCTGTGTCCGCGCTCTCTCGGTGTCTCCCGCTGTCACAGATCTAACCCCGCGCGGCCGCCATTTCAAACACAACCGCTGCGCCCGCCGGCCCCGCCCCCTGCGCGCTCATTGGCTTACACCCGCTACACGCTGATTGGTCGGCACACAGCACGTTTACGGTGTGGTTCGCGCACTTTTAGTTCCCGCCCAGCCTTCGTGCTCCCTGGCCGCTGATTGGTTAGTGTGCAGCACTAGTACACTACACTCAGTGTAGCCCCACTCCTGATGCGGCACAGAGAGAGGCATGCTGGGAAAGCGTGATCTGGGCGTCTCCTTGTGTATTCGCTCTGCGCAATTCTTGTTACCATGACGAGGTGGCCGAGTGGTTAAGGCGATGGACTGCTAATCCATTGTGCTCTGCACGCGTGGGTTCGAATCCCATCCTCGTCGGAGCTGACTTTTACTGAGACATATATATCACATAATATATATATATTACAATTCTATAGCTCAGATAATATTTCATAATATATTATTATACCTCATACTATATATATTATAATTCTATATCTCATCTAATGTTGTTATACCTCATACTATATATATTATTCTATATCTCATAATATATAATGTTGTTATACCTCATACTATATATATTATTCTATATCTCATATAATGTTATTATACCTCATACTATATATATTATTCTATATCTCATATAATGTTATTATACCTCATACTATATATATTATTCTATATCTCATATAATGTTATTATACCTCATACTATATATATTATTCTATATCTCATATAATGTTATTATACCTCATACTATATATATTATTCTATATCTCATATAATGTTATTATACCTCATACTATATATATTATTCTATATCTCATATAATGTTATTATACCTCATACTATATATATTATTCTATATCTCATATAATGTTATTATACCTCATACTATATATATTATTCTATATCTCATATAATGTTATTATACCTCATACTATATATATTATTCTATATCTCATATAATGTTATTATACCTCATACTATATATATTATTCTATATCTCATATAATGTTATTATACCTCATACTATATATATTATTCTATACCTCATATAATGTTGTTATACCTCATACTATATATATTATTCTATATCTCATATAATGTTATTATACCTCATACTATATATATTATTCTATACCTCATATAATGTTATTATACCTCATACTATATATATTATTCTATATCTCATATAATGTTGTTATACCTCATACTATATATATTATTCTATATCTCATATAATGTTATTATACCTCATACTATATATATTATTCTATACCTCATATAATGTTATTATACCTCATACTATATATATTATTCTATATCTCATATAATATATAATGGGAGGGGCTGCAGCAAGCGGTGTCCAGGAATCCTCTTGCAGGCCTTTTCCGTCCGTCCAGCTTCTTACCCGGGTCTTCGTCGTAGATCGCGTCCCAGGGACTCCTAAACCGTAAGTCACGCCAGGATCGGTTCCCACGGCGCACGGGTCCTCGCTTTACGGTTTTCCCTGCACAGTCGCATTTCAAAGCCTTTTTCGCGACTTCATTTCTTACAAATTGTTTCGGCTAAATCATGCGTATTAGAGAAGCGATCAATTCGCACAAACTGTTTTTCCCTTGCTTCATTTAAACGATTGTCATTTCGGTTTGTGTTTTCTGGTCGGCACTTATTCATAGGATATTCTATGCACGATTGCTGTTCTCATTAAAATGCATACGGTTAAGCTATTCATGCTAACTTCTGTTTCCCTTCATACTAAGATTCGGTTATTCTGCTATGTATTCACATAGATCTTTTTCATGAGTTACATTTCATCATTTCATGTATTTACATTTGGTTAAAAAGTTGCTTGGTTAACCCCTTAACACCGCAGCCAAATGTACAAGTTGTGAACGAAACAAAATGTAAACAAAACCTGGCATTTGTAATTTTTGAAAACACCATAAAACCTGTTGTACTCGGGAGACTTCGCTGAACACAAATATTTGTGTTTCAAAACAGTAAAAAGTATTGCAGCAATAATATCGTCCGTGTAAGTGCTGTTTGTGCGTGAAAAATGCAAAAACATAACTTTTACTGGCGATATCATCGTTGTAATACATTTTACTGTTTTAAAACACTAATATTTGTGTTCAGCGAAGTCTCCCGAGTAAAACAGTACCCCCCATGTACAGGTTTTATGGTGTCTTGGAAAGTTATAGGGTTAAATATAGTGCTAGCAAATTAAATTCCCTATACTTTCGGCATGGGTTGTCAGGCAGGTCCCGCTAATTGTAATTAATTAGGATACCTAATTATGTAAAATTATTACATAAAAATATATATATATATATATACATATACATATGTGTATAGATACATAATTTTTTTTAAAATATTTTTATTTATATATAGGTATATATATAGTGATATATACGTATATATTTATGTATATAGATATATATTATTTCGTTCTACGTGTATTTTGATATAAATATATATATATATTAATATCACAATACCGTTAGAACGAAATAAAACACATCTATATATTTTAATATTTTATTTTTAATAATTTTTTTTACGTATTTACATTTTTTTTATATTATATATAAATATATATATATATATATAACAATAATTATATATATATTTAATCAGTATCAGCCTACGTGTAATTTGATAATATATATATATATATATATATATATATATATATATTAAAATACACCTAGACAGTGTATGTGTATATATATATCATATATATATAATATATATTTATATATGATCTAAGTATATATATATTTTTTTACACTTATTTTAATTAATTCTAATTTTATTTCCAGCCAGCAGGGGGACTAACTGTCATTACAGTTAGTCCCCCTGCTGGCATTGCTGCAGCCAGCTATCCCGGCCATGTGATTGTGAGGTCCTCGCAAGGACCTCACTCTCACATGGCCCGCGGGGGGGGCTGAAGAGAGCAGACGTGCCGCGGGGGGCTCCCTGGGAGTCCCCCCAACCGCGATCGCCGGCGTGGGATCGCCGGCGACCGGGTAAGTTACAAAAAAACGGAGGGCGTACTATTACGTCCTGCGGCGTTTAGAGCCGCTTTTAAAAGGACGTAATAGTACGCCCTCCGGTCTTAAGGGGTTAAATAGACAGACCATTTTCATGCTATTTTTAAGGTATCACTTATTACATCAAGGGTATGAAACCAGCTAACATTTCTGTATAGACCATTGGACTCCCACGCTTACTGGAGTTTTCCATTTCATTACAATTAAAAGGGACACTATAGTCACCTTAACAACTTTAGCTTAATGAAGCAGTTTTGGTGTATAGAACATGCCCCTGCAGCCTCGCTGCTCAATCCTCTGCCATTTAGGAGTTAAATCCCTTTGTTTATGAACCCTAGTCACACCTCCCTGCATGTGACTTGCACAGCCTTCCATAAACACTTCCTGTAAAGAGAGCCCTATTTAGGCTTTCTTTATTGCAAGTTCTGTTTAATTAAGATTTTCTTATCCCCTGCTATGTTAATAGCTTACTAGATCCTGCAAGAGCCTCCTGTATGTGATTAAAGTTCAATTTAGAGATTGAGATACAATTATTTAAGGTAAATTACATCTGTTTGAAAGTGAAACCATTTTTTTTTTTTTCATGCAGGCTCTGTCAATCATAGCCAGGGGAGGTACTAGCTTTTGGTATTTACAGGGATGTCATCTGTGCAGTCTATCCCAACAGAAGAGAGGATAGCACAAGCTGGTAGACCTGGGCAACAAATATGGTGGTTCAGCCTTCTATGACTACCATAGGTCTTTTTCTGCAGAAGTGTCTGGAGCCTTCTCCCAGTACGGAACACGATCCAACTGGGGAAGGATTGATACCGTCATTTTTTGCAGGTCTAAGAACACCGGCTTGTGCATACTGCTCCTCCACAGCCCATACTACAAACTTTTGTCCCAACACGGCGGACAACATGCCTCCACGCAAGGAGCTAGTTCCTCTGGGGTTCCAGAGAAGTTGTCACGAGACAAACTGGGACGCCCAATCAAGTTTCTGGGCAAGTCCCAGATATGTAATAATTTTAATGTTGGGTCTTGTAATTACAGTGGATGTAGATTATTGCATGTCTGTTCAAAATGTTTTAGGGCACATGCAAAGACCATGTGTCCAAATAAAATGTATTCCAAGCCTTACCTAACGTCCATTAATATGCCAGTATTCACTGCATTTATGTCTCAGCACCCATCTAGACACCTAATAGACTTTCTTATCTCTGGTTTAACAGAAGGCTTCCATACAGGTATCCTACACTTACCAGTCGGAACTCTAGAATGCCCTAATCTACAATCCCCCAACACAACTCCACAGCGGTTGACACCCTCATAGCTCAAGAAGTGGCTGAAGGCTTTGTATTGGGGCCTTTCAAAACTCCCCCATTCACAGAATGGCGCACTAACCCCATTGGTATTGTCACAGGGAAATCTTCCCAAAAACAGAGACTCATCATTGACTTATCGGCACCCCACTCATCGGCCAACCCCAGTTTTAATCCCTCATCCCCTCTGAGGAATTCTCCCTGCAATACACCACCATTGATCACGCCATTACCGCTATCATACAAGCAGGGGTTGGAGCCTGGCTCAGTAAGACCGACATTACCAACGCCTTTAAATTACTACCAATCCACCCCACACTGTGGCACCTGCATGGCATCAAGTGGTCTGGGAACTACCTTTGGGTCCAAAAGTAGCCCAGCTATTTTTGACACATTTGCCAAAGCATTATGCTGGTTACTATTGAACATAGCCAGATGCCCTATGGTATTACATTACCTGGACGATTTCCTACTGGTCGAGGAGAATACTTCCCCTCCTACTATTCTCAAAGCTACCACTAAGCTATTTGAGCAACTAGGTGTACCTATCTCCCCTAAGAAAACAGAGGGGCCAGACACGGTTATCACTTTTCTGGATATCCAATTAGACTCCGCCACAATGCAAGCGAGCCTACCACACGATAAGATAGAGAATATTCTCACTTACATAAACAGCTACCTTCAGCTCGGTACTTGCAACCGCAAAGAGCTACAGTCTCTGCTGGGATCACTAAATTTTGCTAAGCGCATCATACCTCAAGGCCGCTTCTTTATATCACGACTATTGCATCTTTGTCCACTTTTCCTACATGACACGCACAGGTTGTCCTTAGATACGGCAGATCTAAACATGTGGAAGAGATTTTTATCCACTTGGAATGGTAAAAGTATGTTCCTCCCTCAATTGACTGACTCATCTCCCACCACTTGGTCAGATGCGGCATCTATCACTGGTTTTGCAGAAATTTTTGGGAATGAATGGCTTTGGGGCAGCTGGCCTTCAGCAGTTCAGGATTTGGAAGGTTTTTCCACTACCTCAGCTCTTTTTGAGATCTATCCCATCGTGGCGGCTGCCGTAGCATGGGGTCATTTATGGGCAAACATGCCAGTTCGTTGCTACTCAGATAACCAGGCAACCTGTCACATCATCAACAAAGGTCGTTCCAAATCCCTTACGATCATGAGATTTCGGAGGAAACTCACTTGGTTGGCAGCTTGTCATAATTTTTTCCTATGTTGTTTCCATGTTCCAGGTGTATGTAACACAGCTGCTGACAATTTGTCTCGCTTTAAATTTCAGGCGTTTCATCAAGCACTCCCTAACCCAGTACAAGAATTAAGGGATGCTTTCAAAAACCTGTCTGGTTGATAAAATGTATTGGTTGTCTGTAAATTAATTTGTTTATTTCAATTTTGCCCTCTTCTTTCTCAGGCCTACCTCATCATCGGTTCCGGCTCACCACAACCGACTTGCTCTTTTTATTATCCTACATTTATCTATGGTATTTCACACTGTACTATCATAAGCACCTAACACAAATATATTATAATTCTATATCTCATATAATGTTATTATACCTCATACTATATATATTATTCTATATCTCATATAAGATGTTATTATACCTCATAATATATAATGTTATTATATCTCATACTATATACTATAATTCTATATCTCATAATATATAATGTTATTATACCTCAAACTATATATATATATATATATATATTCTATATCTCATAATATATAATGTTATTATACCTCATTATAGATCTCACATAATGTATGTTATTATACCTCATACTATATATATTATTCTATATCTCATCTAATGGTATTTATACCTCATACTATATATATTATAATTCTATATCTCATATAATGTTATTATACCTCATACTATATATATATTATTCTATATCTCATCTAATGGTATTTATACCTCATACTATATATATTTTAATTCTATATCTCATAAAACATATAATGTTATCTTGCATTTCGTTACGAGGTGAGAGTAGCGTATGGGTTTCACTCTGCGAACAACTACGTATTAGGAAAATAGCGGTTCGTTTTCCCCGCGTTCGTGTCTGTTGGTACGTTATCTAATTCGTTTATGTGCAAGTGTAATCGGGTTTGTGCGCATGCGCCCCCGTTCTGTAGTTTAACTGCGTTCGTATGTACTCACTGTTAACCGAGTGCCTGGTAGCCAACCCGGAAGTTCGGGAATGTGCCCCAGAAGTTCAGCGGTGCTGGGAGCGATCGTGTTCCCGCGGTTTGGAGATGGCGTCGGTGAAGCGTGGTGTAAGGGCCTGCTGGAGCGCCTGGCCGTTATCCTGGCTGTAGCTAGGTCTGGTAGAGCCACAAAGGAATTCTTCTTGACGAAACCGGAAGTGACCAGTCGACGTCAGCCCAAGCTCAGGGTTTTTATAGGCCGGATCAACCCCTCCCACAACTCCAGGCTCCGCCTTCCCAGTTATCATGAAATGATACCTTATATTATATCTACCTCATAGAATATATATATATATTTAATGTTATCAAACCTCATATGATATATACAGGTATATTATTATATTTATACAACCCCAACAAATTCCGTAGCGCTTTACAATGGGTGGACTAACAAACATGTAATTGTAACAAGACAAGTTTGATATTATAATTATATCTACCTCATAATTAATATAATTATTATATATCTACCTCAAAATAATATATATCATGTCATTAAACCTCATATTATAAATTATATATAATTGGAGGGGACGAAGACGCTTTAAACTGTTTTTAATGCCTAATAATAGTTCCAGTAACCCATCCCCTCTATGCTGGTAGGACGAATGAAGCATTGGACGGCTGTAATTTGCTGAGAGTGTCAGCTGACCACATTCAGCCCATCACAGACACCCATTGCTGGTATGAATTGGTATGGCTATGAGGAAGTGTGTAATCTCTGCCTTAGCCACATCTCCAGTGGGGGCGGAGCTGTGGAAGGCCAGGGACCCTAATTCAGTGTTGAACTGCTCCAGAATGGTTCAATACTCAATGGAGGGACAGTGCCAGGGGACTCCATGCACTATAACCACTTCAATGAGATGGAATGGTTTAACACTGAATGAAGGGACAGTGCCAGGGGACTCCATGCACTATAACCACTTCAATGAGATGGAATGGTTTAACACTGAATGGAGGGACAGCGCCAGGGGACTCCAGGCACTATAACCACTTCAATGAGATGGAATGGTTTAACACTGAATGGAGGGACAGTGCCAAGAGATTGCAGGACCATAACCACTTCAATTATATGAAATGGTTAGATTGTCTACAATGTCCCTTTAATATCTTGCTAGGCAGAAATTTAGGAGATAGGATCAGACCCCCAAAGACTTCCTTTTCCCATGCAAGTAAAAATCTCTTGGAACTTTAAAAATGGTGCCAATAAACGACCAAAAGATGGAGAGCGAGTAACACCCCCACTGAGTACAGCACACAACCCTCCAAGACGCAACTCAATGCATGACAGCACAAACCTGATGACGAACGAACATAGCAATAAAACGACAGGTTCGGTGGAGCTGTCCTTGTATCTGTATATGCACTGTCAAACCATGCGTAACAAATGTCTCTGTAATGTATGCCCTTTTTACTGTGAAAACCCAATAAACACAGAATGTTTAAAAAAAAAAAGTGCCAATTTGTGCCCGTTTTGTTCATTTAAGAAAACATTTGTATAAAAGAGAAAATAACACTATCTAATGTTAAAACACGGATTTACAAAGATTTAATAAAATATTAGTAAGAAATTACACACAATCTCACTTTAAATAGAGATTTCTATGGAACTACTAGTCTCTCGCTGGATAAGGACATATTCTGTTGTAAGGTCAAATGAAAAACGGAACTTGTGACGGTTGCAGGTACCACATATCAGTCAATCTGCCAGTCCTCGTGTGCCCAGTCTGGCATTTCAGTGGAAAAGTCAAAGTCGCTTCCCTTGTATCGCAAAGCATGAAGATACATAACTAGATCTTTGGGAGAAGGGTCTGGTCTTACAAGCTTGCACTCGCCACACAATGGGTCTCTTAATCCTAGTTGGTTTGCTTTGCCATTATTACAGGTAAAATGTCCACTATCTAATTCTGTAATTATGCTTGGGGTGGCCACTGTTTGAGATGAAGCTGGAGCCTCTGTGTCTGTAGAGTTACTCACAGTCTGGAACTCTTCCCTTGATCCATCGTCTGCAGATGACAACGAGCCCTCCACAGTTTTGTTTTGGAAAGCTAGTTGGAGATCGTCTTCTGTTATATCCAAAACGTCAATACTCTGCTTAGATTTATGTTCTTCCACCAGTGACCGGAGGAGCTCCTCATCACTTTTATTGACTATACCATCTTTACCACGGGTCGGCCCCCACGATTCCGCGTTATATACTGGATCATTGACAATAGGATGTCCAAGATACTGCAAGTGGACCCTGATTTGGTGTGTTCGGCCAGTGTGCGGAAAGCACTTTACCACGCTGGATTTGCCATTATAACCAAGTCTCTGAAAGACGGTTTTGCAAGATTTGCCTTTTGAATCCACACGACATACGCCAATCTTGTAGGAGACAACCAGGATGGGTTCCTCACACGTCAACTCTTCTTCCGGAAACTGTCCACACACTCTGCACACATACTCCTTCTCCAGCTACGAGCAAAGAGAACACAATGAGCTGAATGTTACGAAAATTAAAGTGGTCGAACTTTATCAAATTTCTCTTCTACATTTCTAAAGTTTACTACATTTAATTAAACATTCAACATTATTTGTTTATTTGAATTTTATAAAAAAAACAACCTATGTAGCATATTATTTTAGTCTCTAATTGAGACATACAAGTGTGACAGTATACAGCATATCTTGTATATTATAGAATAGTAATAAATAAAGATAAATTATATATCGGATTTCTTGTGAAGCTATTAATACCCACCTCTTCTCCTGCTGCTAAGATCTATCTCCAAGGTTCTAGATTCCTGGTTATTACACAACGTAAAACATTGATCATTCTGTTACTAGATTTCTCTACTGAAGCTTGATATGCATTCTCCACGAGATCACTATGGGTCTGAAGCTAGCCTGGGCCATTATATTCAAAGCATCGTAATCACTAAAATCCACCAGTAAGGGGGGAAACTGTTTAGTAATCATTTGAGTATAGATCATGCCCCTGCAATCTCACTGTTCAATTATCTGCCATTAAGGAGTTAAATCACTGTTTGCTTAGCCCTAGTCACACCTCCCTGCATGTGACTTGCACAGCCGTCCTAAATACTTCCTGTAAAGAGTCATCTAATGTTTACACTTCCTTTATTGCTAATTCTGTTTAATTTAGATTTTCTTATCTCCCACTATCAATAGCTTGCTAGACCCTGCATGGGCCTCCCGAGTGTGGCTAAAATTCAAATTACAGACCTGGAGGTAAAAAACTTCTAAAGCAAGTTAACATCTGATTGAAAATGAACCCATTTTTCTATTCTCAAACAAGCTGTTTCAGTCACAGCCAGGGGAGGTGACTAGGGCTGCATAAACAGAAACAAAGGTGATTTTTACTCCTAAATAGCAGAGACTTGAGCAACTTCAGGAGCATGCTTTTTACACCAGTACTCCTGCATTAAGCTAAAGTGGTTTTGGTGACTATAGTGTCTCTTTAACCCCTTAAGGACACATGAAATGTGTGACATGTCATGAATCCCTTTTATTCCAGAAGTTTGGTCCCTAAGGGGTCAAAGGACCACTATAGATACCCAGACCACTTCAGCTCAATGAAGTGGTCTGGGTGCCAGGTCCCTCTAGTTTTAACCTACAGCTGTAAACATAGTTTCAGACAAACTGCTCGTGACGAGAGCAATCTCGCCACATTGCATTGGAGAAGCCTGGCTGCCCGCCTGCTGCCTTTGGACTATGGCCCTGGGAGATTGGGCCCTTTAAAAACAGTATTCGGCCATACCAGAGTGTATGTCACTCATTCTGGCCCTTTAAATACAGTGGGGTCATTTGGTACTTGCCCTGTGTGAGCTGTGGTAACCCAGATAGCTATGCCATGGAGCCTATTCGTGTGATTAAAGACTTTGGCTCTATGGCGATTAAACTGTATTCGGTTGGTCTGAGTGCCATTCACCTAATAATGTGCACTCATACCTGAGCTATCTGGGGATATGTGAAATGTCTGTGTGTTATGTGTAAAATGTGACTTTATGTATTTTAAAGTGTTTTATGTCGTTTTGCAACCATGTGGTTAATGGAGTCTGCCTCTAGTCCTGGATAATTGGATTACTTCTCCAATTATCTCCAGGGCAGAAGGGAGGAAACCAGGATGCATTGTGGGGATGTTTTTTCTGCCAGCCAGGGGGAACAAAAGATACTTTTACTAACTTTTGAACCCCTGGTCTGATTCATGCCATTTTTTAATATGTTGTTCCCCTGAATGGATTGATTGAGGTATTGAGGTATTTTTATGTGAATGTGATGTATGGTTTTAAAGTTACAGAGTATGTGTGGAAACTGTATTTTTACTGTATGTATAATGGGATTATGTGTCACACTAAGGGGAGGGGATGTGTGGGTTGCACCCGTGATACTATTGGTTATTTTATGCCTCCCCCTGGGTGTGGCCTGTATGTGTACTCATGTAATAAAAACCAGGCTGGGTGCCCCAGCACCTCAGGCCACTGCTTGACCCTCAACACGGAGCCTTGTCTCGTTCTTGGGGGGATTCACTCTATGCTGTTGGAGATTGATTGCTAGGAGTGTAAGCTGATGTATGCTTTTCCTATTCGTCTGCTAGCAGCTATTCGTGAGGTTCCAGCTTGGAGTGCTCTTATTCCCTGGTATACAGTTCGGGAGTTTGATGCATTCGCCTATAGCCAATTCGTGAGTTTTGATGTTCTGCAGTAGCTGTGCCTTTCTGTAAAAAGGGGATTATCGCCTAAACGGATTTTATTCCCTTTTATGCTGAAACGGTCCGTTACACTGCTATGGGTCCGTTACACATTAGGGTTAATCCAGCCTCTAGTGGCTGTCTCTCTGACAGCCGCTAAAGGCGCCTCCGCACTTCTCACTGTGAAAATCACAGTGAGGAGACACTTGACGTCTATAGGAAAGCATTGAGAAATGCTTTGCTATGGAGTGTTTGAATGCGCGCGCGGCTCTTGCCGCGCATGCGCATCCGGCGTGGATGTCGGTAGAGTGAGGAGAGTTCCCTGGCACTAGAGAAAGGTAAGTGTTTAACCCCTTCAGCCCAGCGGGAGTGGGACACTGAGGGTGGGGGGGACCTAAAGACCCTATAGTGCCAGGAAAACGAGTTTGTTTTCCTGGCACTATAGTGGTCCTTTAAAGAACACAATCTGACTCTGTCCGCACTCCAGAAACACCATTCAGTGGTTGTCAGTATAACAGTCACTAGAGGTGTGTTTAGCCCCGCCAAGCAAACATTGCTGTGGTATTAAAATACCACTAATGAAATAAAATCACTCTGGTCCGTCTACTTATTAGTATTCTTTCAGAGGCAAAAACTCAGCAATATACAAGTAAATGACACAAACTAACTCACTATGTACAACAAAGCACATAACACACAGTGACATACAAGTAAATGACAAACTCACTGTGTACAACAAAGCACATAACACACAGTGACATACAAGTAAATGACACAAACTAACTCACTATGTACAACAAAGCACATAACACACAGTGACATACAAGTAAATGACACAAACAGACTCACTATGTACAACAAAGCACATAACACACAGTGACATACAAGTAAATGACACAAACTCACTATGTACAACAAAGCACATAACACACAGTGACATACAAGTAAATGACACAATTTAACTCACTATGTACAACAAAGCACATAACACACAGTGACATACAAGTAAATGACACAAACAGACTCACTGTGTACAACAAAGCACATAACACACAGTGACATACAAGTAAATGACACAAACTAACTCACTATGTACAACAAAGCACATAACACACAGTGACATACAAGTAAATGACACAAACTAACTCACTATGTACAACAAAGCGCATAACACACAGTGACATACAAGTAAATGACACAGACTCACTATGTACAACAAAGCACATAACACACAGTGACATACAAGTAAATGACACAATTTAACTCACTATGTACAACAAAGCACTTAACACACAGTGACATACAAGTAAATGACACAAACAGACTCACTATGTACAACAAAGCACATAACACACAGTGACATCCAAGTATTATTATTATTATTATTATTATTGCAATTTATATAGCGCCAACAGATTCCGTAGCGCTTTACAATATTATGAGAAGGGATTTAACTATAGATAGGACAATTACAAATAAACTTACAGGAACAATAGGTTGAAGAGGACCCTGCTCGATCGAGCTTACATTCTATAGGAGGTGGGTGTAAAACACATTAGGACAGGAATTTGCAATCAAATAAGGTGGACTGCCCTTTAGGAGAGGGCAAGAGACAGGTATGTGAGGTAAGGGTTAGTCTTGGAGGCCATATGCTTTCCTAAAGAGATGGGTTTTAAGGCACTTCTTAAAAGATGCAAGACTAGGGGAGAGTCTGATGGCGGTAGGCAGGCTATTCCATAGGAAGGGAGCCGCCCGCGAGAAGTCCTGCAAGCGCGAGTTGGCCGTACGAGTGCGGACAACGGACAGGAGGTGGTCAAGGGCAGAACGGAGAGACCGAGAAGGGACATACCTATGGATCTGTGAGGAGATATAAGAGGGGCTAGAGTTGTTCAGTGCTTTATAGGTGTGAGTTAGTAAATAACACAAACAAACTCACTATTTATAAACACACAAAACCCCAATAGATCTCACTGACAGCAACACTCCATTATACAACAAGACCTTTCCATGATGGTATGCAGACAGACATAGAACGCAAGTGTGTCGCTATATTGTCCTGTGACCTCACTACAAGTGGTGACAGATTGGCTCACTATCATATGAAAATTAAGTAGTCTTACGCAAGAGGACATATATGCTTAGTCATAATATTTGTGTGACACAACAAGAGGAAATAGTCTTAAATTAGAGGGACAAAGGTTTAAAAATAATATCAGGAAGTATTACTTTACTGAGAGGGTAGTGGATGCATGGAATAGCCTTCCAGCTGAAGTGGTAGAGGTTAACACAGTAAAGGAGTTTAAGCATGCGTGGGATAGGCATAAGGCTATCCTAACTATAAGATAAGGCCAGGGACTAATGAAAGTATTTAGAAAATTGGGCAGACTAGATGGGCCGAATGGTTCTGATCCGCCGTCACATTCAATGTTTCTATATGTTTATCACAGTTGTCATATCTCCAAAATTATGCGATTTTACATTCCAGGAGCAAAACGCTACGGCACTGCACACAGACCTCCTTATTGAGACACCTATAGTGTCCCTTTCATTTAAAAGAAAACCGTCGTCATGGTTTGTTATTAAGAACGCACACAAGCTCTCGAAGTAGAAGTGGTGTTTACCCAACCAAAGCCCATGCAGCAATAAACAAGAGATACACTAAAGAGATATTTACTGATGTGTCTGCATTACAAACAAACAAACACGGAGGCTAGAATACTTGTGCAATGTATTATTAACAATAAAACATGACAACAGTTTTCCTTTAACTTGCTAAGAAAATGGTTTAACCCATTCCAGCTTCTCATATTGTGAGTTTCAAATAATAAGCTATGTGCGTGCTCTGCAAATAGTAATGCAATAGGTTTGTGGTTGGCTTATAAGAAAAGTAAAGCTGGACAATATGGCCAGTAAAGGAAAATCCCATGACACCACAGGTGAATATTTCGCCAAGATGGCCACAAAGGCAAACTACTACTACTGCCATTTACATAAACAACAACCTGGTCCTGCGTGCTTGTGGATCCTTTTGTGATATAGATCGACAGCTCTTTGGGAATTCTTACAATGCCAATGGGTCTCGGCAAGTAAAATATGTCACCACACTGGCCACCTCACCTGGCGTTCTCGGACTTGCTCATCAATCTTCTTGGACACTTCTAAGGTCTTGGCAAACATGAGCACACCAGACGTCATGCGGTCTAAGCGATGGATGGTGTGGAGTTCTTTGAGGTTGTGCTCTTTTCCCAGAATAAAAATAACTGTGTTGTGGCGGAAGCGACCGCAGGGATGGACTGGTAGCGAAGACGGTTTGTCCACCACTATCATCTCATCATCCTCAGCCAGAATACGCAGAGGCTGTGCTGTTACAGGTGGTTCGTGGCGATGCACTGTGTTCCTGAGAAAATCATTATTCTGCAACACAAACAGATCACAGTAGGTAGAGGTTCTTAGTATTTCATTAAAGATATAAACGAATGCTGACTGCGCGGGAATTCTAAACATTTTATAAGAAAGTAAGGACTACTTTGTCTTATGGACAAGCCTGAAGTTGACAAAAGACAGAGCAATCACAAACGACTGTTGTGGGATAGGGACACTGTCTGCAGAGCTGAAGAAGGTCCTCAGGATAAAGATGGCCGCACCTGTACGTGACAACTTCAGGTGAGTAAACGCTAGCTCTGACTGAAACCCACGGTCACTAACCGGAGATGTCTCCTTCTGGGGTCTCTGCTTAATATGCAAACCCCTCCCAATAGTGACAGGTCCATTTTAATGTGCAAGAAATACATGTATTACCCAGAGGCAGATGTGCATGGTGCCATTGTCACCGCATTTAATACAGTGACAGTATTGCAAATATTAGCAGAGCACTGTGCCAGAGTGACCTCAACATTGGCAGGATAGTAACATCCCGAGGACGTACTTGGAAACCAGAGTAATCTGAATGAACCTTTCCTGGTTAAATACTTTATTATAATTATAAAGAGAGTGTTCCGCCCTCCCCCCCTGAGTTGCGGGCGGTGTACGGGTCTGACCCAAGCTGCGGGCGGGGTACGGGTCTGACCCAAGCTGCGGGCGGGGTACGGGTCTGACCCAAGCTGCGGGCGGGGTACGGGTCTGACCCAAGCTGCGGGCGGGGTACGGGTCTGACCCAAGCTGCGGGCGGGGTACGGGTCTGACACGGTTGCCGGCAGGGTACGGGCTGACACGGTTGCCGGCAGGGTACGGGCTGACACGGTTGCCGGCAGGGTACGGGCTGACACGGTTGCCGGCAGGGTACGGGCTGACACGGTTGCCGGCAGGGTACGGGCTGACACGGTTGCCGGCAGGGAACGGGCTGACACGGTTGCCGGCAGGGAACGGGCTGACACGGTTGCCGGCAGGGAACGGGCTGACACGGTTGCCGGCAGGGAACGGGCTGACACGGTTGCCGGCAGGGAACGGGCTGACACGGTTGCCGGCAGGGAACGGGCTGACACGGTTGCCGGCAGGGAACGGGCTGACACGGTTGCCGGCAGGGAACGGGCTGACACGGTTGCCGGCAGGGAACGGGCTGACACGGTTGCCGGCAGGGAACGGGCTGACACGGTTGCCGGCAGGGAACGGGCTGACACGGTTGCCGGCAGGGAACGGGCTGACACGGTTGTTTAGGGTATGAATGCCCCTGGCCAAAGTGAGGATGGCAGCTCACCTTGAGCACAATGTTCAGGTCCCGAATGGTCTCCTCGTTGAGACGGAGTCTCCCAGCCTGGGCTGCCTGCTGGTAGTATTCCAGGGGCTCGGCTCGGAACTCGGTGCTGAACACATCCAGCAGTGTCCTACCTACCCACCGGCCCTTGCAGTAGGTCTCAAAGTCGAAGTAATAGGGACGGACTTTGCGCAGGCCACCCTCCAGGTATGATTCGGCCTCCGCGAAGTGATCATCACCAAAACTAACCCCGGCTCTGCGCTTCACTGGGGGCGGCACACAGCGCTCGCCAGCTCCCCGAGCCTTCCTCCTCCGCTTCCCTGGGCCCTGGGGGACCCTATCCGCCGGCTCCTTCCTCTTCCCAGGGAGCTCCGACATCACTTCGGCCATAGACCTACTCCCCCAGATCAGTGACAGAGCTCCCTTCCTGCTCCCCCAGCTCAGTGACAGAGCTCCCTTCCTACTCCCCCAGACTGATAACAGAGCTCCCTTCCTACTCCCCCAGACTGATAACAGAGCTCCCTTTCTGCTCCCCCAGACTGATAACAGAGCTCCCTTCCTGCTTCCCCAGATCAGTGACAGAGCTCCCTTCCTGCTCCCCCAGCCCGGTAACAGAGCTCCCTTCCTACTCCCCCAACCCGGTAAAAGAGCTCCCTTCCTGCTTCCCCAGACTGATAACAGAGCTCCCTTCCTACTCCCCCAGACTGATAACAGAGCTCCCTTTCTGCTCCCCCAGACTGATAACAGAGCTCCCTTCCTGCTTCCCCAGATCAGTGACAGAGCTCCCTTCCTGCTCCCCCAGCCCGGTAACAGAGCTCCCTTCCTACTCCCCCAACCCGGTAAAAGAGCTCCCTTCCTGCTTCCCCAGACTGATAACAGAGCTCCCCTACAGCTACCAGCGGGCATCCCACAGCAACACGTGCAGGGCGAGCGCGACGGCGCCTCTAAATGACGTCACTACGAATTCTAGGTCTATGGGTGTATTAATAGAGAAGGGAGGGGCTGGCTGAGGATGATGTTACATGGAGCTCCAGGGGGAGCAGGGGCTGGCTGAAGATGATGGTACATGGAGCGCCAGGAAGGGAGCAGGGGCTGGCTGAGGGTGATGTTACATAGAGCTTCAGGGGGAGCAGGGGCTGGCTGAGGATGATGGTACATGGAGCTTCAGGGGGAGCAGGGGCTGGCTGAGGATGATGGTACATGGAGTGCCAGGGGGAGCAGGGGCTGGCTGAGGATGATGGTACATGGAGCGCCAGGGAGGGAGCAGGGGCTGGCTGAGGGTGATGTTACATAGAGCTTCAAGGGGAGCAGGGGCTGGCTGAGGATGATGGTACATGGAGCTTCAGGGGGAGCAGGGGCTGGCTGAGGATGATGGTACATGGAGTGCCAGGGGGAGCAGGGGCTGGCTGAGGGTGATGTTACATGGAGCTCCAGGGGGAGCAGGGGCTGGCTGAGCATGATGTTACATGGAGCGCCAGGGAGGGAGCAGGGGCTGGCTGAGGGTGATGTTACATAGAGCTTCAGGGGGAGCAGGGGCTGGCTGAGGATGATGGTACATGGAGCTTCAGGGGGAGCAGGGGCTGGCTGAGGATGATGGTACATGGAGTGCCAGGGGGAGCAGGGGCTGGCTGAGGATGATGGTACATGGAGCTTCAGGGGGAGCAGGGGCTGGCTGAGGATGATGGTACATGGAGTGCCAGGGGGAGCAGGGGCTGGCTGAGGATGATGGTACATGGAGTGCCAGGGGGAGCAGGGGCTGGCTGAGCATGATGTTACATGGAGCTCCAGGGGGGAGCAGGGGCTGGCTGAGGGTGATGTTACATAGAGCTTCAGGGGGAGCCGGGGCTGGCTGAGGATGATGGTACATGGAGTGCCAGGGGGAGCAGGGGCTGGCTGAGGATGATGTTACATGGAGCTCCAGGGGGGGAGCAGGGGCTGGCTGAGAGTGATGTTACATGGAGCTCCAGGGGGGGGGAGCAGGGGCTGGCTGAGAGTGATGTTACATGGAGCTCCAGGGGGGGGGGGGAGCAGGGGCTGGCTGAGGATGATGGTACATGGAGCTCCAGGGGGGGAGCAGGGGCTGGCTGAGAGTGATGTTACATGGAGCTCCAGGGGGGGGGGGGAGCAGGGGCTGGCTGAGGATGATGTTACATGAAGAGCCTGGGGCTGGCTGAGGATGATGTTACATGGAGCTCCAGGGGGGAGGCAGGGGATGCTCAATGTCCATATTTGTAGACAATATATATTATGTTTAAGTTTGCCATTTTAGAATGTCATTGCAGACTGGAAGGACTGCAAACGCCCATAACAGTTAAGTGGACCACTGGCACCGTAACCACTACATTTAGCTGGTTATGTCCAGTAATTCAAGGCAGCTAATGTTAAATCTGTGCATAAAAGGCGTCCTCCATCTGCTTGTATAAAATGTTCTCAAATGGCGGTACAGCCTCCCTCACCCTGTGCCAGCCCATGCCACCCTGCCTCCAGTTAATCCCAACCGCTGCGGCAAGGGAGAATGATGTCATGGAAGGAGAACTTCAACAGGAACGCAGGTGAGTATTCTATATTTTATTAAAAGAGAAAGGATCCATGCCAGCAAGGGTTATTCCAACCAAAAATATTGCCTGTGTTGAAGTAGACCTTAAGAGTGGATCTGGAGACTATGCTTGAATTGGCTCATCCTGCATTTCAGAGTCCAATGAGAGGCATTCCTGAAAACGGTACAGCTGGAACATATTTAGCAGAGATTTACCAAACATGGAATTGTGAGGAACTGGCACGAGAACGATACGTTTTAGGCCAGAAGAGTTGAATTGTAAACTGGGTGGCAAAATTCAGACTAAAGTAGTCCGACTGACTATATTGGAGTGAATTTATGGTCCGAAGCCCACATCTGCATTGAATCCTGTTTCCAGAGAGCAGAATCACTTTTTTCCTCAAATTAGCTTAGTATAAATCAGACCCATTATTATCAACCACTACTTTAATCAAACTAAACTGGGAATGAGGATCTCGATCTCCTGATTCTCCGGATTACGTGAAGAAGAGGTGTATTATCTGCTACACAGGGAACTGATTATTTCCCATAACAATGTACTTTCTACTGCTATACTTTGATATTTTCAGTCTATCTGAATCTATATAAATGATTTGTCATGAATCACCATTAGTCGACTGGATATTATTAATGCCATGCTCTGGATTAGTGTAGATATAACTGGATGTGAGGTGCTATGTAATCATAATGTCTGGGAGACATCTCATCGTCTAAGTGGAAAGGCAGTGAAGGACCATAATGAGTCTGTTATTGAGAAATGTCACCATATTTAGCCCTGCAATCAGGTTTTCCCCTTTTTTTCAACAGAACCCCAGATTACATACATGGCATTACCCTCGAGCTCCATCCTTCAGCTGCTACAAATCACACTAAGCTCTGCAAAATCCTTCAAAGTTGTCAAGGTGGATCCAGTCATTTATTGGGGGTGTGGGACGTTACCAGACAATAGGATTGTGAAGAAACTGAATAAAATCAACATAAATGACTATTAATCACCCATCTATGGCTACTTACTCTCTGCAGACACTTCCAGCCCAAGTGCCCTGAAATCTGACCACCCAGTCACTTAAATATATCAAACCATGCTCTGAGAAAGCGGTAACTCAGGCTAGCCACGTGCTATTCTATCTTGGATTGAAGCTCAGCCGTAGCCAGTCAATACTTATACAGGTGGCGTTTCTACCACAGACATGGGCCAGATAGGGTGCTCAGAGACACGCTATCCGGGAATACCAACTGTGTGGGTGTTATTACTGTTTTTCATGTAGTTTTGGAGATATATTTGTGTCTGGAGGTTGATTTGATTAGGGGTACTTGGTCTGATCATCTCCTGAACACACATAAGCCTGGGTGGGATTGATGTAGAATTATTTAAAAATCTTTATTGCACCTGTATTGAATTATTGTACTAACTCCATTTTAATCTCACATAACCTCACATTATGACAGACCCTCCATTTTGTCTACATTACATGACAGAATTTCCTAACAGCATTTAGTATAATGAATAGAGACTGTATTTTCTATAAAGACATAGCTGACTCCGGAATTATTGAATCTCCTGTGACATGCAACAAAGTATAACCAAGGCCAGAGCCAAGGCCATGAGAACACTGTACTAATGAAATGTTCTATTCATAAAAAGAACCTTGCACCTGACCACGAGTCTGACATCACTAACTGCCCAAAATGACGCTCAAGCCCCCCTTCCCACCGAGTAAGCCTCATGCTGGGAGAGATGGCGCTTGAGCCTTCTGTCCCCACCCGTGTCCAGAACAATACCACCTCCCGGTGGGAGGACACCTAGCTAGTCACTCAAACCCCCGAGCCAATTAATAATATTGATGGGTGGACACTGATATAGCCACTTAACATTTGATCCAATTAATGATGTTTATTTGTTATTATCTGATATTCAATGATGATGTCATTTTGCCTTTAAAAGGGTCTGCATACCCGTTTTCTAACCAGATGCCATTAAATTTTCTGAAGTGCTTTTAACCTGAACTCCGTGTGTCAGTGTGAACTTACTTCTGCGTATACGCAATTTAATCATCTCAGATTTGGACAGGAACAGATAGACATTTAAACATATTTGTTTATTTCTAAATTAATCTATATCAATTTGGTGCCCAGAACGTGGGGCATCGGGCTATGGCCTCTGGCCGGTAAGCCGTCCTAAGGAAGATGCTGTTGGACGGGGGAATCCTGGGGGAAGGAAAGGGAGACTGATCACCTCCGATTACACGGTAGAGACTTCTGCAGAGCCTAACCGGTATGTTCCGGCCCCTTTGATTGACCCGTCCACGTGTCTGTGACTGCTTCCCGGGAGGACATCAAAGACCGGTAATATCTTGCCCGGTGTCTTGTTACTCACTTGTTTACCTGCATTTAGTCTATCTGTTGCCTGGGTGTGTTTGAATTGGCCTGTTTTAGTTTAAGTGCCCGGGTTGAGTGCTTGTTTGTTTCCCCTTTTTGGGATAAAAGGGGGGTGGACCTGTGGTAGTTTGCCTGGGGGTCCTATGTTTGTCTGTTTACCCCTTTTGGGATAAAGGGGGGTGGACCCGGGGGATTTGCCTGGAGTCCTCTGTTGCCTGTTTACTCCTTTTAGGAGCCACGTGGCTGTGGCTGTAGGGAAAAAGGGGGGTGGACCTGTGGAAGTTTTCCTGGGGGTCTTCTTTGCCTGTTTACCTCTTTTAGGAGCCTCGTGGCTGTGGCTGTATGGAAAAAGAGTTGTGTTGGATCTGTGGAGATTGTGTAGACTCAGTTTCCTGGGGATCCTTCTGGTGTCACTTTGATAGCCTAGCTAGCCTCATTGTGCACATAGCTCTGCTTGCAGAGAGGTGGTACCCTCCAGCTTTGAGCGCTGAGCTGGAGTCATTCCAATTTTTATTTGTGGTGCGTGAATTCGGGCAGGCATTGCTGTCTCCATCACCACGGGGTAGTGGGACTTATGAGTGGGTTCATAGGGGCACTACGAGGGTGAGGATAGAGGTGGCCACTCCTAGTGGACTGCTGTAACGAGGGAGGCATATGGATTTCGGACCGGTGTTAGCTGTTATCCTTGGCCGCTGGTAGTGAGACTTGAGGAAGTCATTCTCCGACCGGGGACACTACGAGGTTGAGGGAGGTGACTTTGGTCACACGAGTAAAGGAAAGGGATTACTGTTGATTTTATTTGAACTGTGATGCATGCACTGTATTTCAATTGTATTGTTTTTGTTTAAATTGGGAGTCATTCAAACTCCTGTGTCTCTCTAAAATTCCACTTTACCTTTTTTACCTTTTCTATACTTCCTGAGCTATGTACACTATCCTCTCCTATTTCTATTGTGAGAGAAGTGATTGGTCACACACTTCTCACCTCGCTCCAATTAGTGACTAGTCTACGTTTTGGGAAGACGCACTTGGGGGGACCCACCCCTCTCGAGTGGCAGTCCACCATTGTAGACACTCTGTTTAAAACCTTTCTCCTCTATATCTGGGACGCCTTTTATAGGGGGAGGGGAACAGGGATTAGAAAAGCCCAATAAGGGCTGGCTAGCGCGTGTGATCTAGTTGAAGATAGAGATTGCTAAAGTGTGTAAAATTGCTGTGCCTTCATGTGGTAGATTGCAGCCAGAAAGCTGGCGTAGATTACTGACAGAGTAGCAAGAGCTATTCAGCAGGAAGGTTGGGTTGAGGAAGAACTAGATCACAAAGGGTTAAGAATGTATGTATATTATAATAATTGTGTTACTGGGAAGCTCTCCCAGCCAGAGCCCTGTCATGGCGTCCAGGAGGTGACCACTCCCATCATCCCGTCAGTAATGACCGAAATGTAACTGACCACGGTCACCATCCCCATCCAATCTTAAATGCTGTGGGGTTTTTGTATTTTGTGTTAGCCATTACCCTGGTAGAGGGTGGCGGTTTTGTATTGAGTTTCACTGAGAGTATTACTAAATGTTGTGTTTTTGTGTCTCTTTGCTTTTGCAATAACTGTAACGTGGCTATCCTTCTGTCTTGTTACTGTACAGCATTGACATGGTTAAAGAGATTCTGCTGGCAGTCTCACTCCCACTTCCCCCGCCTCTCTCTCCTTGCCTTCTGTGAGACGGAGGTTCGGGGGGGAAGGGAGTTATTCAGAACTACTGATAAGACTTAGCAATGGAATTTTTGCTAGAAAATATTCTAATTGTGTATTTTGCTACTTACATAGGAGTGATGTGTCGTATAGGAGGTTTCTAGGGTTTGTGTGTTGTTGTTGTTGTTGCCATTTGTGAGACGCCAGCAGGTTCCGTGGCGTAGTATATGTATTTGGACGTGTTGAGTGATTAATAGCTGGTGAATGATGGGGGAGGTTAGTTGCATCCCGTGAGTTTATTTTTGCACCATGTTATCCCAAAGCTTCACGGGCTGTTAAATGTATAATGTTTTCATTTGTCTTATTTAATCCGTCAAGTCTGTCCATAGTTTAGTATTTCATTTTGCCTAACAGAATGTTGCTTCTCTGATTTATTTTTATTAAGCTACTGCAAGCTGAAATGCCCTAAAAGAAGATGGCCCCTAGAACAAAAGAAGGTTGTCCTTAGTACCCACGCCTCCTCCTGCCCTCACTCTGCCCTTACCATATCAGTGAGGTCATAACCGCCCATGTATTGTGTCATGCTCATCCTATCTTAAAGACATGCTGTCTTCCTTAATTCCCACATATTATGAACAAAAAAGTTACAATTACTAAAATAATCCTGCTATTAGTTTCCCTATATCAGGAAAGTGTCTGTGACAAGTGATGGTTAATATGTAGAATGAATATATATGTCTATCGATTCACGTGTAAGTAACAAGTGTGTTTGACCTTTGTATACAAAGATTGATAACATGCTGGAAGAAGGGTTATCTTAAAGAACATTTACTAAAAGAAAGTTCTAATAAACCAAGATTTCTTGAACAAATGGTAATACAATTAAGGATTGGTTTCAAAATGTTTTGATCTAATTGAAAAGGAACCAGTTAACATTCTAAGCATAACTATTAACAAATGAATAAGGTGGGAGTGTGTTCCAATCTGTTTTTTTTTACTGGTTAATGTTTGCCTCCAAGATTAAAAGACTGACTAACATAATTTTTGTTGTAAGCCCAGATATTTTATTATTGCATATGCATAGGAATTGAGACTTTTGGGCATTATAGTGTATTGATTCTAGATCTGTTACTAGCAGCAAGTGCTTAGCCTTATGCCTATCCCACGCATGCTTAAACACTTCTACTGAGTTAACCTCTACCACTACAGTTGGAAGGCTATTCCATGCATCCACTACCCTCTCAGTAATGTAATACTTCCTGATATTATTTTTAAACCTTTGTCCCTCTATTTTTGAGACTATGTCCTCTTGTTATGGTAGTTTTCCTTCTTTTAAATATAGTCTCCACTTTTACTGTGTTGTTTCCCTTTATGTACTTAAAATGCTTTTATCATATTTCCCCTGTCTCGTCTTTTCAACAAGCTATACCTGTTAAGATCCTTTAACCTTTCCTGGTGAATTTTATCCTGCAATCCATGAACCAGTTTAGTAGCCCTTCTTTGAACTCTCTCTAAGGTATCCATATCCTTCTGAAGATATGGTCTCCAGTACTGTATCCAGTACTCTAAGTGAGGTCTCACCAGTGTTCTGTACAATGGCATGAGCATTTCCCTCTTCCTACTGCTAATACCTCTCCCTATGCAACCAAGCATTCTGCTAGCATTTCCTGCTGCTCTATTACATTGTACATTGTCATTAACAGCCAGAAACTGGAGAACAAGAAATGTGAATTAATGTATAGCTGTTTAACAATGCTTAACAAAATCTCCATTATCTTTTCCATTTATTTTGCAGAAGACAATGTTATTTGTCTATTTTGTATGTTTTAAAAATACATTATCAGTGAAGAGTAGAATAAATCTTATCCCATTTGCGAGACATAAAATTGTGATGATGTATATTTGTGATATAAGTAGGAATTACATTTTGAGATGTTAGATATAAATTAACAAAATAAAGAACGAGAGTCAGAGATAGCGTCTGTCTCCACGGGCACAAGTCTGGTGTGGGAGATGTGGTGGGCTAGCCACTGCGGGACACCCACGGAGTGAAACGTTCGAGGCCTGTGCAGACAAGATGAGCATGTTAGCCTTTTATTATTTTTCTCTAGGGAAAGCATAGGGCCAGTTAATAGTTGTTGTACATGGGCTATTCGCAGCCTCCATTGCATTTCTACCTAGTCTTGATTTCTGATGTATCCTCCATTGCTACATCACCTGTCTGCTCCCTTACCTGCCCACCCCCGCTTACTCCTTCCACCGATCCCTCCCCTTCACCTACAGTCTTCCACTTTCTCCTCCTACTCCTCCTACTTCTCCTCTACTCCTCCTCCTACTCCTCCCTCTACTCCACCTTCTCCTCTTTCCTCCTACTTCTCCTCTACTCCTCCTACTCCTTCCTCCTGCTCTTACTCCTCCCTCCTCCTCCTACTCCTCCCTTTACTCCACCTTCTCCTCCTACTTCTCCACTTTCTCCTCCTACTCCTCCCTCTACTCCACCTTCTCCTCTCTCCTCCTACTTCTCCACTTTCTCCTCCTACTCCTCCCTCTACTCCACCTTCTCCTCTCTCCTCTTCCTACTCCTCCCTCTATTCCTCCCACTTTCTCCTCCTACTCCTCCCTCTACTCCACCTACTCCTCCTCCTACTCCTCCCTCTATTCCTCCCACTTTCTCCTCCTACTCCTCCCTCTACTCCACCTACTCCTCCTCCTACTCCTCCCTCTACTCCACCTTCTCTTTCCTCCTACTTCTCCTCTACTCCTCCTACTCCTTCCTCCTGCTCTTACTCCTCCCTCCTCTTCCTACTCCTCCCTCTATTCCTCCTTCTCCTTCTCCTCCTCCTCCCTCTACTCCACTTTCTCCTTCTACTCCACCTTCTCCTCTCTCCTCCTACTTCTCCTCTATTCCTCCTTCTCCTCCTCCTACTCCTTCTTCCTGCTCTTACTCCTCTCTCCTCTTTCTACTCCTCCCTCTACTCCACCTTCTCCTCCTCCTCCTACTCCACCTTCTTCCCCTCTCGCTCTATCCACTACTCATTCTTCCATCCCCCCACTACCATATCTATATCCTTTATATGCTTCCTCCCTTCTTATTCCTTACCAATTTCCTCCGCTCATAGACAACTCTGCCTCTACCTGACATTATATTTTGAAGAAAAGTTGCTCTGGCCACTCTTCCGCCACTTCCCAGGGGGGAATACCACACTAACGAAAAATTATTCAGACTGGTGGAGGTGCACTTCATCATGAAAGAACGGTTTTGGGCACTCTCAAGGAAATAGTGCGGTCCTGACCCAGATTCCCATGGAAGTAAGACACCTGTAAGGGAGGTGGCTGTCCCTCATGTTTTTTCTTCACTAAGTCCCCAGAAATCTCATGAAAGGAACCTGACTCATTAGAACAAAACATGAACAATCAATTTACAACTCTCTACAGAGGGGGGTCAGCAAGAGAACTGTAAATAGAAAGACAAATACCCCCCAATCTCACACAGAAATAGGTGAGGAAACCTCTTCTACTGCTCCTCATGGTTGCTTAGAACAGATGAAAGAAGAAACAAGACACCTTTCAACAGAGCATGCAGTAGCTTTACCAGATCCTGACTCCACTCTGTTTGCGGATAAAGAGGAAAGGTACCATACTGGATTTGCTGTTGCTACAGAAGTTCAGGTACATCAAGCATCTTCACTTTCCTCACCCACATCTGCTCAAGACGCTGAATTGACAGCCTTCTCAGTGGCATACAAAATGCCTGAAGGAAGACATGCCAATACCTACACTCAAGATATGCCCTGGGTGCAGCACATTATTTTGGATCAATCTGGAAGATAAGAAGCACCACTCAGCTGACCAAAAGCTGCCAACCAAGCCACAAGTGCACCAAGGGAAGTGGACAGAAGGGTGTCTGCTTAAGAAACTTCTATACTCACCATGTAGGCCCTACCCGCAGATCTCAAGCTTCTGAAAGAATGACCCTGAAGAAATACAAAGCTGGAAAAACAGAAAGGGGCAACCCTTGAAGACGGGCTGTACTCCAACGCTCTCAAGCTCTGTTTACCCAAAAACATGTACTGGGCAGTGAGCCCATGGAACTTTATACCTATCCAAGACCCTCATGAACTCTTTGATCTCTAAATACTCTAAAGCACCTAGAATTACTCCTCTAATCATCAGTTACTGCCGATCCTGTGTCATTTGTGCCAAGGACAGCTCAGGCAGAAGAGAAGGAGAATCCTAAGCACCTAGCTAACTCTCACTATCCCTTTCAAGAATCCAAGTGACTATATCCAGGTGCCAAAGAGCTGCTGGGTCAAATATGCACTAGTTATAATGGACATTTTGTCAGGATGGCCAGAAGCCTAGCGGTCATCAATGTGACAACCAAGACCATATACCCAATAGTGCATTGTGAAAGTTGCAGAGATCACTCAGTGGATTCATTGTTCCAGATTCAAGACTCTCTCTCTCTGCAACATGAGAAGTAACATTTGTTGATTTTGACACACTTTTGACTCTAAAGGAAAAATGACTTGTTAAAAAAATAAATAAAAAGATACCAACAAGTAGGTGTTTGATGGCCATAATAATGCCTGACCACCTGCCATCGATGGAAAGCCGAGGACCCCAAAAGGAGACCTCGTGAAGCTAAAAAGATCCAAACGCCAAGCTTCCTCAGGATTATTTGCCCATCCTGAGTTTGTGGTGATATTAATATTGACTAAATGATCCGAATCCACCTACGCTGATGTAGCGTGGGACAGGTTTACTACTACAATGCATAAGCAAATGTGCCCTAGCCAAGGTTATTATGTCCATACACATAATACATGACAAGGTACTCTTGACACACCACATTCATGCTTCAGAACATAAAAAGGAGCACCCCTCTAAAGGGAAAGTTTGACACATATATATATTGATGCCATAGGTTTGCCAAGGGGGGTACCAGATGATTTTGCAGTAAAAGGAAAGTTTGAGTCCATTTTCCCAACCGTCACTGCCAATAATAATAATATTTTGATTTGCATTTATTATATCTATCGCAACCAACAATGTTTACCTGTCACCATGACTTGTTGTGCCTATACTCCAGATAACACAGGTCCATATGGTAATGTAAGCTCGTCTATTTATGATGTCCCTCTGAAGAACTAAGAAGACTTTAAGAACCGTTACTTCATAGGGTTTTGTGCCTTTGGGCTAACCTGTCTTCTGGAACTAACCAATAAAGTTTATCTTTTTTAGAATCTAACATTTCATAGGGGGGACTGATGTAGAATTATTTAAAAATCTTTATTGCACCTGTATTGAATTATTGTACTAACTCCATTTTAATCTCACATAACCTCACATTATGACAGACCCTCCATTTTGTCTACATTACATGACAGAATTTCCTAACAGCATTTAGTATAATGAATAGAGACTGTATTTTCTAAAAAGACATAGCTGACTCCGGAATTATTGAATCTCCTGTGACATGCAACAAAGTATAACCAAGGCCAAAGCCAAGGCCATGAGAACACTGTACTAATGAAATGTTCTATTCATAAAAAGAACCTTGCACCTGACCACGAGTCTCACATCACTAACTGCCCAAAATGACGCTCAATCCCCCCTTCCCACCGAGTAAACCTCATGCTGGGAGAGATGGCGCTTGAGCCATCTGTCCACACCCGTGTCCAGAACAATACCACCTCCCGGTGGGAGGACACCTAGCTAGTCACTCAAATCCCTGAGCCAATTAATAATATTGATGGGTGGACACTGATATAGCCACTTAACATTTAATCCAATTAATGATGTTTATTTGTTATTATCTGATATTCAATGATGATGTCATTTTGCCTTTAAAAGGGTCTGCATACCCGTTTTCTAACCAGATGCCATTAAATTTTCTGAAGTGCTTTTAACCTGAACTCCATGTGTCAGTGTGAACTTACTTCTGCGTATACGCAATTTAATCATCTCAGATTTGGACAGGAACAGATAGACATTTAAACATATTTGTTTATTTCTAAATTAATCTATATCAGGATCTCTATTAAAGACCCCCTTCCAGGAGTCTGTATATAAGGGTGTGTGTGTACAACCTAATAAAGTGTCTTTGTTTTCATCCTTCATCAAGTCTCGACTGATATTTGAGTGAGCTGCTACAGTCACTGAAGGTGTCCTGCTGAAAAAGAAAGTATATTAACAGATACTCAGGCTACTGAGTACTGATCTCCATTACAATGATGAGCCTGTTCCAACCAATAGGTAGGTACGGCTGTTTTTGTCATACAGAGCCCTGAAGTTAGGAAGTGCTCCCCTGTATATAGACCATACCTGCAGAGGTTGCTAGTATGACGTGTCCTCGAAGGCCTTGATAAGCAGAGTCCAATGTAACCCGGGAGTGATGGTTTAATGTTTGATGACACACGGTTCACGAGATCAATAGAGTACACACAAGGCATGGAATGTGAAAGAAATGCTATTTTATGCTGTATAAAATTATTACTAGATATAACACAAACATTACTCTCGTTTTATAGATTATACTGCCAACGTTACTCTCGTTATAGATATACTGCCAACGTTAATCTCGTTATAGATATACTGCCAGCGTTGCTCGTTATATAGATATACCATCAACATTACTCTCATTATATAGATATACTGCCAACGTTGCTCGTTCTATAGATATACCACCAACGTTACTCTCGTTCTAGATATACTGCCAACGTTACTCTCGTTCTATAGATATACCGCCAACGTTACTCTCGTTCTAGATATACTGCCAACGTTACTCTTGTTCTATAGATATACCGCCAACGTTACTCTGGTTCTAGATATACTGCCAACTTTACTCTCGTTCTATAGATATACTGCCAACGTTACTCTCGTTCTATAGATATACCGCCAACGTTACTCTCGTTCTATAGATATACCACCAACGTTACTCTCGTTCTAGATATACTGCCAACGTTACTCTCGTTCTATAGATATACCGCCAACGTTACTCTCGTTCTAGATATACTGCCAACGTTACTCTTGTTCTATAGATATACCGCCAACGTTACTCTGGTTCTAGATATACTGCCAACTTTACTTTCGTTCTATAGATATACTGCCAACGTTACTCTCGTTCTATAGATATACCACCAACGTTACTCTCGTTCTACAGATACTGCCAACGTTACTCTCGTTCTATAGATATACTGCCAACGTTACTCTCGTTCTATAGATATACTGCCAACGTTACTCTCGTTCTATAGATATACCACCAACGTTACTCTCTTCTAGATATACTGCCAACGTTACTCTCGTTCTATAGATATACCACCAACGTTACTCTCGTTCTATAGATATACCACCAACGTTACTCTTGTTCTAGATATACTGCCAACGTTACTCTCGTTCTATAGATATACCGCCGTTACTCTCGTTCTATAGATATACCGCCGTTACTCTCGTTCTATAGATATACCACCAACGTTACTCTCGTTCTATAGATATACCACCAAGGTTACTCTTGTTCTAGATATACTGCCAACGTTACTCTCGTTCTATAGATATACCGCCGTTACTCTCGTTCTATAGATATACCACCAACGTTACTCTCGTTCTATAGATATACCACCAACGTTACTCTTGTTCTAGATATACTGCCAACGTTACTCTCGTTCTATAGATATACCGCCGTTACTCTCGTTCTATAGATATACCACCAACGTTACTCTCGTTCTATAGATATACCACCAACGTTACTCTTGTTCTAGATATACTGCCAACGTTACTCTCGTTCTATAGATATACCGCCGTTACTCTCGTTCTATAGATATACCACCAACGTTACTCTCGTTCTATAGATATACTGTAGAATATTGCATATTCTGTATATTCCTATTCAAATACATATTAAGGTGTGGCTGTCTAATGGGGTAAACAGAACAGATGGTGTTTCCTATTCTGTACCATGAGGTCTCTGGAATTTGCTGTATAAGAGATTTGGGGTGGTCTTTATATGGAGAATTTCCTTATATGGCAAGAGTATGCTCTGACGTCAGTATGGGCACTTCTATATAGTAACAGAGGGACACGAGGTCTCGCTTTCTTCGCTCTTGGCTCTCTGAGCTCTCTCTGGTTCTCTCTCGATGTAAAGATGTAAGGACGTCAGGAGTCCAGCAATTACCATCTGCTGTTGAACATCCATTATCCTGTAACATCCTTTGTTGTTTTATTATGTATCAGTAACTAAGAATAAACCTGAAGAAACCGTAAGTCAGATTGCGTATTAGTACTTTTCAATAATATAGACATATATTATTGTGGCGAGCATTTGGCCCAAGACTATATACACAAAAGACGTATATATATATATCAATCAACTGAAGACAAGAAGTAATTAAGAAGATTTAACTGTGACGATTCCAAACCAGTTTTTACATATACCACCAACGTTACTCTCGTTCCATAGATATACCACCAACGTTACTCTCGTTCTATAGATATACCACCAACGTTACTCTCGTTCTATAGATATACCACCAACGTTACTCTCGTTCTATAGATATACCACCGTTACTCTTGTTCTAGATATACTGCCAACGTTACTCTTGTTCTAGATATACTGCCAACGTTACTCTCGTTCTATAGATATACTGCCAACGTTACTCTCGTTCTATAGCTATACCGCCAACGTTACTCTTGTTCTAGATATACCGCCGACGTTACTCTCGTTCTATAGATATACCACCAACGTTACTCTCGTTCTAGATATACTGCCAACGTTACTCTCGTTCTATAGATATACCGCCGTTACTCTCGTTCTATAGATATACCGCCGTTACTCTCGTTCTATAGATATACCACCAACGTTACTCTTGTTCTAGATATACTGCCAACGTTACTCTCGTTCTATAGATATACCGCCGTTACTCTCGTTCTATAGCTATACCACCAACGTTACTCTCGTTCTATAGATATACCACCAACGTTACTCTTGTTCTAGATATACTGCCAACGTTACTCTCGTTCTATAGATATACCGCCGTTACTCTCGTTCTATAGATATACCACCAACGTTACTCTCGTTCTATAGATATACCACCAACGTTACTCTTGTTCTAGATATACTGCCAACGTTACTCTCGTTCTATAGATATACCGCCGTTACTCTTGTTCTATAGATATACCGCCAACGTTACTCTCGTTCTATAGATATACCACCAACGTTACTCTTGTTCTAGATATACTGCCAACGTTACTCTCGTTCTATAGATATACCGCCGTTACTCTCGTTCTATAGATATACCACCAACGTTACTCTCGTTCTATAGATATACCACCAACGTTACTCTCGTTCTATAGATATACCACCAACGTTACTCTCGTTCTAGATATACCACCAACGTTACTCTTGTTCTAGATATACTGCCAACGTTACTCTCGTTCTATAGATATACCGCCGTTACTCTCGTTCTATAGATATACCACCAACGTTACTCTCGTTCTATAGATATACCACCAACGTTACTCTCGTTCCATAGATATACCACCAACGTTACTCTCGTTCCATAGATATACCACCAACGTTACTCTCGTTCCATAGATATACCACCAACGTTACTCTCGTTCTATAGATATACCACCAACGTTACTCTCGTTCTATAGATATACCACCGTTACTCTTGTTCTAGATATACTGCCAACGTTACTCTTGTTCTATAGATATACCGCCGTTACTCTCGTTCTATAGATATACCACCAACGTTACTCTTGTTCTAGATATACTGCCAACGTTACTCTCGTTCTATAGATATACCGCCGACGTTACTCTCGTTCTATAGATATACCACCAACGTTACTCTTGTTCTAGATATACTGCCAACGTTACTCTCATTCTAGATATGCTGCCAACGTTACTCTCGTTCTATAGATATACCGCCGTTACTCTCGTTCTATAGATATACCGCCATTACTCTCGTTCTATAGATATACCACCAACGTTACTCTCGTTCTATAGATATACCACCAACGTTACTCTTATTCTAGATATACTGCCAACGTTACTCTCGTTTTATAGATATACCGCCGTTACTCTCGTTATATACATATACCGCCAACGTTGCTCGTTATATAGATATACCGCCAACGTTGCTCTCGTTATATAGATACACCGCCAACATTACTCCTCGTACTAAAGACATACCACCGACATTACTTCTGTTGTAAAGATATTCTGCCAACATTAGTCTTGTTTTATAGATATATCGCCAACGTTACTCATGTAATACCGATATATTGGAAAACTCCTATGAAACTTTTGGAGGTAAAAATAAAAAAGCAAAGCATAATATTCCACACTAAGCACTGTTACATTGAAAAAGCATTGCTGAACAGTTTTATTACATACACATTATACATATATATATATATATAGAGAGAGAGAGATCTTTACAGTGTTTACATTTTGTTCATATAGTAAAAATATTTATTCCACAATAATTCTCCCATTTATAAAGAAAATGACAAGTAAGCATGTATTTAATTCTCTTAAATTCTATTTTAATATTTTGTGAAAGGATGGTTGAAAACCTCTTTAAGCATGACATGTTCCCTTCCTAGTCAGTCCTCCGGCAACTGAGCTCTGTGACCATTTACCTATTTTCTAGATTAATGTGAGCACCATCTCTGAACCTTCACGCCTCTAGGAGACTAGAACAGCCGCTTCCTACAGCAACACCTTCTGCCTCTACTCCGACCAAACAAAACTGCGATCTTGTACAACCGGTACAATCCTTTCTGTGTCTCACAGCTCATCCCTGAAATAAAACGCCAGAGTAGGTTTAGAAAAACACTATACAAAGGAAATATTACTAGAACATGTAGAATACACAAACTATAACGTGAACACAGGAACATGTATAGACACAATATAAAGGAAGAGACAGGAACATGTATAGACACAATATAAAGGAAGAGACAGGAACATGTATAGACACAATATAAAGGAAGAGACAGGAACATGTATAGACACAATATAAAGGAAGAGACAGGAACATGTATAGACACAATATAAAAGGAAGAGACAGGAACATGTATAGACACAATATAAAGGAAGAGACTGGAACATGTATAGACACAATATAAAGGAAGAGACAGGAACGGGTATAGACATAATATAAAGGAAGAGACAGGAACATGTATAGACACAATATAAAGGAAGAGACTGGAACATGTATAGACACAATATAAAGGAAGAGACAGGAACGGGTATAGACATAATATAAAGGAAGAGACAGGAACATGTATAGACACAATATAAAGGAAGAGACAGGAACATGTATAGACACAATATAAAGGAAGAGTCTGGAACGGGTATAGACACAATATAAAGGAAGAGACAGGAACATGTATAGACACAATATAAAGGAAGAGACAGGAACATGTATAGACACATAATATAAAGGAAGAGTCTGGAACATGTATAGACACAATATAAAGGAAGAGACTGGAACATGTATAGACACAATATAAAGGAAGAGACAGGAACATGTATAGACACAATATAAAGGAAGAGTCTGGAACATGTATAGACACAATATAAAGGAAGAGACAGGAACGGGTATAGACATAATATAAAGGAAGAGTCTGGAACATGTATAGACACAATATAAAGGAAGAGACAGGAACATGTATAGACACAATATAAAGGAAGAGACTGGAACATGTATAGACATAATATAAAGGAAGAGACTGGAACATGTATAGACACATAATATAAAGGAAGAGTCTGGAACATGTATAGACACAATATAAAGGAAGAGACTGGAACATGTATAGACACAATATAAAGGAAGAGACAGGAACATGTATAGACACAATATAAAGGAAGAGACTGGAACATGTATAGACACAATATAAAGGAAGAGACAGGAACGGATATAGACACAATATAAAGGAAGAGACTGGAACATGTATAGACACAATATAAAGGAAGAGACTGGAACATGTATAGACATAATATAAAGGAAGAGACTGGAACATGTATAGACACAATATAAAGGAAGAGACAGGAACATGTATAGACACATAATATAAAGGAAGAGTCTGGAACATGTATAGACACAATATAAAGGAAGAGACTGGAACATGTATAGACACAATATAAAGGAAGAGACAGGAACATGTATAGACACATAATATAAAGGAAGAGTCTGGAACATGTATAGACACAATATAAAGGAAGAGACTGGAACATGTATAGACACAATATAAAGGAAGAGACAGGAACATGTATAGACACATAATATAAAGGAAGAGTCTGGAACATGTATAGACACAATATAAAGGAAGAGACAGGAACATGTATAGACACAATATAAAGGAAGAGACTGGAACATGTATAGACACATAATATAAAGGAAGAGTCTGGAACATGTATAGACACAATATAAAGGAAGAGACTGGAACATGTATAGACACAATATAAAGGAAGAGACTGGAACATGTATAGACACAATATAAAGGAAGAGACAGGAACATGTATAGACACAATATAAAGGAAGAGTCTGGAACATGTATAGACACAATATAAAGGAAGAGACTGGAACATGTATAGACACAATATAAAGGAAGAGACAGGAACATGTATAGACACATAATATAAAGGAAGAGTCTGGAACATGTATAGACACAATATAAAGGAAGAGACTGGAACATGTATAGACACAATATAAAGGAAGAGACTGGAACATGTATAGACACAATATAAAGGAAGAGACAGGAACATGTATAGACACAATATAAAGGAAGAGACAGGAACATGTATAGACACAATATAAAGGAAGAGACAGGAACGGGTATAGACATAATATAAAGGAAGAGACTGGAACATGTATAGACACAATATAAAGGAAGAGACAGGAACATGTATAGACACAATACAAAGGAAGAGACAGGAACATGTATAGACACAATATAAAAGGAAGAGACAGGAACATGTATAGACACAATATAAAGGAAGAGACTGGAACATGTATAGACACAATATAAAGGAAGAGACAGGAACGGGTATAGACATAATATAAAGGAAGAGACAGGAACATGTATAGACACAATATAAAGGAAGAGACTGGAACATGTATAGACACAATATAAAGGAAGAGACAGGAACATGTATAGACACAATATAAAGGAAGAGACTGGAACATGTATAGACACAATATAAAGGAAGAGACAGGAACGGGTATAGACATAATATAAAGGAAGAGACTGGAACATGTATAGACACAATATAAAGGAAGAGACAGGAACATGTATAGACACAATACAAAGGAAGAGACAGGAACATGTATAGACACAATATAAAAGGAAGAGACAGGAACATGTATAGACACAATATAAAGGAAGAGACTGGAACATGTATAGACACAATATAAAGGAAGAGACAGGAACGGGTATAGACATAATATAAAGGAAGAGACAGGAACATGTATAGACACAATATAAAGGAAGAGACTGGAACATGTATAGACACAATATAAAGGAAGAGACAGGAACATGTATAGACACAATATAAAGGAAGAGACTGGAACATGTATAGACACAATATAAAGGAAGAGACAGGAACATGTATAGACACAATATAAAGGAAGAGAAAGGAACATGTATAGACACAATATAAAGGAAGAGACAGGAACATGTATAGACACAATATAAAGGAAGAGACAGGAACGGGTATAGACATAATATAAAGGAAGAGACTGGAACATGTATAGACACAATATAAAGGAAGAGACTGGAACATGTATAGACATAATATAAAGGAAGAGACTGGAACATGTATAGACACAATATAAAGGAAGAGACTGGAACATGTATAGACATAATATAAAGGAAGAGACTGGAACATGTATAGACACAATATAAAGGAAGAGACTGGAACATGTATAGACACAATATAAAGGAAGAGACTGGAACATGTATAGACATAATATAAAGGAAGAGACTGGAACATGTATAGACACAATATAAAGGAAGAGACAGGAACATGTATAGACAATATAAAGGAAGAGACTGGAACATGTATAGACACAATATAAAGGAAGAGACTGGAACATGTATAGACACAATATAAAGGAAGAGACTGGAACATGTATAGACACAATATAAAGGAAGAGACAGGAACATGTATAGACACAATATAAAGGAAGAGACAGGAACATGTATAGACACAATATAAAGGAAGAGACAGGAACATGTATAGACACAATATAAAGGAAGAGACAGGAACGGGTATAGACATAATATAAAGGAAGAGACTGGAACATGTATAGACACAATATAAAGGAAGAGACTGGAACATGTATAGACATAATATAAAGGAAGAGACTGGAACATGTATAGACACAATATAAAGGAAGAGACTGGAACATGTATAGACATAATATAAAGGAAGAGACTGGAACATGTATAGACACAATATAAAGGAAGAGACTGGAACATGTATAGACACAATATAAAGGAAGAGACTGGAACATGTATAGACATAATATAAAGGAAGAGACTGGAACATGTATAGACACAATATAAAGGAAGAGACAGGAACATGTATAGACAATATAAAGGAAGAGACTGGAACATGTATAGACACAATATAAAGGAAGAGACTGGAACATGTATAGACACAATATAAAGGAAGAGACTGGAACATGTATAGACACAATATAAAGGAAGAGACAGGAACATGTATAGACACAATATAAAGGAAGAGACAGGAACATGTATAGACATAACATTCTATACAATATATAAAAGAAACAGCAGGAATGTGTGAAATATAGAGTTTAGACCTGCACTACATATAGAAAAACACGGAACATGTACACTAATATTATTCTACATACAGTTGTAATCAAAATTATTCAACTCATTGAAAGTCAGGTTTATTGTAAACATTTAGTGACTTTCAGCTGTTTGCAATAAACAAATCAAACAAAAGTAATTGAAATAGCTCAACACAACGAATGTTTAAAGTGCTTTCCCCCAAATTCAACTGAAAGTGCAACTTTTGACTTTTTCAGTCTCAAAATTATAAAAAAACCCTTCATGGCAAGCGTCTTTAGTACTGTTAGAGCACCCTTTTACTGTAATGACCTGCTGCAAACGATGCATGGCCAGACACCAGCATCTGGCAGTGTTCCTGGGAAATATTAAGCAATGGCCTCCAGTTCAGTAATATTCTTGGGTTTGCATTCTGCAACCACCTTCTTCAAATCCCACCGGAGATTTTCTAAGGGGTTCATGTCAGGTGACTGATGGCCACTGTAGAATGTTCCACAACCAAGCTTTGGTGGAATTTAAGGTATGTTTAGGATCATTGTCTTGTTGAAAGGTCCAATGATAACCAAGCTCAGACGACATGACGTTTTCTCCTAGGATTTCCTACTTCAATGAATCCTTCTTGCTTTCCGCACGCTGCAGGTTTCCAGTGCCAGAGGATGCAAATCAGCCCCAGAGCATCACAGAGCCACCACCATGCTTAACTGTAGGCAAAGTGTTTTTTTTCAGCATATACTTAATTCTTCCTCCGGACATACTGCTGATCCATTGGGCCGAAAAGTTCCGTTTTTGTTTCTTCTGTAGCTTATTTAGATGATCTTAAGCATATTTGAGCTAACTTATGTTTGGTTTTTGTTCAGTTTGTAGTAGTTTAGTCTTGAAGTTCTGGTAGGGAAACCTGCTGTGTTTAGTATACACTTACTGTGCTCACTGAAACCTCAGTGCCTGTTGCCACTAAGTCTTGCTTCAAGCCTTTTGTAGTCACTCGAGGGTTTTTCACAACCTGCCTTCTCAGAAAGCTGGCTGCAGCCATTGATAGGGTGATGATCTCTTCTCTGTACTGTCTACCATTCTTTTGACTTAGCAATATTTCTAACATGCAGTCAATCGTGACATTCAACAAACCCCTAGCCAGTTCAGGTATTTCAAGTATTCCAGCTCAAGCACACCTGGTGCAACAAATGAAACCCTTGAGTAGTTCTATCATTTGTGCTTGAGACAACGCCTGTTTTGCATGTTTGAGCTGTTGTGAGCGATTCTATTCACGGGGTTGAATAATTTTGAGACTGGAGACGTCATTATAAGTAGCTTTTTTAGTTGAATTTGGGGAGACCACTTGAAGCATTCGTTGTGTTGAGCAATTTCACTTAATTTTGTTTAATCTGTTCATTGCAAACAGCTGAAAGTCTCTAAATGTTGACAATAAACCTGACTTTCACTGGGGGGTTGAATAATTTGGATTATAACTGTAAACAGTCACATACACACTCCTATGAATTAATTGCTTATGGTGTGTTTTCCAGTGTGTGACACTGGGTATAGTAATCTATACACCCATGGCACCCCCTGCCTATGATTGTGTATACCCACAACAAAAAATCTTTGGCAAAAGCAATGTACCAAGCACAAGCACAACGCCCCATAATCTTTATTTTCTATCATTACGATTGTACATCTCACTGCACTGAATGTCCTCACCTTGGCCACTGCTTGTTTCTGTCTGTCAGAGGGACGTACATGACACCCATTAGGCGAGCCCTTGTGATCTCCCCATCGTCAGCCTTGTCGTACTGCTCCAGAGCTTGGCTGCCACCTTCAGGTCCCACTGGCAAGATCAATCTTCCCTCCGGCTTTAACTGCTTTAATAACTGCCGGGACAAACAAACGTCATGTAAAGGAGCCCTGGCCGCAAACACTTATAGCTTAGCATTTTATGGCACATCTCACAGCCAAGCTGAGTGTGTGCGGCACACGGCTCTAAACTGATACAAGCTGCTGTGTGCCATCCTCTGATCAGGAGAACTGCCAGTTGGGGGATAATCTACTTATCTCGTAACCCCCTTATTATTACTCTAATAATAAAGAGGCAGAGAGTGTCGCAGGAATAAACACATGCTTCACACAGGGTCACTTTATGACATGAATTCCCCTGCCTGAACCATCCACTTAATCAGCCATAGCATGGAGGCAGTTCCTGTGGTATATAACTGAGCCACGCCATCCTAATGGTGCCTGGTACAAAGCCTGCAGCTTCCCAACATCTTTGGGTCTAATAAGCGTGCCCACACTTGGGGACTTTTGTTGGCAACCTTGGACCCCGAAAAACACACACAAGCCCATCTGCCATCCTGATCTGAACAAAATCAGTCATTTTTACCAAGCTGGGGCACCCACGGACGTTTTCAGATACTGGTCACCCAGGTACCCGATGCGATAAGCGGAGTAGGATAAGAGTCCTACAATGAACGTCATTTTAGTAAATATTTTATTATATCTTTTCATGTGACAACACTAAAGAAATGACACTCTGCTACAATGTAAAGTAGTAAGTGTACAGCCTGTATAACAGTGGAAATTTGCTGTCCCCTCAAAATAACTCAACACACAGCCATTAATGTCTAAACCAAGCTTCCCCAAACTCCGGCCCTCCAGATGTTGCTGAACTACAACTCCCATGATTCGATGAATGAAATAGATAGGATGAGAATTGTGGGAGTTGTAGTTCAGCAACATCTGGAGGGCCGGAGTTTGGAGAAAGCTGGTCTAAACCGTTGGCAACAAAAATGAGTATACCCCTAAATGAAAATGTCCAAATTGGGCCCAATTAGCCATTTTCCCTCCTTGGTGTCATGTGACTCGTTAGTGTTACAAGGTCTCAGGTGTGAAGGGGGAGTAGGTGTGTTAAATTTGGTGTTATCGCTCTCATACTGGTCACTAGAAGTTCCACATGGCATCTCATGGCAAAGAACTCTCTGAGGTTCTGAAAAAAATGAACTGTTGTTCTACATAAAGATGGCCTAGGCTATAAGAAGATTGCCAAGACCCTGAAACTGAGCTGCAGCATGGTGGGCAAGACCATACAGCGGTTTCACAGGACAGGTTTCACTCAGAACAGGCCTCGCCCTGGTCGACCAAAGAAGTTAAGAGCATGTGCTGATTGTCATATCCAGAGGTTGTCTTTGGGAAATAGACGTATGAGGGCTGCCAGCATTGCTGCAGAGGTAAAAGGGGTGAGGAGTCAGCCTGTCAGTGTTCAGACCATACGTTGCACACTGCATCAAATTGGTCTGCATGGCTGTCGTCCCAGAAGGAAGCCTCTTCAAAAGATGATGCACAAGAAAGCCGGCAAACAGTTTTCTGAAGACAAGCAGACTAAGGACATGGATTACTGGAACCATGTCCTGTGGTCCAGATAAGACGAAGATAAACGTATTTGGTTCAGATGGTGTCAAGCGTGTGTGGCGGCAACCAGGTGAGGAGTACAAAGACAAGTGTGTCTTGCCTACAGTCAAGCATGGTGGTGGGAGTGTCATGGTCTGGGCCTGCATGAGTGCTGCCGGCACTGGGGAGCTACAGTTCATTGAGGGAACCATGAATGACAACATGTACTGTGACATACTGAATCAGCGCATGACCCCCTCCCTTCGGAGGCTGGACCGCAGGGCAGTATTCCAACATGATAACAACCCCAAACACACCTCCAAGATGACCACTGCCTTGATAAAGAAGCTGAAGGTAAAGGAGATGGACTGGCCAAGTATGTCTCCAGACCTAAACCCTATTAAGCATCTGTGGGGCATCCTCAAATGGAAGGTGGGGGAGCGCAAGGTCTCTAACATCCACCAGCTCCGTGATGTCGTCATGGAGGAGGACTCCAGTGGCAACCTGTGAAGCTCTGATGAACTCCATGCCCATGAGGGTTAAGGCAGTGCTGGAAAATAATGGTGGCCACACAAAATATTGACACTTTCTTCTTTTTTCCAATTTTGATATTTCCACTTAGGGGTGTACTCACTTTTGTTGCCAACGGTTTAGACATTAATGGCTGTGTGTTGAGTTAATTTGAGGGGACAGCGGATTAATTCACACTGTTATACAGGCTGTACACTTACTACTTTACATTATAGCAGAGTGTCATTTCTTTAGTGTTGTCACATGAAAAGATATAATAAAATATTTACAAAAATGTGAGGGGTGTACTCACTTTTGCGAGATACTGCAGATGTGACTAAACAGCCAAAAGACTTTCTTTAAATCAAAACTGACTGATGTACATGTCTGCTGACTCACTGTATTTAAAGCGGCACTGTCATGCCGAACTTACCTTTCCCCAATCGATTCCTCTTCTCTCCCTCTCTCAGGATCTGTTCTTCATTTCTTCCGGTCTGCTCTAGTTTTCTTTAACCCCTTAAGGACCAAACTTCTGGAATAAAAGGGAATCATGACATGTCACACATGTCATGTGTCCTTGAGAGGTTAAAACATAAGACAAAGTAGGGTCTTATGGAGGTTTCCTACGCTTGACCAGCTACAACCAGCGGAGGAGCAAAGTGTGCTTCGTTTCCGGTGGTCAGAGCAATTTTCCCACAATTCTCACCTTTCCTCCATGTTCCTGCGAAGCCTCCTTTTACATTTCCCGAAGTCTTGTTATTTTAGACAGAATGCCGGCAAACTACCGAATTGCGTCCTAACAGAATGAGAACAGTTTCCCCATTCGTGTTAGGACGCAATTCGGTATTTTGTTTGTATCGGAATTTCATTAGAATGAATGAAACTCCGACATGATTCGTGCTGCGGCTGCATCTTGCAGCCGCTTAGTAGATAACTCCCTAATTCCCACGGTATCAGGGAGCTATCTACCAAAAAGCAGAAAGACCTAAATTGGTCTTCCAGACAAATTTACTAATACTAAGTAAAGATTACTTAGTATTAGTAAATAATCTGCCCCTACTCGCTATATCACGGCGTTCTATGCCGTCCCGCATTAAATGGGCTTTAAAGCCGTTGCGGCGGCATAGAACGCCGTAACGACTGAAGCCCCCAGGAGATCGGAGGTACTTACCTCCGCCCCGATCCTCTTCTGGAGGGCTGCCTGACAGCCCAGGCAGCCCTCCCTCGGCAAATGAGGCCCCCGGAGGCCATGTGATCGCTCTCAAAGAGCGATCACATGGCCCCCTATAGCTGGCTGTGGATCTGCCAGCAGGGGGACTGTCTGAAATGTCAGATAGTCCCCCTGCTGGTGGGAAGTAGTAAAAAAAATTGTTAAACATGTTTTAAAATAAAATAAATGCATATATATATATATATATATATATATATATATATATATATATATATATACCAAAAATATATATATATATATATATATATAAAACCAAAAAAACAAACAAAAACGTTTGGGATATGGCTGTGCAATCTAAAAATAAGGAACAAAACAAATATATAGTGTAATACAGTTTGGTAAGCAATTATGCGCTCAATGAAATGTCAAATTTGACTCATAACAACACTGATTGGTTGCTTTCAATCAACCAATCAGAGAGTAATGAGTCAAATTACACAGCATGGGAAAATTCCAAAGAACTTTCCCATGCTGTGTAAGATTACTCAAAGCACTCTGATTGGTTGGATTTCAAGCCAACCAGAGTGCTGTGACAGGTAAATGTAGAGACTTGCGCTCTGTTTTTTTTTTTAATTTTCAAAGTGCGACGGGTATTATGGACTTTTATTTGGCCTTTTTTGGGGCTGAAAGAAGATTTTAGAAAAAAGAAGACCTCAAATGGTAGGTTTTATTTAGTTTTTACAGGTATTTAGTTCTCTTGTTCCCCCCCCTCACTATTTTTAGGTATGTAGGGGTTTATTAATTTTTTTTGGGTGGGGTGACTAGGGGCTTGGGGACCCCTAGTCACCTGAGGGGGAGGTTAATATTTTCATTTAGGGCCGGGGGGGGGGGGACAATAGGTCCCCCATTCAGTTTAATAGCCCCCACTCGTACGGCACGAGTGGAGGCTCGGGAGGGGGGATACTAGAGGTTTTTTTTGTAACAGTTCTGCTCACTGTTTAATAGATATGCCCCAACTCACGGTATAGCGAGTAGGGCCTGAATTTACTGATAATGAGTAATCTTTACTTAGTATTAGTAAATTTGGCTGAAAGACCAATTTAGGTCTTTCAGCCTTTTGGTAGATAGCTCCCTAATACCGTGGGAATTAGGGCGTTATTTACTAAGCGGCTGCAAGAATCGTATCGGAGTTTCATTCAGTCTACTGAAATTCTGATACGAACAAAGTCCCGAATTGCGTCCTAACACGAATGGAGAAACTGTTCTCATTCTGTTAGTACGCAATTCAGCAGTTTTGCAGACGTTCTGTCTAAAATAACAGGACGCTCGGGAAATGTGAAAGGAAGCATCGCGGGAACAGAGGAGAAAGCTAAGGCTTATGGAAAAATGTCTCTGAGCACCGGAAAAGAAGCACACTTTGCTCCTCCGCTGGTCAGAGATGGTCAGGCGTAGGAAACCTCCATAAGAGAAATAGTCCCTACTTTGTCTTATGTTTTAATGAAAACTAGAGCAGACAGGAAGAAATGAACAAATCCTGTCAGAGGGAGAGAAGAGGAATCGATTTTGGGAAAGGTAAGTTTGGCATGACAGGGCCGCTTTAACATGTAGTGGGGTATGCTAGGTATAGTTTTTTTTGCACTACTTGCCTGAATCCAATAAAAAAATATTAACATTAAAAAAAATCCTCTTCCTTCTTTAAAATAGATAATGTCCTGCAATATCCCTTCTAGCCACCATGTGGCACTGTGACGTGATTACAATAATGCCCCTCGATCATTGCAGACTGTCTTTATATATTGCATGTAGTATATTTGTTGAATATCTGTGAATATAATCATGGTATCATGGACAATACGCCTGTATTTCTCTGTGTTTTATCTATATACCCACACATCGTGTGATGCCAATACCCATTTTTACATGGCTTAATTAATATAATCACGGTATCCTGGACAATACGCCTGTATTCTCTGTGTTTTATCTATATACCCACACATCGTGTGATGCCAATACCCATTTTTACATGGCTTAATTAATATAATCACGGTATCCTGGACAATACGCCTGTATTTCTCTGTGTTTTATCTATATACCCACACATCGTGTGATGCCAATACCCATTTTTACATGGCTTAATTAATATAATCACGGTATCATGGACAATACGCCTGTATTTCTCTGTGTTTTATCTATATACCCACACATCGTGTGATGCCAATACCCATTTTTACATGGCTTAATTAATATAATCACGGTATCATGGACAATACGCCTGTATTTCTCTGTGTTTTATCTATATACCCACACATCGTGTGATGCCAATACCCATTTTTACATGGCTTAATTAATACAATCACGGTATCCTGGACAATACGCCTGTATTCTCTGTGTTTTATCTATATACCCACACATCGTGTGATGCCAATACCCATTTTTACATGGCTTAATTCATATAATCACGGTATCATGGACAATACGCCTGTATTTCTCTGTGTTTTATCTATATACCCACACATCGTGTGATGCCAATACCCATTTTTACATGGCTTAATTCATATAATCACGGTATCATGGACAATACGCCTGTATTTCTCTGTGTTTTATCTATATACCCACACATCGTGTGATGCCAATACCCATTTTTACATGGCTTAATTAATATAATCACGGTATCATGGACAATACGCCTGTATTCTCTGTGTTTTATCTATATACCCACACATCGTGTGATGCCAATACCCATTTTTACATGGCTTAATTAATATAATCACGGTATCATGGACAATACGCCTGTATTCTCTGTGTTTTATCTATATACCCACACATCGTGTGATGCCAATACCCATTTTTACATGGCTTAATTCATATAATCACGGTATCATGGACAATACGCCTGTATTCTCTGTGTTTTATCTATATACCCACACATCGTGTGATGCCAATACCCATTTTTACATGGCTTAATTAATATAATCACGGTATCATGGACAATACGCCTGTATTCTCTGTGTTTTATCTATATACCCACACATCGTGTGATGCCAATACCCATTTTTACATGGCTTAATTCATATAATCACTGTATCATGGACAATCCCCTATATTCTCTGTGTTTTATCTATATACCCACACATCGTGTGATGCCAATACCCATTTTTACATGGCTTAATTCATATAATCACGGTATCATGGACAATCCCCTATATTCTCTGTGTTTTATCTATATACCCACACATCGTGTGATGCCAATACCCATTTTTACATGGCTTAATTCATATAATCACGTTAGCCGAACACGCAGCTCGCAGGAACACAGGTTAGAAAATGCTAAGCTTTCAGATTGTTTTCTCTCTTTTGAATTTCTGGAATCCTTTGGCCACCATTGTTATCATAACACGTAGCTCTATTTCTTTAGACTGTAAGCATTGTGAGCAAGACCCTCGCCAGCCGCTGTTCCTGTAAGTTAAACCTATCGTGTTGAATTCAGTGCTGAAATGTTTTAAAACATAATAATATACAATCACGGGAAAAAGAAAGTACAACCTCTTTGAATTATATTGTTTTCTTTATCAGTACATAATAACCACCATCTGTTCCTTAGCAAGTCTTAAAATTAAGTAAATATAACCTCAGATGAACACCACGCGACATATTATACAGTGTCCTGATTTATTGAACAAGAATAACGCTAAAATGGAGAAACTAAGTACACCCTTACTGCTGGCACAGTAAGTAAGAGGCTAAGCAGCAGACAGGTGCTGCTAATCAAATACCCTGGATTAATTGATCATCAGCCAGAGTGACCACCTCTGTAGAAGCTGAAGGTTTAGTAGTTTGCTGGAGCAATGCCACGGAGGAAAGACACCAGGAATGATCTCAGTTTCACAAGATCAGGGCTAGTGGTCGGTCTAGTTCGGTAGTTTAAAACCGAATAAACATAGTCAATATTCTTACCTTGGAGTTTGTTCCCCTTGTTCGTGGGAATGTTTCCACCAAACAGTGTCTTTCTAAGTGTTGTAGAACCAAACGCAAGTGATGCTGGAAGTCCAGCGGTGTCCGTGAGTTTCTGTGTCCGTTTTCAGTTCCATGAACTCGACGGCCAAATACCGCTGCCTGCGTTCGTGCGAACAAGATGGCCGCCACCTCGTGGTCGTCCATAGGAATTGCGGCCACCCAGACGAACACTTAGAACACTGCTGTGGAAATTGCTACAAAGTAGCAATTAGGCTTAACAAGCTCCAGGGTGGTCTCCGGTTCGTGCGGCTGTTTGGTTCCCGAACCATATAGTCCAAATACACGAACAAAGACTTTTACAGGGCATAATATAGGGCCCATAGTCTGTGGGCAGGAGGCTGGCAAGCAGGCTCCTACAGGAGCTTGTGGCAAACTCACGTGAGTTTGTCACAGGTGATGACTTAGGCTTGTTTTGCAGCCACAGGACCTGGGAACCTTGCAGTCAGTAAGTCGACCATGAACTCCTCTGTGTACCAAAGACTTCTAGAGTCAAATATGAGGCAATCTGTCTAACGGCTCAAGCTTGGCCGAAATTGGGTCATGTAACAGGTAATGATCCCAAGTAAAGCAGCAAATCTGCAACAGAATATCTGAAAATAAAAAGAATCAAGGTGTTGCAAAGGCCCAGTCAAAGTCCAGACCTCAACCTCAATGCCAACAAACCTCAATGAACTGAAGCAACGTTGTAAAGAAGAGTGAACCAAAATTCCTCCACAACGAGGTGAGAGACGGATAAAGTCATACAGAAATATTACTGCAAGCTATTGCTGCTAAAGGTGGTTCTCCAAGCTATTAAATCCCAAGTTGTAGTTAGACTTTCACACATGGCTTCTTCTTTTTGGCTTTATTTTTGTTAAATCATGACATATTGTAATATCATCTGTTGTTGTTTATCTCACGTTGTATTTATCCAGTTTTAAGAGCTGCTAAGGAACAGATGATTGTTATTAAGTCCTGAGATATAAAACCACAGAATTCAGAGGGCGTCCTTTCTTTTCCCATGATTGTAAAGTGTGTTTGTATGTTGAGCGCACGGGGTGCTACTATCGCTGGTAGAAGTCAGTCTGATATTCCGGGTGCATTCAGTCTATACACAGACATTACAAATGCTTTCTTTCACTCCCACCTCTTGTGGAACAGTTGCAGCTGCAGCCCCCACATGTATTGCGTCATACAGCCCACCTTCAGGGTGCCCCAGTCTGCCGTCCCCCACTGTAAAACAGAGGGCAAGATATCACAACATAGTCGCCATCATTCAGGTAACCTGCGCTCAGAAATATTCCTCACCAACAAACTTGATTCGTCCAGAGCTGAGCAATTCTGCGTCATCCTGCTGAACGTTCTGAATGGCAGTATTGATGAGGTGATCAATATGATCAACACCAATAACCTTTCCAGTGGATCCCACCTGCAGAGAGAAGAATAGAATATCTGTACAGACAGATCAGTGAGATTCCATCCGGATAAACCTCCACACATGGCACTCACCATCCTGGCAAAGCAAGCCGTGAGGTATCCACTGCCAGAGCCTACATCCAGCGCCCTGGCACCTTCAATCAGCTTCTCCTCCAGCAATTCCAGGGCGTGCGCATGCTGACAGACAGTGACAAGGAAATCCAGGGTTTAAAGCGTTAAATAAAATAATCACTGCTTATTAGTAATGGTCAGACACTTAGAAACAAATTCATAGTTAAACACTGCACTGCTCACAACAGAACGCTTATTAAATAAACAGCATCTTAGGCTTAGAAAACGAAAACAAGTCATTAAATATAAAACCTACCATGTGGGGAGCACTGATTGTAGCCTTATAACCTAAAAGGGCAACAAAAACACACGTTAAATGTACATTTAGTGCGTAAGAAAGTTCTAGATTACAGCAAACTTGTTAATATAACATGACTTTCTCCAAAGATCTGGCCAGAGCAATGCTTTGAAATACTGCTTTAAGACAGGTTTAGGAAATCTGCAACTCCCAAGAGGATTCGCCAGCCATGCGGTTGCTTGTCAGGCTCTTTCATTATCCCCTACATTTAACAAGAGTCTGAAAACTAAAATTAAATGTAGAAATTCACACTATTGTACTAAGGCAAGCTCTACCCATCTCAGCTCCCTGTCAATCATTGTATCAGTATAGAGAGACATAAGAAAGAAAAATGAGAGGTATTTATCAACGTGCTCTGAAACGTGGCAGTTACAAGTCATCATTATTTGATCATATTTATTAAAGTGATCTACAAAGTGACATTTTACTTATGTGATGTGCCGAAGTGCGGTGACTGGGAATCCCTCCGTGTGGCCCGACGCGCGTTTCAGAGTCTGAAACTCCTTCCCTGACGAAGGAGTTTCAGACTCTGAAACGCGCGTCGGGCCACACGGAGGGATTCCCAGTCACCGCACTTTGGCACATCACAGTGCACCACTCAATATGCACTAAGGAACCCCTCCTCTCACCATTTCGGTTATGATTATTTTTTGTTAATCACTCATTACTCTTATTATTTCTTTTGGAGTCCAACCTTACTAGATAGGATAACCGCATTCAGTTTAGCCACTTAGCTTAGAACACCCACAAAGGTGTCTATTAGCAGAAGTGAGGGAATAGCAATTGAACAGTGACAGGTTTTCGTCACATTAGATTTTATCTTATAACCACACACCCTGATCTTGCTGTTCTTCTTGTCATCAGACATTTTCTCCCTCTATACTATCTCTCTATACAAGAACTGGCTAAACATCCCCTATGACTCCATACTATGTTCATACTGGGCTGTTATATTGCCTAATTGATTGATTTTACAGAGAGATCTTTAAGGGACTGTGCTGTCTAGGGTATTATCAGCCAAAAGCTTCCTTGGTAAAAGCACTCAGAAGGAAGGCTCTAACTATGTACCAAGGATAGATATCAAAGGCAACTGTAGGAAACAGAGTTATTCTGTTGATACACAGGTGCTACTGTATCCTTTTATCTTATAATAGGCAAATAAAGTTTCAGTGTATTTCTGTTGATATAGGGATACTTTTTTAGGCACCATATCAATAGCATTTAAGCATTGCTCTGTATATCTTTTTTCTACCCTAGCCTTTCTGGATTCCACATCCTAAGATTTATTAGGCTTAATATTAATGCTGTACTTATAACCTTACCAGCTTGCTTGGTAGTTTCCCTTCTATAGGGGAACAACCTTAGCATTGTGCGTGTTTTTCATTATCTTTACAATAAAGGGTTCATGCCCATATCTGGTGGAGCTGGTACCACCCATTCTGACCCATTTCCCTAGCCATAGATCTAACGTCGTTGTTGATCTAGGACTAAGGGGAATTTTCCTGTTTTCTATATTTGGTGATTCTTACCTATACTCTGCGGTGAGTCCATGTATGGAAAATGCTGGACATAACGCGCTCTGTCCGTGGCCATCATAACATCGTACACACGTTGGCGTCTGATCACTCCATTCTCTAGGAGAGAAAAATTGTTTTAAAAAAAAAAAACAGTCAGCAGAGACTTGTGACATCAAGTAAACATTACTGGTCATTTTTAATTTCACTAAAACCATATCATTCCTCAGACTGTGGGCTAGCTGTAATCTGAGTGTCTATAGTTATTAAACAAAGTGATAATTGATCAATAAACCCAAAGCTGAGCATTTCATCTCCCTGTAAGGGGAGCTGGCACATTGTGAAGAGCAATTAGATGGGTCGTTACCAGCTCCCGTTCTGTTTTATATCAGGGACCTCTAACATTATCTACACAAAATCAGTTAGACTTCAGATTACAGTAATTACGACAGCCGCAGTTCGCTGAATGCAGAAGGAAAGGATTAAATAAAGGAATTTACTCACTGCGAAGATTGTTGACAAGATCTACATGCGTTTTTCCACTTGAAGTCCAAGCCATAGCTCTACTGAGAAGAAATCCAAATGGTAAGGTTATAGCGGCCAGCCGTCCCAGACAGATCATGTCCCCAGGCTGCTCTGTCAATCAGAAAACCACATACAGAGAGCAGAATCAGGTTACTGAACACACGGCAAACCGTCTTCATAAGGACTGCTCGAACCTCTCTGCCCAGACCATTAGATTGGTTCCTATTCATTTCAACACTCACCTTGCACAGGAACAAACATTTTACCTGTTTGGGGTTTATTTTAGACAAAGTGAACCCTATTTAAATGCAAATTTACATATTTTAACATCCTCATCATGATACATGAACAGCACACACACTAGATAGGTAAATAACAGATACAGTATTACATTTTACAAGACTACCGTATATACTCGAGTATAAGCCGAGTTTTTCAGCCCATGTTTTGGGCTGAAAAACCCCAACTCGGCTTATACTCGAGTCAGAGTCTGTATTATGGCAATTTGCATTGCCATAATACAGACTGGGGGGAGAGGGGTGCTGGCAGAGCTGTACTTACCTTTCCTGCAGCTCCTGTCAGCTCTCTCCTCCTCCGCGCCGTCCGTTCAGCACCTCGGTCAGCTCCCAGTGTAAGTCTCGCGAGAGCCGCGGCTCTCGCGAGACTTACAGTGTGAGCTGATAGAGGAGCTGACCGGACGGCGCGGAGGAGGAGAGAGCTGACAGGAGCTGCAGGAAAGGTAAGTACAGCTCTGCCAGCACCCCTCTCCCCCCACTGAACTACCAATGCTGGACCACCAGGGAAGGAGAGCCCCCCTCCCTGCCATATATCAAGCAGGGAGGGGGGACGAAAAAAAAATATATAAATAAAATAATAAAAAAAGGGGGTATAAGGACCACTATGGGAGGGGGGGGGTATAAGGACCACTATGGGAGGGAGGGGGTGGGTTAAGGACCACTATGGGAGGGAGGGGGGGATAAGGACCACTATGGGAGGGAGGGGGGGTATAAGGACCACTATGGGAGGGAGGGGGGGTATAAGGACCACTATGGGAGGGAGGGGGGGATAAGGACCACTATGGGAGGGAGGGGGGGATAAGGACCACTATGGGAGGGAGGGGGGGATAAGGACCACTATGGGAGGGAGGGGGGGATAAGGACCACTATGGGAGGGAGGGGGGGATAAGGACCACTATGGGAGGGAGGGGGTGGGATAAGGACCACTATGGGAGGGGGTGGGATAAGGACCACTATGGGAGGGAGGGGGGGTATAAGGACCATTATGGGAGGGAGGGGGGGGGGGTATATGGACCACTATGGGAGGGATGGGGGGGATAAGGAACACTATGGGAGGGAGAAGGGGGATAAGGACCACTATGAGAGGGAGGGGGTGGGATAAGGACCACTATGGGAGGGGAGGGGGAAGTAAGGACCACTAGGGGAGGGGAGGGTAAGGACCACTAGGGGAGGGGTGAGTCAGGACCACTGGGGGGGGGGAGTGAAGGAACACGGGGGTGGGGAGGTAAGGACCACTGAGGGAGGAGGAGGGGAAGTCAGGACATATGGGGGGGGGGAGGGGGCGGAAAATTTTTTTTTGCCTACGGCGGCAAATATCCTTGCACCGGCCCTGCACACACTGCATTCACACACTGCATTCATGCACACACACACTGCATTCATGCACACACACACACTGAACTCATACACACACTGCACTCATACACACACGCTGCACTCATACACACACACATACGCACACACTGCATTCATTATACACACACTGTAAATAAATATTCAATTAATATATTTTTTTTAGGACCTAATTTTATTTAGAAATTTACCAGTAGCTGCTGCATTTCCCACCCTAGTCTTATACTCGAGTCAATAAGTTTTCCCAGTTTTTTGGGATAAAATTAGGGGCCTCGGCTTATATTCGGGTCGGCTTATACTCGAGTATATACGGTACTTAAAATCCGCTACCCCCAATCAAATACGGGGATTCAGTCCCACCAAATGGCCATATTGTATTAAACCCACCACTACTTCATAGTAACCCAATATCAGTGGGTCCTACACTAATTACGTCACAGTACCCAAATATCGGTGGGTCCTACACTAATTACGTCACAGTACCCAAATATCGGTGGGTCCTACACTAATTACGTCACAGTACCCCAATATTGGTGGGTCCTATACTAATAACGTCACAGTACCCCAATATTGGTGGATCCTACACCAATGATGTCACAGTACCCAAAATCGGTGGGTCTGACACTAATTGCGTCACAGTACCCCAATATCGGTGGGTCTGACACTAATTATGTCACAGTACCCAATATCGGTGGGTCTGACACTAATTATGTCACAGTACCCCAATATCTGTTTCCTACACTAATTTTAACATGGGAGATTAACTTGATAACTGTGATACTTACTAAAACTGCTTCCAAAGACTCACCTCAAATGTATCAAACGCTAGTGGTTATAATCCAATCAAACCTGAACAAACTGCTAATGGTTATCATCTACTACAACCAAACCTGTAACAACTGCTTATGGTTATCATCCAATCAAACCAAACCTGTAACAACCGCTAATGGTTATCATCCAATCAAACCGAACCTGCAACAACCACTAATGGTTATCATCCAATCAAACCAAACCTGTAACAACCGCTAATGGTGATCATCCAATCAAACTAAACCTGTTACAACTGCTAATGGTTATCATCCAATCAAACCGAACCTGCAACAACCGCTAATGGTTAGCAGCCAATCAAACCAAACCTGTAACAACCGCTAATGGTTATCATCCAATCAAAGCAAACCTGTAACAACCGCTAATGGTTATCATCCAATCAAACCGAACCTGCAACAACCGCTACTGGTTATCATCCAATCAAACCAAACCTGTAACAACCACAACTGGTTATCATCCAATCAAACCAAACCTGTAACAACCGCTAAAGGTTATCCTCCAATCCAACCAAACCTGTAACAACCGCTAATGGTTATCATCCAATCAAACCAACCCTGTAACAACCGCTAATGGTTATCATCCAATCAAACCAAACCTGTAACAACCGCTAATGGTTATCATCCAATCAAACCAAACCTGTAACAACCGCTAATGGTTAGCAGCCAATCAAACCAAACCTGTAACAACCGCTAATGGTTAGCAGCCAATCAAACCAAACCTGTAACAACTGCTAATGGTTATCATCCAATCAAACCAAACCTGTAACAACCGCTAATGGTTATCATCCAATCAAACCGAACCTGCAACAACCACTAATGGTTATCATCCAATCAAACCAAACCTGTAACAACCGCTAATGGTGATCATCCAATCAAACTAAACCTGTAACAACCGCTAATGGTTATCATCCAATCAAACCAAACCTGTAACAACCGCTAATGGTGATCATCCAATCAAACTAAACCTGTTACAACTGCTAATGGTTATCATCCAATCAAACCAAACCTGTAACAACCGCTAATGGTTATCATCCAATCAAACCGAACCTGCAACAACCGCTACTGGTGATCATCCAATCAAACCAAACCTGTAACAACCGCTAATGGTTATCATCCAATCAACCTAAACCTGCAACAACCGCTACTGGTTATCATCCAATCAAACCAAACCTGTAACAACCACAACTGGTTATCATCCAATCAAACCAAACCTGTAACAACCGCTAAAGGTTATCCTCCAATCCAACCAAACCTGTAACAACCGCTAATGGTTATCATCCAATCAAACCAACCCTGTAACAACCGCTAATGGTTAGCAGCCAATCAAACCAAACCTGTAACAGCCGCTAATGGTTATCATCCAATAAAACCAACCCTGTAACAACTGCTAATGGTTATCATCCAATCAAACCAAACCTGTAACAACCGCTAATGGTTATCATCCAATCAAACCAAACCTGTAACAACCGCTAATGGTTAGCAGCCAATCAAACCAAACCTGTAACAACCGCTAATGGTTAGCAGCCAATCAAACCAAACCTGTAACAACCGCTAATGGTTAGCATCCAATCAAACCAAACCTGTAACAACCGCTAATGGTTAGCATCCAATAAAACCAAACCTGTAACAATCGCTGTGACGGTCTGAATAGCTATCACCGTCTTGCATTCCCTTATTCCATAAAATAATCACGCCAATAATCCAAAGGTTCCAATATCGCTGGTTTCGCATAATAATCCACACATGAGCCAAAGCTTAATGCTGGGACAAGACTGGTTTAATGGGAAAACAGGCATTCAATTAATACAGTACATAACTCCTCCTCTGAGCCAGCGAGATAATTGAGTTTTTACTAAACTCAATTATCTGCTGATCAGAAAAAGTTAACAATATCAAGATTTTCGGAAATACCTCAAAACTGCATAAAACCCCCCCAAAAGTCATATCCCTGGGTAGCTGATCTCTGTGGGAGAAACATATAAAAATTTCAGCCAAATCCGTTCGGTAGTTTACGAACGGAACCGTGGAGAAAGTTGACCGGTCTGCCACGATGGTGAATCCGAGAAACAGTTCCAGAGGTTTTGTAGCAAGAGCCGGTCTGCGTTCATGAAGAGTCATACGAAAACCGCAATAGGTAAAATAGAGATGGTTCATGTAGAACAAGCATGTCAAACTCAAAGTCTGGCACGGGCCACATAAACAAGGTTTAAGTTTATGTTGGCCGCAAAAAAAAAATACAGTATAACCCCCCTCTACTAAACCACAGCACCCCCCTCTACTAAATCCCAGTCCCCCCCTCTACTAAATCCCAGTCCCCCCAGCCACCCTGTGCCAAATCTGATCCTCCCACTGACACACACACATACTCACAGACAGACACACACACACACTCCCTGACAGACACACTTACTTACTGACAGACACAAACACACACACAGACACACACTCACCGACAGACACACACACTCACAAACACACACACTCACCCACAGACACAAACATACACACACAAACACTCACTGGCAGACACACACACAAGCACACAAACTCCCTGACAGACACACACACACAAACACACACTGACAGACACATTCTTGCACACACATACTTAACTTTATTGCTCTGTGGTCCTTCTATCTGCTCCTCACTGCTCCCGCGCGCAGCTTAGTGATGCCGGGTACCGGAATATGACGTCATATTCCAGTGCCCAGCTTCACTACAGATGGCACGCGCGAGGGAGCAGTGAGGAGCAGGAACACTGAGCTCCCTCTCTGGCCCTCCTCTTCCGATCGGGTAAATGTTAGCAGAGTAGGCACCTACAATATGGGGAAAGCAGGTGCCTACTCTGCTGTAACACTGAGCATGCACTAGCGGCTCGCCGGGCCGCAAAGATGGTCCGTGTGGGCCGCATGTGGCCCGCGAGTTTGACATGCTTGGTGTAGAATGCTCCTTGCGTTCATCTGTTTCAAACTCCCGAATTTCGTTCGTCTAAAGCGCTGGGAAATAGAACGTAGGGGAGTTCCACCTAGACCGTGGTTCGTGCAAGTGCGTTGCCGAAAATAGTTCCAGGCACTCGACGACCAAGTCCCGCTGGCAGCGTTCAGGAGACAAGATGGCCGCCACCCATTGTTCTCACCACGTGTATTTGTATGCACGAAATGGCGGTCACCTAGGAGCATTCAATTAGTCTGCGTTTTTTTGTATTGCTACACAGTGTTCCATGTTTTAATTGGTCCCTGGGTGGTCTACGTTCGGCAAAACTAACAAGTTAACGAATGGCTATGAAAAGGAAACGAATAACAGAGGGAAGTTAGTAGCAGGAAGTGCAAATAGCCAAACAGTGATGGCAATTAGCCGAACGGTGAAGGGGTATTCCTTCACAACCGCTAATGGTTATCATCCAATCAAAGCAAACCTGTAACAACCGCTAATGGTTATCATACCATCAAACCTGTAACAACCGCTAATGGTTATCATCCAATCAAACCAAACCTGTAACAACCGCTAATGGTTATCATTCAATCTAACCAACCACTAATGGTTATCATCCAATCAAAGCAAACCTGTAACAAACGCTAATGGTTTTTATGCAATCAAAGCAAACCAGTGACAATGGTAAGTAATTGTTGTGCAATTTGCTGGGAAGACCATAGAGACTAACTATAGAGACTAACTGTCTGACCCAAGGTGGTCACGTATATGGCTGACGGATTCTGTAAAATACTAAAGGTTGAGGAGAGGAGTGTTTTTTTTTACATATATTTAATTTAGCACAGAATCTAATAATTTTCAAAACTTGATGAACGGATTATTATATTAAAATAGTTTTGAGTTGTCCTTTAAAGGTTTTCCTTATATAAATCCATTTTAGCTTAGAATGTCTTCTGGAAGACACTACACATTTATACGAATGGTTCAATGACCAAGCCCTAGGGAGGACAATTAAAATCTATGAGACACAATAAAATGATTACGTAGTTCACAGCAATTGGAGGACCTATCTGGATTCTCTCGCTCTAACAAACATCTGCTCTAGAAGGCTTTAAAGGATAATGTCTTTTATCTGAAATTATTCTGAAATGGCCCACGGGAAATCTGCCCACAAACAACCCAAAAACAGTCATACATTTAGTCTCTTAATGGACTCTCTCAATCTGCTGAACATCGTTTACCATGTTCACTAATTACTTTAACACCGTGCAACCTTTAAATAAAACACAGCTACAAAAATGTCACCTGCCTTGGGCTCCATACATTTCATAATTAGAGCTATAACAACGTTCAGCAATAACAATACTGCCTATCCTGAGGATGCTTTGTAAACATTAGAAGTAGTAATTAGTCGATATTTCTCTGGTACAACATACTCATGCCCCCTATGTCTGCTTCTAACTCCGCAGGTATCTTCGCTTGTATAGTTCTCGTCTGTTAGACACCAGGGCGCTGGCAGATAGACAAAGGACATCCAATGGTTGGCGTCTACTACCCACTAACAAACTATCGGTGCATGCCAGAGAAATATTCAGCCACATCCCTTAGCCCAGCTAGCCAATTTCTGCATGCACAAGGACATCGAGGTACTATAGTCACTTTGGTAGTCAATCATCGAGATTGGAAACCCTCATTGACTCGCAAGGCTTCAAGCAATGATCCAGAACATCCGAAGCTGCCTGATAGTGATAGGCATGTGATTGCATGGCTCCAATAGTGATCACATTCCTGAGACAGCCCACAACTATTGCTGGACTCCCTTACTCAAAAGGAATAAAGTGATCGCTTGATGCTGCCTTACGATTCATTGATCTTACTAACGCACTTATTGAAAGCTCCCAAGGCCCACCTACTATTAATACCTCTGTCAGTGGCGCATATTCACATCACAATTATTGCAAGAAAAGCATCACAATTTAAATGAAAATACGAAAAAGAAAAAAAAATACACACCTAATGCCTAGAATTGCCCTAATACAGCCCTAAGTCAGGGTGTTTGTAGCAAATATGTCTATTGTATTGCAGTAAAAGCGAACAGTATTCAAGTATACATTTCTTAATTTCTCACACTTTTTTTTAGATTTTATTAATATTCGATTACGTGGAATACCGTATATACTCGAGCATAAGCCGACCCGAATATAAGCCGAGGCCCCTAATTTTACCCCCAAAAACTGGGAAACGACTCGAGTATAGGACTAGGGTGGGAAATGCAGCAGCTACTGGTAAATTTCTAAATAAAATTAGATCCTAAAAAAATTATATTAATTGAATATTTATTTACAGTGTGTGTATATAATGAATGCAGTGTGTGTGTATGAGAATGCAGTGTGTGTGTATGAGAATGCAGTGTGTGTGTATGAGAATGCAGTGTGTGTGTATGAGAATGCTGTGTATGAGTGCAGTGTGTGTGTATGAATGCAGTGTGTGTGTATGAATGCAGTGTGTGTATGAGTGCAGTGTGTGTGTATGAATGCAGTGTGTGTGTGTGAGTGCAGTGTGTGTGTGTGTGAGTGCAGTGTGTGTGTGTGTGTGTGAGTGCAGTGTGTGTGTGTATGAGTGCAGTGTGTGTGTGTATGAGTGCAGTGTGTGTGTATGAATGCAGTGTGTGTGTATGAATGCAGTGTGTGTATGAATGCAGTGTGTGTATGAATGCAGTGTGTGTATGAATGCAGTGTGTGTATGAATGCAGTGTGTGTGTATGAGTGCAGTGCGTGTGTATGAGTGCAGTGTGTGTGTATGAATGCAGTGTGTGTGTATGAATGCAGTGTGTGTGTATGAATGCAGTGTGTGTGTATGAGTGCAGTGCGTGTGTATGAGTGCAGTGCGTGTGTATGAATGCAGTGCGTGTGTATGAATGCAGTGCGTGTGTATGAGTGCAGTGCGTGTGTATGAGTGCAGTGCGTGTGTATGAGTGCAGTGCGTGTGTATGAATGCAGTGTGTGTGTATGAATGCAGTGTGTGTGTATGAATGCAGTGTGTGTGTATGAATGCAGTGTGTGTGTATGAATGCAGTGTGTGTGTATGAGTGCAGTGTGTGTGTGTATGAATGCAGTGTGTGTATAGGTGTGTGTGTGATGCAGAGCCTTGTTGGGGGTTGGGCATTTTTATTATTATTTTTTTAATTATTATAATTGTAATATTTTTTGTGTTATATTAATTTTTTTATTATTTTTTTTTTTTATATTATTATTTTTTTTATTATTTTTTATGTTTTTTTTTTTTTTCGTCCCCCCCCTCCCTGCTTGATACATGGCAGGGAGGGGGCTCTCACTCCCTGGTGGTCCAGTGGCATTGGCAGTCCAGTGGGGGGGAAGCTGGCAGAGAGCGCTTACCTCTATTGCAGCTCCTGTCAGCTCCCTTTTCCTCCGCGCCGGTCCGGTCAGCACCTCTGTCAGCTCACACTGTAAGTCTCGCGAGAGCCGCACTATGACCCTGCGGCTCTCGCGAGACTTACACTGGGAGCTGACAGAGGTGCTGACCGGACCGGCGCGGAGGAGGAGGGAGCTAACAGGAGCTGCAAGAGAAGTTAGCGCTCGCTGCCAGCCCCCACAGCCCCCAGTCATGGCAATATAAATTGCCATAATACAGACAATTGACTCGAGTATAAGCCGAGTTGGGGGTTTTCAGCACAAAAAATGTGCTGAAAAACTCGGCTTATACTCGAGTATATACGGTATATAAATATTTGCTGTGAAATGAAAGCCCTGGTTCTCCTGAACAAAATGATATATAATAAAGGTGAATGCACTTAATATTAAAAGTGAATTACGGTTGAACAGACATATAGCGCAAATTAAAGGTTTTGATCAGAACATGGACAATTGCCTCCATCCTTAAGAGATTTAAGGGAAACTATAGTCCCAGGAACATAATCTTTCCCTTCTGTCACTTATCTGGGTCCAGCACCGATGTCTCACAGCGCTGGCTTGGGTCCACCTTCACTCCTGCCCTGCCGGGTGACGCAACGGCTGCGCTAGCATTAGGATTTCTCCATAGGAAATTATACAATGCTTTACTATAGGATTTTGGGTGACGCTGGACCATAACTCACCCAACGACATGGAAGTCCCTCTAGTGGCGGTCTGGTAGACAGCCATTAGAGGTGGAGTTAACCCTGGGTTAAGTGACCTGCGAATATGAACCCATATTATATAGTGTCCACTTTAAGGAGTTAATGCAGTTGTTATTTGTGCGCCTGGCACCCCGAATGGGTGCCTCCACCAATCACTGCTTCCTAGTACCTCCGAGTACTTCCAAGCACTCCACCAGACACCATCAGCACCGCAGTCCCCACTTCCAGCGTTACAGCTTGGCTAGGTCTCGCGGTCCTCCACTCACCCTGGACCCAGGACCAGGATCCAGCTTCCAGTGGGTAGACCTCACCTCCAAGAGGTAGCAATATGCTCTTGAAAGAGCAAGTGATTATAATCCCAGAGGAGTATAGTGATATAGCAATCCCCAGGGTAGATACAGCCGTTTTCCCCACACATGAGACGAGGCTCTATGTTGAGGGCAAGCAGGAACTCATTTAATGGTAGCGACAACTGGCCTTTTATGCAAGTTCCAATGCAAGGAGTACTACCGTCTGGACCTGAGAGTAAACCACAGCAGAAACAAATACACAATTACATTGGCTCTCATGTCCAGGACACTGCCACACATAATAGATGAATCCCCCCTCTGTACCTGGGAGATAATTGAATCAAGCACTGAACTAAACTCAATAATCTCCAAACACAAAACACACATTTCTACAAAACCTCAAAAACAAAATGTCACATCCCCTGATAGCCCTGATCTGGGTGACCAACATATCCGAAATCACCCAGATCAGTTCAGGGGTTCAGGAATTATCTGGAATTCATTTATTTTACCGACCGCAGGCATGGTCCCATGCCCAAAATAGTTATTATTAACCCCTGTATTATATTATTATTATTAACCCCTGGCTCTGTGTATTATATTATTATTATTATTAACCCCTGGCTCCCCGTATTATATTACTATTATTATTATTATTAACCCCTGGCTCCCTGTATTATATTATTATTATTATTAACCCCTGGCTCTGTGTATTATTATTATTATTAACCCCTGGCTCCCTGTATTATTATTATTATTATTAACCCCTGGCTCCCTGTATTATATTATATTATTAAAATTAACCCCTGGCTCCCTGTATGATAGTATTATTATTATTAACCCCATGCTCCCTGAATTATATTATTAACCCCTGGCTCCCTGTATTATATTATTATTATTAACCCCTGGTTCCCTGTATTATATTATTATCCCCTGGCTCCCTGTATTATATTATTATTAACCCCTGGCTCCCTGTATTATATTATTATTATTAACCCCTGGCTCCCTGTATGATATTATTAATTTTAACCCCTAGCTCCCTGTATTATATTATTAACCCCTGGCTCTGTGTATTATATTATTATTATTATTATTATTATTAACCCCTGGCTCCCTGTATTATACTTTTATTATTAACCCCTGGCTCCCTGTATGATATTATTATTATTAACCCCTGGTTCCCTGTATTTTATTATTAACCCCTGGCTCCCTGTATTTTATTATTATTATTATTAACCCCTGGCTCCCTGTATTATATTAATATTAACCCCTGGCTCCCTGTATTATATTATTATTAAACCCTGGCTCCCTGTATTATATTATTATTATTATTATTAACCCCTGGCTCCTTGTATTATATTAGTATTAACCCCTGACTTCCTGTATTATATTATTATTAACCCATGGCTCCCTGTATTATATTATTATTAACCCCTGGCTCCTTGTATTATATTAGTATTAACCCCTGACTTCCTGTATTATATTATTATTAACCCCTGGCTCCCTGTATTATATTATTATTAACCCCTGGCTCCTTGTATTATATTATTATTAACCCCTGACTTCCTGTATTATAATATTATTAACCCCTGGCTCCCTGTATTATATTATTAACCCCTGGCTCCTTGTATTATATTAGTATTAACCCATGACTTCCTGTATTATATTAGTATTAACCCCTGGCTCCCTGTATTATATTAGTATTAACCCCTGACTTCCTGTATTATATTATTATTAACCCCTGGCTCCCTGTATTATATTATTATTAACCCCTGACTTCCTGTATTATATTATTATTAACCCCTGGCTCCCTGCATTATATTATTATTAACCCCTGGCTCCCTGTATTATATTTTATTATTATTATTATTATTATTAACCCCTGGCTCTCTGTATGATATCATTATTAACCCCTGGCTCCCTGTATTATATTATTATTAACCCCTGACTTCCTGTATTATAATATTATTAACCCCTGGCTCCCTGTATTATATTATTAACCCCTGGCTCCTTGTATTATATTAGTATTAACCCCTGGCTCCCTGTATTATATTAGTATTAACCCCTGGCTCCCTGTATTATTTTATTATTAACCCCTGACTTCCTGTATTATATTATTATTAACCCCTGGCTCCCTGTATTATATTATTATTAACCCCTGACTTCCTGTATTATATTATTATTAACCCCTGGCTCTGTGTATTATATTATTATTATTATTAACCCCTGGCTCTGTGTATTATATTATTATTAACCCCTGGCTCTGTGTATTATATTATTATTATTATTATTAACGCCTGGCTCTGTGTATTATATTATTATTATTAACCCCTGGCTCTGTGTATTGTATTTTTTTATTATTATTATTAAACGCCTGGCTCTGTGTATTAGTATTATTATTAACGCCTGGCTCTGTGTATTATATTATTATTATTAACCCCTGGCTCTGTGTATTGTATTTTTTTATTATTATTATTATTATTATTATTAAACGCCTGGCTCTGTGTATTAGTATTATTATTAACGCCTGGCTCTGTGTATTATATTATTATTATTAACCCCTGGCTCTGTGTATTGTATTTTTTTATTATTATTATTATTATTATTAAACGCCTGGCTCTGTGTATTAGTATTATTATTAACGCCTGGCTCTGTGTATTATATTATTAACCCCTGGCTCTGTGTATTATATTATTATTATTATTATTAACCCCTGGCTCTGTGTATTATATTATTATTATTATTAACCCCTGGCTCTGTGTATTATATTATTATTATTAACCCCTGGCTCTCTGTATTATTATTTTTAACCCCTGGTTCCCTGTATTATATTATTATTATTAACCCCTGGCTCCCTGTATTATATTATTATTATTATTATAAACCCCTGGCTCCCTGTATGATATTATTATTAACCCCTGGCTCCCTGTATTATATTATTATTAACCCCTGGCTCCCTGTATTATATTATTATTAACCCCTGGCTCCCTGTATTATATTATTATTAACCCCTGACTTCCTGTATTATAATATTATTAACCCCTGGCTCCCTGTATTATATTATTAACCCCTGGCTCCTTGTATTATATTAGTATTAACCCCTGGCTCCCTGTATTATATTAGTATTAACCCCTGGCTCCCTGTATTATATTAGTATTAACCCCTGACTTCCTGTATTATATTATTATTAACCCCTGGCTCCCTGTATTATATTATTATTAACCCCTGACTTCCTGTATTATAATATTATTAACCCCTGGCTCCCTGTATTATATTATTAACCCCTGGCTCCCTGTATTATATTAGTATTAACCCCTGGCTCCCTGTATTATATTAGTATTAACCCCTGACTTCCTGTATTATATTATTATTAACCCCTGGCTCCCTGTATTATATTATTATTAACCCCTGGCTCCCTGTATTATATTATTATTAACCCCTGACTTCCTGTATTATATTATTATTAACCCCTGGCTCCCTGTATTATATTATTATTAACCCCTGGCTCCCTGTATTATATTATTATTAACCCCTGACTTCCTGCATTATATTATTATTAACCCCTAGCTCCCTGTATTATATTATTATTAACCCCTGGCTCCCTGTATTATATTATTATTATTAACCCCTGGCACTGTGTGTTATATTATTATTAACCCCTGGCTCCCTGTATGATATTATTATTAACCCCTGGCTCTGTGTATTATATTATTATTATTATTAACCCCTGGCTCTGTGTATTGTATTTTATTATTATTATTAACGCCTGGCTCTGTGTATTATATTATTATTATTATTAACGCCTGGCTCTGTGTATTATATTATTATTATTATTAACCCCTGGCTCTGTGAATTATATTATTATTATTATTATAATTAACGCCTGGCTCTGTGTATTATATTATTATTATTATTAACCCCTGGCTCCCTGTATTATATTATTATTAACCCCTGGCTCTGTGTATTATATTATTATTATTATTATTAACCCCTGGCTCTGTGTATTATATTATTATTATTATTATTAACCCCTGGCTCCCTGTATTATATTATTATTAACCCCTGGCTCTGTGTATTATATTATTATTATTAACCCCTGGCTCCCTGTATTATATTATTATTATTAACCCCTGGCTCTGTGTATTATATTATTATTATTAACCCCTGGCTCTGTGTATTATATTATTATTAACCCCTGGCTCTGTGTATTATATTATATTATTATTAACCCCTGGCTCCCAGTATTATATTATTATTAACCCCTGGCTCCCAGTATTATATTATTATTATTATTATTATTATTAACCCCTGGCTCTGTGTATTATATTATTATTAACCCCTGGCTCTGTGTATTATATTATTATTAACCCCTGGCTCTGTGTATTATATTATTATTATTATTATTAACCCCTGGCTCTGTGTATTATATTATTATTAACCCCTGGCTCCCCGTATTATATTATTATTATTAACCCCTGGCTCCCAGTATTATATTATTATTAACCTCTGGCTCTGTGTATTATTATTAACCCCTGGCTCTGTGTATTATATTATTATTAACCCCTGGCTCTGTGTATTATTATTAACCCCTGGCTCTGTGTATTATTATTATTATTAACCCCTGGCTCTGTGAATTATATTATTATTATTATTAACCCCTGGCTCCCTGTATTATATTATTATTAACCCCTGGCTCTGTGTATTATATTATTATTATTAACCCCTGGCTCTGTGTATTATATTATTATTAACCCCTGGCTCTGTGTATTATATTATTATTAACCCCTGGCTCTGTGTATTATATTATTATTATTAACCCCTGGCTCCCAGTATTATATTATTATTAACCCCTGGCTCTGTGTATTATTATTATTATTATTATTAACCCCTGGCTCTGTGTATTATTATTATTATTATTATTAACCCCTGGCTCTGTGTATTATATTATTATTAACCCCTGGCTCTGTGTATTATTATTATTATTATTAACCCCTGGCTCTGTGTATTATTATTATTATTATTAACCCCTGGCTCTGTGTATTATATTATTATTATTATTATTATTATTATTATTAACCCCTGGCTCTGTGTATTATATTATTATTATTATTAACCCCTGGCTCTGTGTATTATATTATCATTATTATTAACCCCTGGCTCTGTGAATTATATTATTATTAACCCCTGGCTCTGTGTATTATATTATTATTAACCCCTGGCTCCCTGTATTATATTATTATTAACCCCTGGCTCTGTGTATTATATTATTATTAACCCCTGGCTCCCTGTATTATATTATTATTATTAACCCCTGGCTCTGTGTATTATATTATTATTATTATTAACCCCTGGCTCCCTGTATTATATTATTATTAACCCCTGGCTCCGTGTATTATATTATTATTAACCCCTGGCTCCCTGTATTATATTATTATTAACCCCTGGCTCCCTGTATTATATTATTATTATTATTAACCCCTGGCTCTGTGTATTATTATTATTATGATTATTATTAACCCCTGGCTCCCTGAATTATCTTATTATTATTAACCCCTGGCTCCCTGTATTATATTATTATTACCATTAATATTATTAACCCCTGGCTCCCTGTATTATATTATTATTACCATTAATATTATTAACCCCTGGCTCTCCAGTTGCTGCTATGACAGCACTCACCCACCTGCACACATTGGTTTTCGCGACAGCCGTACGTCACTGCAGCAGGGAGGCTATTGCCTGTAAACCAATCAGCGCAAAGCAAGGAATCTGCGATTGGCTACATTAAAAGGTACCGCCCACAGCAGGGCGGAAGTGACGAAACAGTTGAATCTACTGCAGGGCAGAAGTGACGTTGAATTCCACCTACTGCAGGGCGGAAGTTATGATTTTCTTCACCTACTGCAGGGCGGAAGTGACGTTGAAATAACACCTACTGCAGGGCGGAAGTGACGTTGGAATAACACCTACTGCAGGGCGGAAGTGACGATTTTTTGTTCACCTACTGCAGGGCGGAAGTGACGTTGAAATAACACCTATTGCAGGGCGGAAGTGACGGAGGGTTTCCGCTGCTGGGAGATGTGATGCCCTTCTTGGTTAATGCACCCACTGATTGTCTCAGGTAATTCGGGTCCCACAGACTGACAGCCACGCCCACCGGGCACCATAACCACTGCCAGTATTATTATTATTATTACATACTGTGTAACCTGTCACCATAACCACTGCCAGTATTATTATTATTATTATTACATACTGTGTAACCTGTCACCATAACCACTGCCATTATTATTATTATTATTATTACATACTGTGTAACCTGTCACCATAACCACTGCCATTATTATTATTATTATTATTACATACTGTGTAACCTGTCACCATAACCACTGCCAGTATTATTATTATTATTATTACATACTGTGTAACCTGTCACCATAACCACTGCCATTATTATTATTATTATTATTACATACTGTGTAACCTGTCACCATAACCACTGCCATTATTATTATTATTATTACATACTGTGTAACCTGTCACCATAACCACTGCCATTATTATTATTATTATTATTATTACATACTGTGTAACCTGTCACCATAACCACTGCCATTATTATTATTATTATTACATACTGTGTAACTTGTCACCATAACCACTGCCATTATTATTATTATTATTACATACTGTGTAACCTGTCACCATAACCACTGCCATTATTATTATTATTACATACTGTGTAACCTGTCACCATAACCACTGCCATTATTATTATTATTACATACTGTGTAACCTGTCACCATAACCACTGCCATTATTATTATTATTATTACATACTGTGTAACCTGTCACCATAACCACTGCCATTATTATTATTATTATTATTACATACTGTGTAACCTGTCACCATAACCACTGCCATTATTATTATTATTATTATTATTACATACTGTGTAACCTGTCACCATAACCACTGCCATTATTATTATTATTACATACTGTGTAACCTGTCACCATAACCACTGCCATTATTATTATTATTACATACTGTGTAACCTGTCACCATAACCACTGCCATTATTATTATTATTATTACATACTGTGTAACCTGTCACCATAACCACTGCCATTATTATTATTATTATTACATACTGTGTAACCTGTCACCATAACCACTGCCATTATTATTATTATTATTACTACATACTGTGTAACCTGTCACCATAACCACTGCCATTATTATTATTATTACATACTGTGTAACCTGTCACCATAACCACTGCCATTATTATTATTATTACATACTGTGTAACCTGTCACCATAACCACTGCCATTATTATTATTATTATTACATACTGTGTAACCTGTCACCATAACCACTGCCATTATTATTATTATTATTACATACTGTGCAACCTGTCACCATAACCACTGCCATTATTATTATTATTATTACATACTGTGTAACCTGTCACCATAACCACTGCCATTATTATTATTATTACATACTGTGTAACCTGTCACCATAACCACTGCCATTATTATTATTATTACATACTGTGTAACCTGTCACCATAACCACTGCCATTATTATTATTATTACATACTGTGTAACCTGTCACCATAACCACTGCCATTATTATTATTATTACATACTGTGTAACCTGTCACCATAACCACTGCCATTATTATTATTATTATTACATACTGTGTAACCTGTCACCATAACCACTGCCATTATTATTATTATTACATACTGTGTAACCTGTCACCATAACCACTGCCATTATTATTATTATTATTACATACTGTGTAACCTGTCACCATAACCACTGCCATTATTATTATTATTATTATTACATACTGTGTAACCTGTCACCATAACCACTGCCATTATTATTATTATTATTATTATTACATACTGTGTAACCTGTCACCATAACCACTGCCATTATTATTATTATTACATACTGTGTAACCTGTCACCATAACCACTGCCATTATTATTATTATTACATACTGTGTAACCTGTCACCATAACCACTGCCATTATTATTATTATTATTACATACTGTGTAACCTGTCACCATAACCACTGCCATTATTATTATTATTATTACATACTGTGTAACCTGTCACCATAACCACTGCCATTATTATTATTATTATTACTACATACTGTGTAACCTGTCACCATAACCACTGCCATTATTATTATTATTACATACTGTGTAACCTGTCACCATAACCACTGCCATTATTATTATTATTACATACTGTGTAACCTGTCACCATAACCACTGCCATTATTATTATTATTATTACATACTGTGTAACCTGTCACCATAACCACTGCCATTATTATTATTATTATTACATACTGTGCAACCTGTCACCATAACCACTGCCATTATTATTATTATTATTATTATTACATACTGTGTAACCTGTCACCATAACCACTGCCATTATTATTATTATTACATACTGTGTAACCTGTCACCATAACCACTGCCATTATTATTATTATTACATACTGTGTAACCTGTCACCATAACCACTGCCATTATTATTATTATTACATACTGTGTAACCTGTCACCATAACCACTGCCATTATTATTATTATTACATACTGTGTAACCTGTCACCATAACCACTGCCATTATTATTATTATTATTACATACTGTGTAACCTGTCACCATAACCACTGCCATTATTATTATTATTATTATTATTATTACATACTGTGTAACCTGTCACCATAACCACTGCCATTATTATTATTATTATTACATACTGTGTAACCTGTCACAATAACCACTGCCATTATTATTATTATTATTATTACATACTGTGTAACCTGTCACCATAACCACTGCCATTATTATTATTATTATTATTATTACATACTGTGTAACATGTCACCATAACCACTGCCATTATTATTATTATTATTATTATTATTATTATTATTACATACTGTGTAACCTGTCACCATAACCACTGCCATTATTATTATTACATACTGTGTAACCTGTCACCATAACCACTGCCATTATTATTATTATTATTACATACTGTGTAACCTGTCACCATAACCACTGCCATTATTATTATTATTATTATTATTATTACATACTGTGTAACCTGTCACCATAACCACTGCCATTATTATTATTATTACATACTGTGTAACCTGTCACCATAACCACTGCCATTATTATTATTATTACATACTGTGTAACCTGTCACCATAACCACTGCCATTATTATTATTATTATTACATACTGTGTAACCTGTCACCATAACCACTGCCATTATTATTATTATTACATACTGTGTAACCTGTCACCATAACCACTGCCATTATTATTATTATTACATACTGTGTAACCTGTCACCATAACCACTGCCATTATTATTATTATTATTACATACTGTGTAACCTGTCACCATAACCACTGCCATTATTATTATTATTATTATTATTATTACATACTGTGTAACCTGTCACCATAACCACTGCCATTATTATTATTATTACATACTGTGTAACCTGTCACAATAACCACTGCCATTATTATTATTATTATTACATACTGTGTAACCTGTCACAATAACCACTGCCATTATTATTATTATTATTATTATTATTACATACTGTGTAACCTGTCACCATAACCACTGCCATTATTATTATTATTATTATTATTACATACTGTGTAACCTGTCACCATAACCACTGCCATTATTATTATTATTATTATTATTACATACTGTGTAACCTGTCACCATAACCACTGCCATTATTATTATTATTACATACTGTGTAACCTGTCACCATAACCACTGCCATTATTATTATTATTACATACTGTGTAACCTGTCACCATAACCACTGCCATTATTATTATTACATACTGTGTAACCTGTCACCATAACCACTGCCAGTATTATTATTATTATTATTATTACATACTGTGTAACCTGTCACCATAACCACTGCCATTATTATTATTATTATTATTATTATTATTATTATTACATACTGTGTAACCTGTCACCATAACCACTGCCAGTATTATTATTATTATTACATACTGTGTAACCTGTCACCATAACCACTGCCATTATTATTATTATTATTACATACTGTGTAACCTGTCACCATAACCACTGCCATTATTATTATTATTATTACATACTGTGTAACCTGTCACCATAACCACTGCCATTATTATTATTATTACATACTGTGTAACCTGTCACCATAACCACTGCCATTATTATTATTATTATTATTACATACTGTGTAACCTGTCACAATAACCACTGCCAGTATTATTATTATTATTATTATTACATACTGTGTAACCTGTCACCATAACCACTGCCAGTATTATTATTATTATTATTATTACATACTGTGTAACCTGTCACAATAACCACTGCCATTATTATTATTATTATTATTATTACATACTGTGTAACCTGTCACCATAACCACTGCCATTATTATTATTATTATTATTACATACTGTGTAACCTGTCACCATAACCACTGCCATTATTATTATTATTATTATTACATACTGTGTAACCTGTCACCATAACCACTGCCATTATTATTATTATTATTATTATTACATACTGTGTAACCTGTCACCATAACCACTGCCATTATTATTATTATTATTACATACTGTGTAACCTGTCACCATAACCACTGCCAGTATTATTATTATTATTACATACTGTGTAACCTGTCACCATAACCACTGCCATTATTATTATTATTATTATTATTACATACTGTGTAACCTGTCACAATAACCACTGCCATTATTATTATTATTATTACATACTGTGTAACCTGTCACAATTACCACTGCCATTATTATTATTACATACTGTGTAACCTGTCACCATAACCACTGCCAGTATTATTATTACATACTGTGTAACCTGTCACAATAACCACTGCCAGTATTATTATTATTATTATTATTATTACATACTGTGTAACCTGTCACCATAACCACTGCCAGTATTATTATTATTATTATTATTATTATTATTATTATTATTATTACATACTGTGTAACCTGTCACCATAACCACTGCCAGTATTATTATTATTATTAGTATTATTATTACATACTGTGTAACCTGTCACAATAACCACTGCCAGTATTATTATTATTATTATTATTACATACTGTGTAACCTGTCACCATAACCACTGCCATTATTATTATTATTATTATTATTATTATTATTATTATTACATACTGTGTAACCTGTCACCATATCCACTGCCATTATTATTATTATTATTATTACATACTGTGTAACCTGTCACCATAACCACTGCCATTATTATTATTATTATTATTACATACTGTGTAACCTTTCACCATAACCACTGCCATTATTATTATTATTATTACATACTGTGTAACCTGTCACCATAACCACTGCCATTATTATTATTATTATTACATACTGTGTAACCTGTCACGATAACCACTGCCATTATTATTATTATTATTATTATTATTATTATTACATACTGTGTAACCTGTCACCATAACCACTGTCATTATTATTATTATTATTATTATTACTACATACTGTGTAACCTGTCACCATAACCACTGCCATTATTATTATTACATACTGTGCAACCTGTCACTATAACCACTGCCATTATTATTATTATTATTATTATTACTACATACTGTGTAACCTGTCACCATAACCACTGCCATTATAATTATTATTATTATTACATACTGTGTAACCTGTCACCATAACCACTGCCATTATTATTATTACATACTGTGTAACCTGTCACCATAACCACTGCCATTATTATTATTATTATTACTACATACTGTGTAACCTGTCACCATAACCACTGCCATTATTATTATTATTATTACTACATACTGTGTAACCTGTCACCATAACCACTGCCATTATTATTATTATTACATACTGTGTAACCTGTCACCATAACCACTGCCATTATTATTATTATTATTACATACTGTGTAACCTGTCACCATAACCACTGCCATTATTATTATTATTATTATTATTACATACTGTGTAACCTGTCACCATAACCACTGCCATTATTATTATTATTATTACATACTGTGTAACCTGTCACCATAACCACTGCCATTATTATTATTATTATTACATACTGTGTAACCTGTCACCATAACCACTGTCATTATTATTATTATTATTATTATTATTATTACATACTGTGTAACCTGTCACCATAACCACTGTCATTATTATTATTATTATTATTACATACTGTGTAACCTGTCACCATAACCACTGCCATTATTATTATTACATACTGTGCAACCTGTCACCATAACCACTGCCATTATTATTATTACTACATACTGTGTAACCTGTCACCATAACCACTGCCATTATTATTATTATTATTATTATTATTATTATTATTATTACATACTGTGTAACCTGTCACCATAACCACTGCCATTATTATTATTATTATTATTACATACTGTGTAACCTGTCACCATAACCACTGCCATTATTATTATTATTATTATTATTACTACATACTGTGTAACCTGTCACCATAACCACTGCCATTATTATTATTATTACTACATACTGTGTAACCTGTCACCATAACCACTGCCAGTATTATTATTATTACATACTGTGTAACCTGTCACCATAACCACTGCCATTATTATTATTATTATTATTATTACATACTGTGTAACCTGTCACCATAACCACTGCCATTATTATTATTATTATTATTATTATTACATACTGTGTAACCTGTCACAATAACCACTGCCATTATTATTATTATTATTATTACATACTGTGTAACCTGTCACCATAACCACTGCCATTATTATTATTATTATTACATACTGTGTAACCTGTCACCATAACCACTGCCAGTATTATTATTATTATTATTATTACTACATACTGTGTAACCTGTCACCATAACCACTGCCATTATTATTATTATTATTATTATTACATACTGTGTAACCTGTCACCATAACCACTGCCATTATTATTATTATTATTACATACTGTGTAACCTGTCACCATAACCACTGCCATTCAGTATTATTATTATTATTACATACTGTGTAACCTGTCACCATAACCACTGCCATTATTATTATTATTATTATTATTATTATTACATACTGTGTAACCTGTCACCATAACCACTGCCATTATTATTATTATTATTACATACTGTGTAACCTGTCACAATAACCACTGCCATTATTATTATTATTATTACATACTGTGTAACCTGTCACAATAACCACTGCCAGTATTATTATTATTATTATTATTATTATTACATACTGTGTAACCTGTCACCATAACCACTGCCATTATTATTATTACATACTGTGTAACCTGTCACAATAACCACTGCCAGTATTATTATTATTATTATTATTATTATTACATACTGTGTAACCTGTCACCATAACCACTGCCATTATTATTATTACATACTGTGTAACCTGTCACAATAACCACTGCCAGTATTATTATTATTATTATTATTATTACATACTGTGTAACCTGTCACCATAACCACTGCCAGTATTATTATTATTATTATTATTATTACATACTGTGTAACCTGTCACCATAACCACTGCCAGTATTATTATTATTATTATTACATACTGTGTAACCTGTCACAATAACCACTGCCAGTATTATTATTATTATTATTATTATTACATACTGTGTAACCTGTCACCATATCCACTGCCATTATTATTATTATTATTATTACATACTGTGTAACCTGTCACAATAACCACTGCCAGTATTATTATTATTATTATTATTACATACTGTGTAACCTGTCACCATAACCACTGCCATTATTATTATTATTATTATTATTACATACTGTGTAACCTGTCACCATATCCACTGCCATTATTATTATTATTATTACATACTGTGTAACCTGTCACCATAACCACTGCCATTATTATTATTATTATTATTATTATTACATACTGTGTAACCTTTCACCATAACCACTGCCATTATTATTATTATTATTACATACTGTGTAACCTGTCACCATAACCACTGCCATTATTATTATTATTATTACATACTGTGTAACCTGTCACCATAACCACTGCCATTATTATTATTATTATTATTACATACTGTGTAACCTGTCACCATAACCACTGTCATTATTATTATTATTATTATTACTACATACTGTGTAACCTGTCACCGTAACCACTGCCATTATTATTATTACATACTGTGCAACCTGTCACTATAACCACTGCCATTATTATTATTATTATTATTATTACTACATACTGTGTAACCTGTCACCATAACCACTGCCATTATTATTATTATTATTATTATTACATACTGTGTAACCTGTCACCATAACCACTGCCATTATTATTATTATTATTATTATTATTATTATTATTACATACTGTGTAACCTGTCACCATAACCACTGCCATTATAATTATTATTATTATTATTACATACTGTGTAACCTGTCACCATAACCACTGCCATTATTATTATTACATACTGTGTAACCTGTCACCATAACCACTGCCATTATTATTATTATTATTACTACATACTGTGTAACCTGTCACCATAACCACTGCCATTATTATTATTATTACATACTGTGTAACCTGTCACCATAACCACTGCCATTATTATTATTATTACATACTGTGTAACCTGTCACCATAACCACTGCCATTATTATTAATATTATTACATACTGTGTAACCTGTCACCATAACCACTGCCATTATTATTAATATTATTACATACTGTGTAACCTGTCACCATAACCACTGCCATTATTATTATTATTACATACTGTGTAACCTGTCACCATAACCACTGCCATTATTATTATTATTATTACATACTGTGTAACCTGTCACCATAACCACTGCCATTATTATTATTATTATTATTATTACATACTGTGTAACCTGTCACCATAACCACTGTCATTATTATTATTATTATTATTACATACTGTGTAACCTGTCACCATAACCACTGCCATTATTATTATTACATACTGTGCAACCTGTCACCATAACCACTGCCATTATTATTATTACTACATACTGTGTAACCTGTCACCATAACCACTGCCATTATTATTATTATTATTATTACATACTGTGTAACCTGTCACCATAACCACTGTCATTATTATTATTATTATTACTACATACTGTGTAACCTGTCACCATAACCACTGCCATTATTATTACATACTGTGCAACCTGTCACCATAACCACTGCCATTATTATTATTATTACATACTGTGTAACCTGTCACCATAACCACTGCCATTATTAATATTATTATTATTATTACATACTGTGTAACCTGTCACCATAACCACTGCCATTATTATTATTATTATTATTATTATTACATACTGTGTAACCTGTCACCATAACCACTGCCATTATTATTATTATTATTATTATTATTACATACTGTGTAACCTGTCACCATAACCACTGCCATTATTATTATTATTATTACATACTGTGTAACCTGTCACCATAACCACTGCCATTATTATTATTACATACTGTGCAACCTGTCACCATAACCACTGCCATTATTATTATTATTATTATTATTATTACATACTGTGTAACCTGTCACCATAACCACTGCCATTATTATTATTATTATTATTATTATTATTATTATTATTACATACTGTGTAACCTGTCACCATAACCACTGCCATTATTATTATTATTACATACTGTGCAACCTGTCACCATAACCACTGCCATTATTATTATTATTATTATTATTACATACTGTGTAACCTGTCACCATAACCACTGCCATTATTATTATTATTATTATTATTATTACATACTGTGTAACCTGTCACCATAACCACTGCCATTATTATTATTATTATTATTACATACTGTGTAACCTGTCACCATAACCACTGCCATTATTATTATTATTATTACATACTGTGTAACCTGTCACCATAACCACTGCCATTATTATTATTATTATTATTATTATTATTATTACATACTGTGTAACCATAACTACTGCCATTATTATTATTATTACATACTGTGTAACCTGTCACCATAACCACTGCCATTATTATTATTATTACATACTGTGTAACCTGTCACCATAACCACTGCCATTATTATTATTATTATTATTATATACTGTGTAACCTGTCACCATAACCACTGCCATTATTATTATTATTATTATTACATACTGTGTAACCTGTCACCATAACCACTGCCATTATTATTATTATTATTATTATTACATACTGTGTAACCTGTCACCATAACCACTGCCATTATTATTATTATTATTACATACTGTGTAACCTGTCACCATAACCACTGCCATTATTATTATTATTACATACTGTGTAACCTGTCACCATAACCACTGCCATTATTATTATTATTATTATTATTATTACATATTGTGTAACCTGTCACCATAACCACTGCCATTATTATTATTATTATTATTATTACATATTGTGTAACCTGTCACCATAACCACTGCCAGTATTATTATTATTATTACATACTTTGTAACCTGTCACCATAACCACTGCCATTATTATTATTATTATTATTACATACTGTGTAACCTGTCACCATAACCACTGCCATTATTATTATTATTATTATTACATACTGTGTAACCTGTCACCATAACCACTGCCATTATTATTATTATTATTATTACATACTGTGTAACCTGTCACCATAACCACTGCCATTATTATTATTATTATTACATACTGTGTAACCTGTCACCATAACCACTGCCATTATTATTATTATTATTATTATTACATACTGTGTAACCTGTCACCATAACCCCTGCCATTATTATTATTATTACATACTGTGTAACCTGTCACCATAACCACTGCCATTATTATTATTATTATTATTATTATTATTATTATTATAACATACTGTGTAACCTGTCACCATAACCACTCCCATTATTAAATGTGGATGTGTTTCCAGCTGTCTGTGTCCGATTTCTGGCACGCAGTGCTTGTGGCTGCCTCGCATTGCACATACTGCAGCACCATCACTCACTTGCTTTATTATTTGTGAAGCTCCATGTTGTTAATGGTCTCACCTGACCTGTTGTTTTCTCCCTGCAGGGTTCCGTGCATCAATGAGAATGATCGAAAGTATAGACGTTGGAAAGGTTTCCAGCCATGACTTGTGGGCTGAGATTTGCCCGTGCCCAACCGATGCCCAGCTGGCATTGCACGCATTCGCAGACTCGTTTCAATGCTCCCCCCCTGAAAGTGGCGCCCATCAAAGGGCGTTCAGTAACGGTGAACCCAGCGAACCCCTCCTTAACCCCCAGCCGTGGGCCCCTCTGCAGGATTCCGAGGTTTACTTGGCATCGTTAGGTCAGTAACAACAATCATCTGATGCTGTGCTACAATATTTCTATTATTGTTCCTGTTTTGGGATTACACTGTAACTGCTGGCTTCAATTAATAATTTCTCATTCACACAGAGACAATATGTTACTTAAAAACCACTGGAGAGGTAGCAGTGCTGGCATAGAGCCTGTCACAATGAGTATGGGAGCTGACAGACTGCAAGCACACATCATTCTCTATGTGGGATATGTACTTACAGCAATGATATAGCACACTGCTAGCTGCAATACATTCTTAAACCATTCGTCACGCCATTTATCCACTTGCAATACGATTTATTTATTAATTAAGTGTCCAGTCTAGGCACCATAGACATTACATGCCGATGTAATGGTTATTTTCACCTTGTTGTCTTTTTAGATCAGTCGTACACACAGATACTAATGTATATATTACTATGCAATCTATTGATATTAAGCCTCTTTGTATGTTACATTTCCCTGTGCGCACACTATAACACAATACACTGTGCACACTATCACACAGTACGCTGGGCACACTATCACACAATACGTTGGGCTCACTATCACACAATACGCTGGGCACACTATCACACAATACGCTGGGCGCACTATCGCACAATACGCTGGGCTCACTATCACACAATACGCTGGGCTCACTATCGCACAATACGCTGGGCTCACTATCGCACAATACGCTGGGCTCACTATCGCACAATACGCTGGGCTCACTATCGCACAATACGCTGGGCTCACTATCGCACAATACGCTGGGCTCACTATCGCACAATACGCTGGGCTCACTATCGCACAATACGCTGGGCTCACTATCGCACAATACGCTGGGCTCACTATCGCACAATACGCTGGGCTCACTATCGCACAATACGCTGGGCTCACTATCGCACAATACGCTGGGCTCACTATCGCACAATACGCTGGGCTCACTATCGCACAATACGCTGGGCTCACTATCGCACAATACGCTGGGCTCACTATCACACAATACGCTGGGCTCACTATCACACAATACGCTGGGCTCACTATAACACAATACGCTGGGCTCACTATAACACAATACGCTGGGCTCACTATAACACAATACGCTGGGCTCACTATCACACAATACACTGTGCACACTATCGCACAATACGCTGCGCACACTATCACACAATACGCTGGGCACACTATCACACAATACGCTGGGCGCACTATCACACAATACGCTGGGCTCACTATCACACAATACGCTGCTCACGCCTACGATTAGAAAGAGTATTAATTATTTTTGGTCACTCGCAATTTTAAATTGACAAGTCGCTTACTGAATCAGAAAATATGCAAAAAACATGCACTTATCTACAGAACAAGTTTTATTGGATGCTTTCTCTTTTAACTCTTCTCTTTATTCAGAACGTCGGCTACAGAAAGTTAAGGGACTGTCCCGTGAAGTTACCTCTAAGGACATGCTGCGGTCGCTGAGCCAAGCTAAGCAGGAATGTTGGGATAGGTGCCTGCAGGAATCCTTTCAGTCTGAGGCCTACATAGGAGATAACGACGTGGATGACAGGTACTATAAACACTGAGCAATGAACCCTCAGTGAGCAGACTAAGTGTCAGAAAATGTTATCTTCCAATAACGTCAGATTGGGTGAGTTTTTGTAAACCATCGCTATATCTGTCAGATACCAGATACACAGTTCGATCGAAGTCCGATCTTCTGCACTTTCCTTATGTGAAATGCCCAGACATTACTTGTTACACGTCCTGCTAAAGGCCGCGTTAAACGTGTCGGGGATATTCTTCATTTCAACAATAATAATTCTAGTGAACGTGTGGTACTCCGAATTTACTGAACTACAAATGTATTCAGTGTGCAGTCAGATGGATGGCAGGGCGTCCTGAGAAATATTGCGTACAGTGGGTGGAGGAGAGCGTATTGCGGCAGCAGGGTGTAATACAGAGTATAACAGGGGGCACGTTTGGAGGAATCCAGGGCAAAAGGCGGAGAGATTCAATAAGATTATCAGATGAGAATAGTATTTGCCTGGTCTCCATATTATTCTATTGAGAATTTTCTTTAAAATGTGTTAAATATTCCTTTAACATCAAAAATTAGGAAATAAATGGAAAACATGGCTTTTTTTTGTAATTTCCTATTCAAACTGTGCACTATATTAACATAGCACCGACATACAAGGCAGGTACATACAGAGTACATACCGGTAATATTAAACTGTTACAAACGCCCAATGACAGACCCTCCGATGACGGCTTTCACTGCGCTGTTAATTGTCCGTATTCATAGTGAATTCAAACAGGTTATTTTTCACTAATCTCTAACTTTTTCACAAATAAATTCCAAGTGGCAAAACTGGTGCAAAAATATCGTCACTGCGAATATCGCGGAGTTGGTGAATTTTACCAGATTAGTTATTTAAACTCAGTTTTGCCTTTTCAAATTAATTCTCAGTTAAGAATCCTAAACGTGAATTTACATGAAATTGTGGTGGACTTGCGGCCGCTGTCAGTTCTCCAAAAGTCTCCTCCTTGCCTGTTTTGCAGAGAATTAAATCCGTACGCGAATACGGAGTACTGTCAGGTTCTTTTTTGGGAGAGGGGGGTTGTTGGTTTAGTTCTTGACACACTTTTAAGTTGTCTTAATTTGTCTGTATTCTTAGCTGCCTACAACTATTGATTTCCCTGTTTCAATTCTCACCTTTCCAGCACCCTGGAACATTTGAAGCGTTGGCTGCAGCCAGAGAAAGTCGCCATTAACGCAGAGGAGTTGCAGCTTCTCATCCCAGCTACATCTCCGTCAACAGCTGAAAACAAGGAAGGCTCAGACGAACAGAGAGAGCCGTGTACAGAGTAACAAGCTGTAGTTATCAAAGGCCTTGCTAGGACAGGGGTTTTCATTATCTTGGTTTAGATCAGAGATGTGATCTCTTCCCAGGCCTCGTCCTGTACACCCTTCCTTGGTCATGTTAAAGGCAGGAGATGACGGTCTTTGCTGCCACAATGTCATTATCCACACTTCCACTGGGGGGTTTAATAATGGCTGTTTTCAGATAATTACAATATTAATCAGTTATTTTACAAGAAAATCATGTGGTATCTGGCAATCTCTGTGGCCTGAGATGCTGGCTGAGGTGGTCTAACTCTTAGATATTTTTTTCCCAGCACACATATGAAGGAATTTAACTATGGTATTTATTTATTTGCACGGGTGGAGTCCGGTTGCCAGTGTATGACTTTAAAGGTGGCTCTGCAGGTTGCAAATTACCATTTCGTATTTCAAGCATCTTAAAAAAATATGCAAAAATAACCAATCCAATATAACAAAGATAAGAAGACACCCATACTTTTCAATTTTCTGAAATTGTACGAGGACACTTGGCTTACCATAACCACTTCAGTTATAATAACTTCACTGCAGTGATGTGGTTATGGTGCAGTAAGCATTCGAACATTTTCTATTGTCTTTACCTTATAAATACCGGTAATCCCAGTGAAATGTAGGGTATTTTCAGGAGAGAAAATTGAATATGTCTAAATGAAATTCAATTTAACATGAAATCCGTGCCAGGTTTCCTTTCTTAATAAAAATCTTCTTTTTGTTTATTTTTCATTATTTTCAATGATAAAACCCATTCTTTCTATAAGCTTGTTTCTTGTGATCTTTCTCACAGATATGAACATGTACATAACCATGGTATATAATGCCAAGTCCTCGATTCCGTCCAATTGAGCCAGAGACACTAATATAAAAAAGATGAACTCATTTGCCTTAGATTTCATAATTATTTTAAAATATTTGCTTTGGAATCCAGGGACATGCACTTCCTTGCTGTACACAGATTGCTGACTCGCTATAATTTGCAGACATTCCACACCCAATCTTGGTTTCATATTATAAAAAGTGCAGATTTCAATAGAAATTTGCCCTTTTATAAATTAACCTTGTTACACCACCACCACCCCCCCCCCCCCTCCCCCCTGCTGTCAATTAGACAGTCGGTCCTGTTACTTCCTGTATTGTTTAGCTCAATGGAAGTAAACTCAAGAGGCAGCAATTGCCAAGAGCACCTGCCTTGCAAATACTTCTCATTGAGCTTCATTAGGGAGTCTTTGATTGGACGGCCTCAGAAAGTCTGGGCGGGGTTAGAAGGGGAGGGCTTGCAAAGGCTGCAGAAAAGAGATCTGCAGCTATTGCAAGATGTTTATAGATATAACTCCAATGATAAAAGGCATGCTTTTCTTTAAGGATACATCAACTAAACAGTGATTTATATTTTGGAAGTGGAATGTCCATTCAACTGTCCAGATTCCAGAACAAGGCAATCAATACTGGTGGGCATTGACCAGGTTTAATGCTCTGTTCCTTACGTCTGCTCTTTTTCTTAATGTCCTCTTTTGGCACGTTTTGTTTAACCTGTGTGTAGCAAGCTGTCAGTTTTTATATAGAATAGATAGAGAGGGGATGCACGTAAAATGTTTCCAGTAAATAAACATTCCTTTAGATTTTCACCTCTGGGGGAGATTTATGAAAATGTCTGCTCTGAAAAGTGGTAAAAAAAATATATATCCAAGAGGAAGAGTCCCCAAAATAGTACGGGCCAATTCTTCCAATCCGCTATGCTTGTGATTAGTTTATTTTGGCTTGAAATTCCTTACAATTCTCCCTGTAGTGAATACTCTGTGTGTTCATTCTGGGTACCTGTCTCCCCAAATTCTGCCGTGAAGTCATTGTACCCAAATGTCGCTCTGTTTATAAAACAAAAGGCAATGAAGTAGTGAGTTAGAACAAACCCTGAACCTGTTCTATTCATTTTGTGCTGCACAGACTATATACTGTACGAATAGAACACAATTATCTATTAATTATAATGAATATTGTGCACATGAATGTAGCTTCACAGAGCTCAGAGCATTCTAAATCTTCCAGTAAGAAATGGTCCCCATTGGGATGTCAGCACAGGAAACACTGCAAAAAACTGCCGTTCAGTCTCTCTGATACAAAATAATTGGTTCTTGTCAATTCTCCCCGGTTCTTCGCAACCTGATTAAAGTGGAGTTATAAAGAGCGTTGATTACTCTCCGTTTCACTGACTTGATTTAAGTGCCGTTGGCAGGTTTTCTTCTAAAGTACAATGTTAGTGACAGCTCCAAAATAATCTGAAACGAGTCGATTCCTGACATTTCACGATTTAGTGAATAACCTTCAGTGTGAGATTTGAGTGTTTATACAGAGAGAGAATTCACAGGTCCTCGCTGTAGTTACAAGTGTTGTCACTTTGATGTCCAGCACTGTTTTCTAGATACGTCATTTATTTGGGCTGATGGACACTACAGGAAAGGTGCTGCTAAGTGTAGTTTTCATACTGCGATCGCTTTACATTCAGCAAATTAATGGTTAAACTGCTCATCAGTGTGAAGGTGAAAGATTTCTCTAGGTTAAAAGGTCCGTTTGGCAGCCGTGTCTATTAAGGATGTGTAACTGTATTACTCTAATTCTCTCTGTGAACAAAAACCTTTTAAAATAAATCTCAATAAGCACAATAACTGCGTCCGATCAGCTGGGCATTGAACCTAGATTTTCTGTATCACATCTGCGTAATAAGGACAGTGAATGAAAAGCGCTTCCCTGCAGGATGTATTGGGGGGTATCTGTGTTTGACTTGCGATGCCTGCACGGCCGCACTCGTGTTTTTGTTTCCTCTAACCCTTTATTACTGCATATCTTAGTACTTTAGTCGTATAATGCATTAAAGGAGAACTGCCGCTTCTCTCAATAAAATACTGAAATTCACCTCTAACTCTCATTAACCTTATTTTTATGTGATGTTCTGTTTCCCTGTAAATTTGTTTTATATATCAAGCATTTGACACAATTCAGTTTAGCTCTGGCACAGCCATGGCACACAATGCAAACGACGGGGAGGAGACACAGAACCTTGTTTCTCTCTCTCCTTACTGCAATGCTATTAAGATTACATGTTTCTTTGCATTTATCTACATTGATTTTCAGGCGTCCAATCATTGTCTCTCTGGTTCCCGCAGCACTTTGTGGGAGAGTGGGGATTGACTGAGGTATCTCAGTCACTTCCTGCTTAAAGATAATTTTAGTCCAAAGATTTGCTGAAAAGAGAGATTTTATTATAAATATTATTATTTAAAGAAACACTATAGGGTCATGTATTCCTGACCCTATAATGTTAAAACCACCATCCAGCCCCCTCCCCCCCCCCCCCCCCCCAACCCTTTCTCCCTAAATATAGTAAAATCTTACTTTTACTCCAGTCTGCTGCTGCTGGCTCTGCCAGCATGGCTGACATCATCAGAAGTGGTCGTCTGATCCAATCACAATGCTTTCCCATAGGATTGGCTGAGACTGTCAATGAGGCAGAGCCAGCACAAGCCAAACACAACCCTGGCCAATCAGCATCTCCTCATATAGTTACATTATCTCAATGCATCTCTATGAGGAAAGTTTAGTGTCTGCATGCAGAGGGTGGAGACACTGATTGTCTATCACACTGTGCAGCACTGCCCCAGGAAGCACCTCTAGCAGCCATCTTAGGAGTGACCAGTGGAGGTATCCCTAGGCTGTAATGTAAACCCTGCATTTTCTCTGAAACAAACCGTGATTACTGCAAACAAGCTGAAGAAACTGGTCATACTCACCAGAACAAAACCAATAAGCTGTATACTATATAATAAGCTGTATACTATATAATAAGCTGTATACTATATAATAAGCTGTAGTTGTTCAGGTGACTATAGTGTCCCTTAAATTCATTCTTATTGTACTTGGTAGAAATTCCATAAAATCAATCCTGGATCCTTGTCTTTACTTGTACTCTGTATACAAAGTGTTCCTCCCCTATAAGAACAGGTTAAATCATTACCCGGTTACTAACTATTAATGTCAGATCTGTGGCCTATTATGGATTTCATGGGGTTTGGGGCTCTTCACACTCTGATCAGAAAAATCTGTTCACAAAGCTCTTTGCTTTGTAAAAAGCCAGCAATATATTTTTTATTTTAACCCCTTAAGGACACATGACATGTGTGACATGTCATGATTCCCTTTTATTCCAGAAGTTTGGTCCTTAAGGGGTTAAGCAAGAAATTAAGTATTTCTCCATGTGTCAGCGAACTCAATCATTTCATTGTGCGCCTCCTGGTGTTAAGGAGCGATGGCCTCTCTATGACGACTAGTTTAGAGCAATCAAATAACGATTTGCTAAACTGCCGATAGCTAAACCGCTAAACTAAGTGTTTTTTAATTCCATAGCAACTGCATGACAATGAACGAATATCTCACCCCATCAGGAACTCTCTATATCCGACTAATTATTCTACCACTTATGTAGGATTAATAATGGCTCAATATTTCTTGGGATTGGCAATGCATGCTTTAGCCTTAAGATGGAACTAAAGCTGCTCAACTATTTATTCTTTATGGGGAGCAGTGGATTATAACTCACACCCTGGCTGATCTGACCTTTTAGTAGAAAAATACATTTACAATTATCACAAACCAGAGATTGCCATGGCAACAACAAATGACAAAGGTCGCAGGTCATCCCCCTATTTGAGTCTTGCAAAGTCAAGTCGTTTTTCAAGTCGGACTCTCCAGTTCACGGTGAGTCTCACTAAAGGGGTTTGCAATCCTCTAAAGTGCCTTCAGGTTTGTGACCCCCTGTGGATAGACACACATTCGCTATAACTGTATTCCCTGCTTTCTATTTAATTAAAGCTGCGTGCCTGGATCTAGATTGAACCTGGAGGTTCTGTGATCCCGCACTCAGTCCGTATACAGCCATTATTTGTGAATGTCCCAGGCTGGGTTACCCACTGCATGCGCTGGCATATCGCTGTCCTAATAAAACACTTTAAATCTGATCTTTCTTTTCGGTCTCTGATGTTACAGAGTGGCCTTTAATCTTCTCCTCTCTCAGATCATAAAGAGAAGCACAAATGGATTGATCTCACGGTAAGTATATGCACACGGTATACACCAACACAAAGAGCATTTTATACAGGAGACTCTGAGTCCATACACTCTATGTAGATTAGTATCAAATACCCAACATCCTGTGATACCCAGGGATACATTGCCCTCCCCCCTGCTCTTAACCACTTAATAGCTGCCGCCCATCCAGATAAGTAAAACTGACACTTTTATAACTTTGATCTTTAATTCCTCCCGATTAACACACAAATGGTTATTTTTACTAAAATGCTGACTAGGGATTGAACATTTTATCCAGAATATCAGGGTTGGACACCACCTCCATCGCTGCTAATTCCCAGTTCAGTTAATTTGCAAATCTTTGACCGATTCTCCACAATCTCTGGTTGAGTTAATTCTTCCAATACACAATATATAGATATTGTAAATTGGTTATTTTCAGTCGTAGGTTTCAGTGTGAACATGGTTTCCCCAATGAAACGGACTACAAGTAATTTCATAGAAAAAAAAGGAGAACTTGGATGGAGGTCCAATCGGCACGAGGAAAGCAGTGGTGGTTATAGCCAGTGGTGGTTGGTGAAGTTTAACGCTGGTGGTGCATTAGACTCCACCCATATTATTTGACCCTGCCACCTGGCTTGTTCGACTCTTCCAACTTAATGGGAAACTATAGTGCCAGGAAAACAAAGTTGCTTTCCTGGCACTATAGCTCCCTAGTGTGCCCCTTCTGTCGCTGCCAACCCCCCTCGGTGCAGATGGGGTTAAAATCCCCTTCTGTCACTTACTTGGTTCCCTCATTGCTGGCTCAGGCTCCGCCGGACGTCCCCATGCATAGCATCGCCTAACGACCCAGAAGTCTCTCTGGCAGACAGCCACTAGATGTGGGGTTAATCCTGGAAGATAATTTTTGCAGTTTATTAAAACCTGCGATAATTACCACTGCAGGGTTAAGGGACCTGGGACACTGCACCCAGACCCGTTTAATGAGCTGAAGTGATCTTTGATGTAAAATTAACCTCAATTACTCAACCCTTGGCACCATGGGAGGTCAAACCTGGTTCAACACTATAAACCTATGGATATCAATAACCACTTTAAAAAAGCCTGGCTCCGCCCACTGATGTTCTTACCCAATGACAATCCTACAAGATGGAACAAAACATGAACCTATCTCTTAGGACGTCATCGATCTGACATCTTGATTTCTTTCTTTTTTTTTCTATTTTATTGCAACAAAAACTAGGGAATATTTCCCACCCCTGTGGACCAGCCTCCCTCGTTATGATGGGATAAGGGGAAAAAGGCAAGTGGCAAAGCTAAAAGTAAAATAAAGAAATAGCAAGAAATAAGTCATTGGTTACAGTGAGCTTGACGAAGACCCATTGTAGGGTTGAAACGTTGCTGTGTACTTGGTTCCAATAAATGTGCGTTGCGGAGTCTAGACCTCTCTTTTTCCTGGTTACAGTGAACTTGACGAAGACCCATTGTAGGGTCGAAACGTTGCTGTGTGCTTGGTTCCAATAAATGTGCATTGCGGAGCCTGGACCTCTCTTTTTCCTGGTTACAGTAAAGACCAAACAGAAGAGGGTCAGACAACGTTATGTCCATGAACATTATGGGATGGCAGTTAGACTGGGGTTAGGTTGAAAGAGGGCGTTTTAAGAGGATATTAATAAACGTAAGGTTTGAAGGATGTTGGGGAGATACCAACAGAGACAGAGCTCGACGTAGATGCCATGTCTAGTAAGACTGAATGGAGAATGATAGATGTGCAGTGGGACAGACAAAGATGGCAGCCAGCGTCAGCAGGATCCATCACCATATTCAGACCTGGCGGAGACCTGGACGCAGTTAGTTGTGATCTAACACTCCAATCCTGACAATGCGCCAGGTGCTGCCGCCACGGGGTTCGGGGTCTCTTTTACTGCCTTAGTGGGGGGGGCATTATGGTTTTCCCAGAATTCCTTGCTGCCTTCTCATTGCCATCATTACCGCCATCTTCAGACCTTATTTGTGTTTGTGGTGTTATTATATTGCGTTTTCTCTTTTTCTCCCTCAGTAACGAGATAAAACTAGTTTATTTTCTAATTCCGTAGCTTTGTTGTTTTAATATTTTAGTTGGGGGCCGTTTAAAAAAAATAAATAAATAAATGTCTTCATAGTTGAAAGTTCTTTATAGATGGAAGATTACACATTAAACCAGTTGGAGCATTTAACAATTCCAAATAACCTGTCCTTACAATACTTATCTCCACTCTGCGTTAATGACTGCAATCGCTGTGATTGGTGCTAATCCTGTGTCAGGGTTGGATGTGAAGAGATTCTAATATGCCGGAACTATCAGATCTGAAAAATTATCCATTTTTATTCTGATAAGGCACGTATATAGTCATAGCATGTGTCAATCATTGTTTTTCCATACAGATATATTGTGTTATGTAGAGAGAGAGACTGGTACTCTGACCTGTATTGTGTTATATAGAGAGAGACTGGTACTCTGACCTGTATTGTGTTATATAGAGAGAGACTGGTACTCTGACCTGTATTGTGTTATATAGAGAGAGAGACTGGTACTGTGACCTGTATTGTGTTATATAGAGATAGAGACTGGTACTCTGACCTGTATTGTGTTATATAGAGAGAGACTGGTACTCCGACCTGTATTGTGTTATATAGAGAGAGACTGGTACTCTGACCTGTATTGTGTTATATAGAGATAGAGACTGGTACTGTGACCTGTATTGTGTTATATAGAGATAGAGACTGGTACTCTGACCTGTATTGTGTTATATAGAGAGAGACTGGTACTGTGACCTGTATTGTGTTATATAGGGAGAGAGATTGGTACTGTGACCTGTATTGTGTTATATAGGAAGAGAGACTGGTACTCTGACCTGTATTGTGTTATATAGAGATAGAGAATGGTACTCTGATCTGTATTGTGTTATATAGGGAGAGAGACTGGTACTGTGACCTGTATTGTGTTATATAGGGAGAGAGATTGGTACTGTGACCTGCATTGTGTTATATAGGGAGAGAGACTGGTACTGTGACCTGTATTGTGTTATATAGGGAGGGAGACTGGTACTCTGACCTGTATTGTGTTATATAGGGAGAGAGACTGATACTGTGACCTGTATTGTGTTATATAGGGAGAGAGACTGATACTGTGACCTGTATTGTGTTATATAGAGATAGAGAATGGTACTCTGACCTGTATTGTGTTATATAGGGAGAGAGATTGGTGCTCTGACCTGTATTGTGTTATATAGAGATAGAGACTGGTACTCTGACCTGTATTGTGTTATATAGAGAGAGAGACTGGTACTGTGACCTGTATTGTGTTATATAGAGATAGAGACTGGTACTGTGATCTGTATTGTGTTATATAGGGAGAGAGACTGGTACTGTGACCTGTATTGTGTTATATAGAGATAGAGACTGGTACTCTGACCTGTATTGTGTTATATAGGGAGAGAGACTGGTACTGTGACCTGTATTGTGTTATATAGAGATAGAGACTGGTACTCTGACCTGTATTGTGTTATATAGAGATAGAGACTGGTACTCTGACCTGTATTGTGTTATATAGAGAGAGACTGGTACTGTGACCTGTATTGTGTTATATAGGCAGAGAGACTGGTACTGTGACCTGTATTGTGTTATATAGGGAGAGAGACTGGTACTGTGACCTGTATTGTGTTATATAGGGAGAGAGACTGGTACTGTGACCTGTATTGTGTTATATAGAGAGAGACTGGTACTCTGACCTGTATTGTGTTATATAGAGAGAGACTGGTACTCTGACCTGTATTGTGTTATATAGAGAGAGACTGGTACTGTGACCTGTATTGTGTTATATAGGGAGAGAGACTGGTACTGTGACCTGTATTGTGTTATATAGGGAGAGAGACTGGTACTGTGACCTGTATTGTGTTATATAGAGATAGAGACTGGTACTCTGACCTGTATTGTGTTATATAGAGAGAGACTGGTACTCTGACCTGTATTGTGTTATATAGAGATAGAGACTGGTACTCTGACCTGTATTGTGTTATATAGGGAGAGAGATTGGTACTCTGACCTGTATTGTGTTATATAGAGATAGAGACTGGTACTCTGACCTGTATTGTGTTATATAGAGAGAGAGACTGGTACTCTGACCTGTATTGTGTTATATAGAGAGAGAGACTGGTACTGTGACCTGTATTGTGTTATATAGAGATAGAGACTGGTACTCTGACCTGTATTGTGTTATATAGGGAGAGAGACTGGTACTGTGACCTGTATTGTGTTATATAGAGATAGAGACTGGTACTGTGACCTGTATTGTGTTATATAGGGAGAGAGATTGGTACTCTGACCTGTATTGTGTTATATAGAGATAGAGACTGGTACTCTGACCTGTATTGTGTTATATAGAGATAGAGACTGGTACTGTGACCTGTATTGTGTTATATAGGGAGAGAGACTGGTACTGTGACCTGTATTGTGTTATATAGGGAGAGAGACTGGTACTGTGACCTGTATTGTGTTATATAGAGATAGAGACTGGTACTGTGACCTGTATTGTGTTATATAGGGAGAGAGATTGGTACTCTGACCTGTATTGTGTTATATAGAGATAGAGACTGGTACTCTGACCTGTATTGTGTTATATAGAGAGAGAGACTGGTACTGTGACCTGTATTGTGTTATATAGAGATAGAGACTGGTACTCTGACCTGTATTGTGTTATATAGGGAGAGAGACTGGTACTGTGACCTGTATTGTGTTATATAGAGATAGAGACTGGTACTGTGACCTGTATTGTGTTATATAGGGAGAGAGATTGGTACTGTGACCTGTATTGTGTTATATAGGGAGAGAGATTGGTACTCTGACCTGTATTGTGTTATATAGGGAGAGAGACTGGTACTGTGACCTGTATTGTGTTATATAGAGATAGAGACTGGTACTCTGACCTGTATTGTGTTATATAGAGAGAGAGACTGGTACTGTGACCTGTATTGTGTTATATAGAGATAGAGACTGGTACTGTGACCTGTATTGTGTTATATAGAGATAGAGACTGGTACTCTGACCTGTATTGTGTTATATAGGGAGAGAGACTGGTACTCTGACCTGTATTGTGTTATATAGGGAGAGAGACTGGTACTCTGACCTGTATTGTGTTATATAGAGATAGAGACTGGTACTGTGACCTGTATTGTGTTATATAGAGATAGAGACTGGTACTCTGACCTGTATTGTGTTATATAGAGATAGAGACTGGTACGGTGACCTGTATTGTGTTATATAGGGAGAGAGACTGGTACTCTGACCTGTATTGTGTTATATAGGGAGAGAGATTGGTACTCTGACCTGTATTGTGTTATATAGGGAGAGAGACTGGTACTCTGACCTGTCTATCTGTGTGTGTGTGTGTGTGTGTGTGTGTATCTGTGTGTCCTTTTGTGTCACTGTGTGTGCATATGTGTGTCATTGCCTGTATCTGTATCCCTTTTTGTGTGTGTGTATGCGGTGTCAATGTGTATCTGAGTGTCAGTGTGTATGTCTGCGTGTCAGTATGTGTTTCTGTGTATATGTTTGTGTATCAGTATGTATGTATGTCTGTGTGTCAGTATTTATATTTGTGTGTCTGTATTTATATCTGTGTGTCAGTATGTGTGTCTGTGTGTATGTATGTCTGTGTATCAGTATGCCAGTATCTGTGTGCCACTGTGTGTGTGTCTATGTGTCTGTGTGTCAGTGTATATGTCTGTGTATCGGTATGTGTGTCTTTTTGTCAGTATGTATGTATGTTTGTCAGTATGTGTGTCTGTGTGTCAGTACATGTCTGAGTGTCTGTGTATCTGTGTGTCCGCATGTGTATTATTGTGTCAGTCTGTGTAACTGCATGTGTATCTGAGGGTCAGTTTGTGTCTCTGTGTTTCAGAATGTCTGTGTATGTATCTTTATATGTGTATCTATGTGTATAACATGTTTCTGAGTGTCTGTGTATCTGTGTGTCCGCATGTGTATCAGTGTGTTAGTCTGTGTAACTGTATGTGCTTCTGTGTGACAGTGTGTGTGTCTGTACGTCTGTATGTCAGTATGTGTGTATGTGTGTCAGTATGTATGTCTGTGTGTCAGTTTGTGTGTATGTTTTAATGTGTGTGGGTGTTTCAGTGTGTGTGTGTGTGTGTGTCAGTATGTGTGTGTAAGTCTGTCAGTATGTGTGTCTGTGTGTTAGTATGTATGTATATCTGTGTGTCAGTTTGTGTATCTGTGTGTCCTTTTGTGTCAATGTGTGTGTATTTGTGTGTCAGTGTGTGTATCTGTGTGGGCATATGTGTGTTTTTCTGTGTGTGTAACTATGTGTCAGTGTGTCTGAGTTTCCATGTATATGTGTGCCTGAGTGTGTATTGGTGTGTCACTGTGTGTAACTGTATGTGTACCTGTGTGTGAGTGTGTGTATCTGTGTGTATGTATATCAGTGTGTGTGTGGAAGTGTATGCACTACACATAAAACATGCTTACATTCAAACACGTAGTGTGTGTGTGTGTATATATATATATATATATATATACACACACACACAATATACACACACTGCATCCACTACACACACCCAATGCATCCACTGCACATGCATTAACACACACCATGTCCACTTTACACACGCTGCATCCTTGTGGGCGGACTTGTAAGTAGACCCTGAGGGTGGGCTTGGAGGTTGGCTCCCCGGGGGCCCAGAGCTTAAGCTGTGTTAGGGGCCCCAACATTTCTGATGGCAGGCTGTGCCCTATATTGTAATGGTAATAGCTGCCCAGTCGCTAGTCTTTTATGCCAGTGCAGGACAAACTGTGTGAGTCCGTTATTTCACCAGCATGAGGTGACTCATGCACCTGATGAAGGCTTGCTAAAGCCGAAACGTGTTGTGCTGTGTCCAAGAGAGACTGAATTATATGTAAGGATACTGTTTGTGTTATTCAATACATTTGGGACTTTTATTCTAATTTGGTGCCTGTTATTCCCTTGTCATTTTGGGAAGATTGAAGAATACTGCGAGTGGAAGTGCCAGAATATCTTCATCCCACCCTGGCTGTTATACCTGAGCCAGTGACACTCATAGGGGTGGGATGCTATAGAAGTCATATTCCATTTATTGCCCTATTGTGAGCATTTTATCTTTCAGATCTATCAGAATATTATATTTTTGGGGTATATTCATTTTTTTTACCTATTCACTTATGTCCATTTAAATATTGACATTGAAGGAGATTAAGATCGCCTATTATTGCGCTATCGATTACAGTGTGTTTTGTATTGCATGTGGTTTATATTTTATCTGTAATTGAGATATTCCTAAACAAAGTCCTGGGAGAAATGATTTTAAATCAGACGTTAAATATATATCAATGCTTATTATGGCCAGGAAATCATGGTGGACTTGTGGTTCTTCTGGATGTAAAACAGGAAGCGTATTAGTCTCCCGCCATATTGCTTATCACATAGATAGAATGTGACTTTCACCCAGACATACAACTCAGTAAATCTCTTATTGGTGGTAAATGAATGTTGCCTCCATTATGTATCAGAAATGATATTAACGCTAGGGGGAAATGTTCACACAGCACGTACACGTTCGCAGTCTATGGGTCTGTGTGCATGCGCTCTGAGCCACCTGAACGATCTAAACAAAGTCTCCAACAACTGACCACCACCTTCTGTTTTCTCTTTTCTCGTTTGACTTCTTTGCTGAATGTCCATTACTCCCCCCTCCCCAATTTTTGAGTTAGTTTGCACTCTAAAAGAAAATAACTGAAACTGTTGATTTTGAACGCTTTGAAAACACAAGAATCGAGCATAACAAGAAAATGATAGGGGGGAGGGAGCAAAGAGTGGGCTTTTTATCACACCCATTGCGACTAGTGCACACCCAGCGCAGCACAATTCTCTCTGGCGCCTGCCCAAAAGTTTCATTCCAGTCCTAACGTTCTGGTTCCACGGATGCTGATTTTCTGCATTGTTGTGTGTGTTTAGAGCTGGGAGAGATCGTCTATAGTGCTCAGGTAGGTGAGCGTAATGATAAGTGCGTTCCAACTCCTGTCCGCATGGTAGAGAGAAGATCTCTCACCCCAAACCTGTTAGCGCAAATTATTTATTACGCTAAAGGCAAATATTTTAAATATTTATATGCAAATATTCTTCAGCTACTTGCACAGCTGCTAATCAGATTTCCAATGTATGATTTATTACGTGTTCAGTAAATTAGTGATCGTTAATGCTTTGATGAGATAAATATCATTCTTCCACTTCCTTCTATAAGAGAGGCTGGGATTACATTGAAGGGCTGTGTACACAAAAAAAAAAATGTGTTCATCATATGGTGATTCACTGCTTAGATATATTTCCATCAAGCAAATATGAACTCGTTCCACAAAACACAATCTCCTATTTCTCTAGGAGACGGAGAATCGAAGTGGAGAGATTAATTCCATGGTAGATGGTTATGACCAGACTCCTTCTGTTTGTTAATTCAGATTGCTTAAATACACACGTCCTCTCTCGAGCATAAAAATGTAGATGGGATTCTAAAGAGGACTTCTCGTCTATAAATGAGTTTCTCTATTATGTAAAGTAGTGGCCAATGTTACAATGGAACTATTTCAAGAGCTTTGAATGTTTTGGGGAAAAGGGAAGGATTTAATTTTGCGCCCATTTTCCTTGCATTGATGACTGTGACCCCATGCGCATGCCATTTGTTTGAAACTGATGGAGGTAAAAGGTATGAAAGCACAATTTGCTGAATGTGGCGATCTATGTAGAGAATGGAATACATCAGATGGATTTCTGTGGAACATGAACCATGGTAGAACAAAGCCTTTCTCTTATCTCTCTCCATATATTGTGACCTGTGGAGCAGCCATCATTTCTCTAAATTCCTCATTCAACTCAGAGTGAATTGCACTCGTATAACCCGAAGGGAAAATAACTCCCGCGATCCGCACAAACAGAGTGCTTTGTAATGTGGCGTTTCCGTGTAGGTTACATAAAATCGAAACAATTTCTCTATGGCTCTCCACACCTAATTCAAAATTCATTTCAAAGCCAAAATAGCTCAAAATATTTGGGGGAATACTTTACAATTTGGGTATTGTGGCCTAATATTTTTCACAATTTAGTAATTAACACTGTTACCTTTTACAAATTTACATTGACCTGCTGTTGTAATGATGAATGTCGCCCCAAAAGTAGGGGAGAAATCCCCATATAGAAATGTCTAATTATACCTTAAAAAGGATAAAACTTCCCTTCTGTATTTCAGTTATCAAGCCAGCTATTATAATGCCTTTCTCACAATGCCTTTAAAAGGCATTAATTGAGTTCAACAATACAGAACCTATCTTTGGTGAATTCCATATAATACTGTAAAACTATTTCTGTTGCTGTAGGTGAAATCTTTTTTGCTCCAGTCTCAGATGATGACATTGCATTCTTTGTAGAGTCCTGTCAATGAACAGTGTAGGATATTTTCTTGAGATGTTTCTTTGTCACACACCAGTGTTCTAATAATCGAATCAGAGTGTCTTGCAGCCAAAAATGTAGCGGAATAAGCCTTGGAGCATCACCCTCATTGTTGCTATAAGAACCATATGTGGTGATCCTTGGTGTACAATGGAAGTCTGTAAAAGACATGTGCAATTAGTTTCGTTCCGAATGCAAACGGAAATTCTGATGCTTCCAAATGTCCGAAGTGCCGAATTTCCGAAGTGATGAATATTGGAATCCCGAACTGAACCGAATTGCCGAATATCCGAAGTTCCGAATTGCTTTGGATTTCTGAAAAGTGGCAAAACAGGAGAGGGTTGGGATTAGGGGTTGGGTTAGGGGTTCGGGTAGGGTTAGGGTTAGTGGCTGGAGTACAGGTAGGGGTAGGGATATGGTAGGGTCCCCTAACCCTACCCTACCCCTCACGCTATGCTAACCCTAACCTTACCCCTAACCCTACCATAACCATACTCCTAACCCTAACCCTGGTCCTAACACAACCCTACCCCTAACTCTACCATAACCCTAACCCTACTACTAGCCCTACCCTAACCTTACCCTAAACCCTATCCTAACCCTACCCTTTACCCTACCCTGGCCTAACACTACCCCTAACTTAACCCTACCCTAACCCTACACTTACCCCAAGTCCTGAAGTGCAGAAATTCCGAAGTGTCGAATTTCGGAATGCTGAACCGAATATTTTTCCCATGCACATCCCTAGTCCGTAATACTAGCTACATCCTGTGTCTGAAAGACATTTAAAATAAAATTTATTTCAACTAAAGCAAAACTTATAATGTCCAGATATGTAAAGTTCATTAAATATATTTCAAACAGGTTTGCAGAATGTCCTCATATCATTTACCAACATTCATAACTTTTTAGTGGAACTGCAAATTCCTTTATCTTTCTTCATTAAAAGTATTCAGATTCAAATTGTTCCCTATAGTATTATTTAGAGCTCGTAGGCTTGAAGGACAGAGACATCAGGCAATGGCAATACATTATCAACTTCCAATGGACAGGAAAAAGCTGTAAAATGATTAAAATGGTCGAATTAACCACTTATTAATTAGCATTAACCATAATATTTATGGAAAAAATTCTACTCCACTTATACACAAATAAAACATTTTTTCATGTAATTTTTCTCATGAAAAAACACAGCAAAACAAACCAATAGAAATTAAAAAGCAAACTGTAGATTTGAATTGAAAACACATTTTATATATACATTGATGCGGCCTCTGTTAAGGGGGTCTATAATTAAAGGGCCAGCATGTGGAGTTGAATAATTCAGCATGTCTGTCAGATAATTCAGGCTCCGTTTATATAATATTACTCTCACCCACCTATCGCCCTTCCTCCAGGGCAAACATGCCAGTCAACATCATAGCCAATCACATAATTGCACATTACATGTATTGGGAAAACCGATCTTTATTACAGGAGAGCCTAACACAGGGAAACCCCTCCATTAACAAATAATCACTTAACACAATGTAATAACAATATAATCAATCATATCAAAAGCCAGAGACAGGGCAGCCTACGAAGGGTTAACAAGTGAATATATTATAAACTAAAACAATATTAATGGATGTTATTGGATAATGTAACCACACAGTGTTTGATTGCAAGCTTTGCTGGTTAGGACCCTTCTTTATTCCATGTTATTAAATTCCACTCCCTGAATAAATCGTGCAGATCTATATGTCATCTGTTAACTAAAAGCAAACATGTGAGATCTTCCTCCTTAACCCCTTAACCCCTTAAGGACAGACGACGGATATATTCCGTCATGATTCCCTTTTATTCCAGAAGTTGTGTCATTAAGGGGTTAAAGGACAATAATGTCCAGTGTTTGTTATTAATGTGATTTGCCTATCAATTGGCTATGAAGGGGTAAATGGTGACTTATATACAGGTATGATGCATCAATGCCATCAATTTCAGCACTGACCCCATCTGGACAGCTCCCTGAATCCCAATGCTGGTACCTCGTGAGAGCGACCCCTAGTGGCAGGAACATAAATTACATATGAGTAACGACTGTGTTTAGTGAGGAGCTGTGATAGGTTTAACCAGTCCTCCCCCAGCCCTGGAAAAAGGCAGAGTTTGCAGTAAGAAATGCCAGTCTGTGTCTGTGGCATGGTTTGTTCATTGTGACATTGTGTCTGTGAAGAAAGGCTCTCCAAGGGTTAATCAGCAAACCATCCAGCCAGCTGTACACATTGCACACTGTAAGTAGAACTTTCTATCTGTACTCTGTGCTGTACAATCTGCATTCTATACTGGGTACAATGACAGCTTAATTTGTAACTATTTTATCTTTTGTTTGATACAGTGTCTTTCTGTTATGTAATTGTTTGTAGAACATGTTAAGCAGGGTGTATGTTATTATTATTAATAATGGCATTGATCATAGTGAGAGGGAATTGTATAAAATGTTTATGTAATGAATATTGTTTGATGGTAATCTGCTCACATTTATTTAACACTCGGATAACGTATCTCTGTCTGCCAGTGAGTCTGGGCGTTATACAGGTAAATATCCCTGGAAATGTAACAGGTCTTATGCAGGGTCTGAATACCTACTGCAAATGACTTACCTTGCCACCTTGGCTGCTTTCACAGTCAGTCACTTCACATTCTCCAAAATCATATCCAATATTCTGTCCAATCCAGAAAGGTCACCAAATGATTTATTTCAATCATTTGCATGGAATCGGTGGGGGCGACCTGAGTCTATTGATCACCATAAATAGATTGCATCTTGTTCGAGCAGCCCGCCTGTACAATACAAGCATACAATATAATAATTATTGTCAAGTGCATGGACATGGGTCAGGCTTGCCACCGTTAATTGGCAAGCGTTACTGATGAATAATACGATCTGTCTTGGATAACACGAATGGATTAGGCATTTAAGAAGATGTCCCAAGGAGACGAGAGATTGTTATCTGTTAAGTCCCTAAAGTGACAGATATTCTGTTCCTCGAATCCAGGGACATGAGTTGTGAAACTATTCCGATGATCTTTTCTAGACCTCTGAGGAAATGTATCAAGTCCTCCAACATTTCATTTTTCACACTCTTTCTATATTTACTGCAAATTACAGGGAATAATTGATATAGGACCTTGTCCACTGGATCCAGTGTTCTGTGATAATCAGATACCTCTGATCTCGATGGCATGCTCTCAGTCACACTGAGATTCAGATACAGATACAGTAACCTTTCAATATCCATATCTAAAGTGGGAACAAATCACGTCTGACTTCAGCTTCAAGAATAATGTATTTAATGTATGTATTTCTACAAGATCAAAAGTTATGCCGTATAATCAAACTGTATCTTCTCTTAGGATAGATAAACAAGTGTTGGTTTTCTGTAGAACCCACCCTAACTCTAGGTACATGTACGGTATACTGTAGGCAATGTATTCACTACCTGTGGATGAGCTTATTATACGGGATTATATTGGGGTGATCTATGGCTGGAAAGTCATTAATTGTAACTCAATCTAACATTATGCTCATGTGTCTAGAAAATAGTTATGCAATAAGCGGATACATGGTCATCTGGACCGGATGCTGACCATCATAATTACATGTTAGATTGGACAGGTTACCTATACCGACCATCTTCATTACATGGTAGATTGGACCAGTTACCTATACCGACCATCTTCATTACATGGTAGATTGGACCAGTTACCTACACCGACCATCTTCATTACATGTTAGATTGGACAGGTTACCTATACCGACCATCTTCATTACATGGTAGATTGGACCGGTTACCTATATCGACCCTCTTTATTACATGGTAGATTGGACCAGTTACCTATACCGACCCTCTTCATTACATGGTATATTGGACCGGTTACCTTAACCGACCATCTTCATTATAGTGTAGATTGGATAGGTTACCTATATTGACCATCGTCATTACATGGTAGATTGGGCAGGTTACCTCTACCAACAGTGGCAGACCGCCTGGCACCCCGACTAGGTGCCTCCACCAATCGATGCTTCCTTAGTGGTTACCTAGTACCACAAGCACTGCGCCAGACACCATCAGCACCGTAGTCCCCACTTCCAGCGTTACAACTTGGCTGGGGTCTCGCCGTCCTCCACCCACCCTGGACCCAAGACGAGGATCCAGCTTCCAGTGGGCAGACCTCTCCTACTCCATAGAGCATATCAGGCTGCTCTTACAAGAGCAAGTGATTATAACCCAGAGGAGTATATTAATATAGCAATCTCCAGGGTAGATTCAGCTGTTTCTCCCACACATGAGATGAGACTCTGTGTTGAGGTTAAGCAAGAACTCGTTTAATAGGAGCCACAACTGGCCTTATATGCAAGTCCCCATGCAAGGGGCACTCCCCCCTGGACCTGAAAGTAAACCACAGAACAAATTGTGAGCGAAAATGTGGACTAGTGGTAGAAGGACGATATATCACGCCTGTTTTGCTCAACAGCAGCCAGAGATTTTTCAGTTAAATGTCCGAGGGAGAGATGTTAAGTTTGCAATATACATTGCTGATACTCTGCAAAACATGGTAAGGGTCCCTGGGGCGGAGCATTTGGAGAGCAGGGTGGGCCAGTGCTCCAACAGCACTAGTTGCTGTGTAACTGACCAGAATTTGGATTTAACTTAAGCGTTCCAGAGATGGGAACTAATTGGCACTCACCTGTAGCTGGTCAATTAGCAGGCAGGCTTTTAAAAGAAAAGATCAGCCTGCTGCAGGGTGAGGGAGAAAAAGCCAGCTAGGAGAGAGAACAACAATTGTATTTATTGCAAATCTATTTTGTTTTCTTGGAAATTGGTAAGTGGGAAAGCCACCCAATTACAGATAGTGATTTCTGTCTAGTAAGAGCTCAAGTAAGAGCAATGAATTTTGTTTTGTTTATTATTATTTAAAGCACCTGTTTTTCCTATCAAATAAAAAGGAAAACTGAGCTGGATGTGTCCTGGACTTTGTATACCCTAGAAGGCTGTGGTTACTGTAAGATCAGTGACAAAATCCTACCTGTATTAGAGGTGGTTTGTTACATATGGTGGAGGATGTGGGCAGCCAACAGTGCAGCCCTGCAGCAGCTGGTGCTGGCCCAGGCAGAGTGTGCTAAAATCCTGGCCAAAACACAGAGGGAGTGCACTGAGTCTTTGGTGAAACAGATTGCTGTGACACAAGCTGAGATGCCACCCAGGGACTACAACAGGAAATCCAAGCTATCTCTGAAAAGCTAAATGGAGACCCTGATGGAAGATACCAGGGGCCAAAGGTGATTCGGGCGAGCCACTACCTTCAGAAAATGACTGCATCAGATGATGTTGAGGCGTACCTTCTGGCATTTGAGTGCACTGTTGAGAGGGAGGGATGGTCGGCTGATGAGTGGGCAAGCATACTGCCACCGTTCCTAAGTGGAGAGCCGCAGAAGGCATACTATGATCTAGAACCACCAGAAGCGGATGCAAGTAACTACAGTAAATTGAAAGCTGAAATCTTGGCACGTGCCCAAAGGTTCCACTCATGATCATATTCTTCTGACTAAGCCGCGCGTTCCCAAATGTTTGACCTTATACACCTCGCACGGAAATGGCTACAACCTGAAATCCATTCACCTAGCCACATTGTAGAAACCTTAGCAATGGACCGTTTTTTGCGTGGTTTACCTGCTGCCCTGAATCGCTGGGTCAGCCAAAGTGATCCCCAAACAGCAGACCAGCTGATTGCCTTGGTGGAAAGATATGTGGCTGCAGGAGAACTGCTACGTCCTACTTCACAGGAAAACCCTCGCAACCCTAAGCCCCAAGATTCTGCAAGACCTGGTAAGACTGTTCAAGGTTTAAGGGGAGCTGAAGAGCTGCAGCTCTATACACAAAACACCAGGGGCAATACAGCAGGAACCAGGGGGGCATCCAGGTCTAATAGGCCTGGGAGAGGAACTAATTGGTGGTCAGATTATACTGTGAAATGTTTGGCCAAGGACTGTCCATTGAAGGATGAACCTATGGAATGCAATATGGACAAAGATGAGGGAGCACATTCATTTTTGTTCAACTGTTATGGTGCTGTTAACAATGACTATGATAATAACCCTCATAATGCTGTGTAACTGTGAATGGAAATATGTCTAAAGCATTACTTGATTCAGGTAGTATGGTTACGTTGGTAGCAGAGTCTATAATACCTTGTGTAAACCTTGATCATGTTCAGAAAATAGGCATTATATGTGTTCATGGTGATAAAAAGGAATACCCCACTGCGGAAGTAAATATTGGAACCCAGTATGGGGATTTAAAGTACCGAGTGGGTGTAGTACCTAGATTAGCCCATGAGGTAGTGATCGGCAGAGACTTTCCTCATTTTCTAGAATTATGGGCAGCTGTACAAAAGATAGACCAAAGCTCATCAGAAATTAGTAAATCTGCCAATGATGATGTGTTTCCTTTTACAAATATTGACGTGGTTTTTGACCACTGTGACAGACAAATAATAAAAAGTAAAAGATACTGCCCTAAACCAGTATTAATAGTAATTTTAAAAGTACTCAGTGGGAAGATCCCACTTTAGTGACAGCTAGAAATAATATTAAAGTTGTAAATGGGGTTGCTAATCAGCCAGGAGAAGCACTGCCGTTCCCCTATTTTGAAGAACAAAATGATCTAATTTACTGCGAAGAAAAGAAGGATTCAGATATCATTAAGCAGCTGTTGGTTCCCCAGCCTTACAAAAACACAGTACTAAAGTTGGCTCATCCATGGCATAAATAGCCAACGAATTTATTGGGAAAATGCTTTTAAAAATAAAATATAAAAACACTAGGTGTTTAAAAGTAACATATAAAATGATGCAAAACTTTTAGCTAAAAACTGCTAAATAAAAGTGTAACTAAATGGCTAATAGGTAGTCCGAAACGCGTTTCGCCCCTGTGTGGGGCTTTATCAATCGGTAATAAAGTCAAATCTCCTCTCTGGCGGCTTTTTCTCAAATTTCGTTCTTTTACTTCCGGGTTCCGTTGTGGAACGCACTATGCGTTCCAAATCACTTCCGGGTTCAGGATTTCTTTCGTTTGGAACGCATTGTTGCGTTCCACTTCGTCCTCTACATCACTTCCTGGCCTCAGATGCCGATCGTTCACAGCACTTCGTGCATTTCACCATATGCAAACCAGTCTCTTTTTATAGTATGAAGAAAATAGTCTCTTTGTAGCCTCAAATAAACAAACAGTTTGCATTAATAATATATCTCCAAAAAGGGCACTCCTTTTCTATTTCACCGGAGTACAAAGAGAGTGGATGGCCTTAAAATATATAAGAAATAGCCAGTAGAATATGCAAAATCAATATATTAACACTATGCAGCCAATAGGAATAAAATGAATATAAAAATGAGGTGTCTCGAGTTATATAACAAACCTTAATGGTAAATGATAATCAAATCTTCCTACTGGCTTTTTTTAAAAAGAGCAATAAAGTCATCTTACTAATATTCATTTTGGAGGACCCTTACATTATGGAAAGGCTTATAGCAGCATGCAATAGAAAACACATTTTTTCATGCATCTAAAAAAAGTGACACACCTCAAAATCAGAATTTAGACCGTGGGGTGCAAGAGTATTAAAATTATATATAAATTGCATCTCTTCTTTCCCTATTTTTTGGTTAAAATCGCCCCCCCCCCCTCCAATCTCTTTTAACTCTTTTCAGCGGACAGAAAAACAAATTATCGGGATTTTTTGGTTGATCTCTCATAAAGTGATTGGACACACTATGTGTTTCTATTCCGTTTTTGATATTTCGTATATGTTCTGAGATTCTTGTGTGCAGGCATCTTATAGTTCTCCCTATATATAGTAAATCACAGGGACATTTTAATACATAGATCACTCCCTTTGAGAAACATGTTAATTGATCCCTAATATTAAAATCCTTATTAATATGCTCTTTCAGGTTAGTTAGGTGTCTTTTCTTACTTTTAGTGCTCCTGCATGCCAAACATGTTCCACATCCAGAAAAAACTTTATTTTGATTTAAAAAGTGTGTGCTCATAATTGTGCTAAAAGTGCTTTTTTTTACGTTGGAGTAATAATTTTTAATTTTAAGTTCTCTTTTCTAACTCTGTATCTGCACACTATGCTGGCGCAACGCATTATGGGGCTGGACAATAGCTTGCATTTAAAAAAACAAAACAGTTTTGACTGTAATATAATAGCAGTCAGTTTCCTTCACTAGTGTGCGTTTCAGGGCCTGCCCAGTGCCACCACTCACTCATATCTGGTGTCCCAATAGCTTGCATTTAAAAAAAACAAAAACTTTTTTGACTGTAATATAACAGGTGTCAGTTTCCTTCAAACGTGTGCGTTTCAGGGCCTGCCAGGGCACAGTGTCACACCAGTGCAACTCATATCTGGTGTAACAGTAGTGTACATTTAAAAAAATATATATATATTTTGACTGTAATAGATTGAATAGCAGTTAGTTGTCTGCCAGCGTGTGTGTCAGGCTCACAGCGTATACTGTGCCCACTTGGCCAGTGCCACCACTCATATCTGGTGTCACAATAGCTTGCATTTACCAAAAAAACTACTTTTTGGACTGTAATATAATAGCAGTCAGTTTCCTTCACGAGTGTGCGTTTCAGCGCCTGCCCAGTGCCACCACTCACTCACTGGTGTCCCAATAGCTTGCATTTAAAAAAAACAAAACTTTTTGGACTGTAATTGTAGCGAAAGCCACTTCGCCACTGTGTTTTGGAGGGGGCTGCTTGCCCGCCTCTTACCCTGTGACTACGGTCCCTGGGCGATTTGGCCCTTTATGCACGGTATTTGGGCATACTGTGGGTTATTGGGCTGCCCCAGGATTATGGGCCCTCTCATCAGCCCATACGAAACTTAAACCCCATGGCGTTTGAACTCTGTTTGTGGCATCTGAGCGCTGTTTGGATATGTTGAGCGCTCAGATCCAAGCCATCTGGGGCTGGGTTGAAGGTGGGGGTTCTGTTTAGTATAACAGGAGTTATGTATTTTTATGTCTTTTGGTGGTTGCTGGTAACATGTGCTTAATGGAGGCTGTGTTTGTCCCTGGATATAATTAAATCAGCTTCTCCATTGTCTCCAGGATAGAGGATTCTGGGGAACTAGTTGAGCTGGAAAAACCATGCTTCCGGAAGGGCAAATGCACATTTGTACTAACTTTTGAACCCCTGGTCCAATTCGTATGATTTTTGAGTATGTTGTTCCCCCGAATGGATTGATTGTGAATATGTATTTTTATGCGAATGTGATGTATATTTTGGGAGTTATGAATGTTGTGTAAAAACTGTATTTTCCCTACCTATGATAATTGTATTTTCCTGTGTGTACAGATAATTAGTTTACAGGTAGAGGGGAGGGCTATGTGTGGGATGTAACTATTGTGTGATTGGTTAATGTACGTTACTGTGTGTGTCCCTCCCCTACATGGGAGCACCTAATAAAAAGGGCTGCAAGCTAGCAGCCAGAGAGTTCTATTTTTACCCTCAACTTGAGTCCTGTCTCTTATTGGGGGAATCTGCTACAAGGGATTGCTATGCTAGGCATATTCCCTTACTATAATCACTGAGCTCTTGTAAGAGCTTGTTCCTGCTTCGTTCTGAAGGGAGATAGCTGCAGCCTGCGGTGCTTATGGTGTCTGGTGGAGTGCTTGGAGTCCTCTGGAAGCGCTAGGAGCATCTTTCAACGGAGGTACCCAGTCGGGGTGCCAGGTGATCCGTTACATTGGTGGCAGCGGTGGGATGGCGTCCTAGTGCGAGGAGAAGCAGCTCAGAGACACCGGTAACGTGTGGAGTTGTGCAGCGTCCCTATCTTCAGCAACATAATGGAACCAGCAGTGGCTACAGCAAGCATGGCGTATAGCTACTCCGTACTAGAGTTTGGCATGATGGTAGGGTTGCACCTGAAGTTTTACGGACCCAATCCAGAGGAGAAATACGTGCGGTTCGTGTGGGACATGGTGACCCGGAACCTACAACACAGGGCGTTGAGGGAAGGTCAGTGGGCACGTTGGGAGAAACTCCAGCCACAGGTAGAGTGGGACGAGGAAGAAACCGAGGTGGCCGGTGGAGATGGGACCGAGGTCTCTCTACCGGCCCTACAGGTATGCTGGGCACCCGGCCCAGATCCCCAGCGGCAGTATGTTTTACAGGGAGGGGAGACAGTCGGTCTCACTCCCCAGCGGCAGAATGTGTTATTGGAGGAAGAGACAACCTGTCTCCCTCCCCAACAGCAACCAGAGGTACCCGAGGTAGAGGACCTCATAGACTGGTCCTGGGAGGACCCCCTGCAGGCAGGTGGAGATGGGACCGAGATCTCTCCACCGGCCCTACAGGGATGCTGGGCAACCAGCCCAGATCCCCAACTAGAGCTGGAGTTACAGAAAGTGGAGAGCATCGACCTCCCCCCCCAGCAGCAGCTGGAGTACCAGGGGGAGGTAAGTGATATTTCTCCTCCACAGTCAACTCCTTTGTTCCCTGACCCCCCAGCAGAAGAGCTGGCAACTGGGCAGAGCGCCGCTGGCCTCTGTCCTCCCTTGTTTCCTTCCCCTGAGCCTGACTTTCTACAGGCTGCCCCAGCGGAAGAGCTGGCAACTGGGCAGAGCGCCGCTGGCCTCTGTCCTTCCTTTTTTCCTTACCCTGAGACTACCCCAGATCTGGCCCCGGAGCAGAGCACATCAGGCATCTGGCCCCCAAGTACTCACAGCCATTTGCCCAGCAAGGCCGAGGGTGCCACAGTTTCACCCCACAACTTGGGACCTACAGGCCAGTATGACTTATTGTGGGGGGGCTATTCTGTGAATTCTTTATTGTGGGGGGGGGCTACACTGCTAAATTTGTTTTGTGGCTTAGACCCTCTGTGAACTATGTACCGTGGGTGGGCCATTCTGTGAATTCTTTATTGTGGGGGGGCTACACTGCTAAATTTGTTTTGTGGGTGGGCTACTCTGCTAATTTTGTTTTATGGGTGGGCTACCCGACTAATCTAGGTACTGACCGGCAGAAGGTCAGGTACCTGGTTAGTCTACCCCCGAATGGGAAGATATGTAGTGAAAGCCACTTCGCCACTGTGTTTTGGAGGGTGCTGCTTGCCCGCCTCTTACCCTGTGACTACGGTCCCTGGGCGATTTGGCCCTTTATGCACGGTATTTGGGCATACTGTGGGTTATTGGGCTGCCCCAGGATTATGGGCCCTCTCATCAGCCCATACGAAACTTAAACCCCATGGCGTTTGAACTGTGTTTGTGGCATCTGAGCGCTGTTTGGATATGTTGAGCGCTCAGATCCAAGCCATCTGGGGATGGGTTGAATGTGGGGGTTCTGTTTAGTATAACAGGAGTTATGTATTTTTATGTCTTTTGGTGGTTACTGGTAACATGTGCTTAATGGAGGCTGTGTTTGTCCCTGGATATAATTAAATCAGCTTCTCCATTGTCTCCAGGATAGAGGATTCTGGGGAACTAGTTGAGCTGGAAAAACCATGCTTCCAGAAGGTCAAATGCACATTTGTACTAACTTTTGAACCCCTGGTCCAATTCGTATGATTTTTGAGTATGTTGTTCTCCCGAATGGATTGATTGTGAATATGTATTTTTATGCGAATGTGATGTATATTTTGGGAGTTATGAATGTTGTGTAAAAACTGTATTTTCCCTACCTATGATAATTGTATTTTCCTGTGTGTACAGATAATTAGTTTACAGGTAGAGGGGAGGGCTATGTGTGGGATGTAACTATTGTGTGATTGGTTAATGTACGTTACTGTGTGTGTCCCTCCCCTTCATGGGAGCACCTAATAAAAAGGGCTGCAAGCTAGCAGCCAGAGATTTCTATTTTTACCCTCAACTTGAGTCCTGTCTCTTATTGGGGGAATCTGCTACAAGGGATTGCTATGCTAGGCATATTCCCTTGCTATAATCACTGAGCTCTTGTAAGAGCTTGTTCCTGCTTCGTTCTGAAGGGAGATAGCTGCAGCCTGCGGTGCTTATGGTGTCTGGTGGAGTGCTTGGAGTCCTCTGGAAGCGCTAGGAGCATCTTTCAACGGAGGTACCCAGTCGGGGTGCCAGGTGATCCGTTACAGTAATATAATAGCAGTCAGTTTCCATCACGAGTGTGCGTTTCAGGGCCTGCCAGGGCACAGTGTCACACTAGTGCAACTCATATCTGGTGTAACAGTAGTGTACATTTAAAAAAAATATTTTTTTTTTACTGTAATAGATTGAATAGCAGTTAGTTGTCTGCAAGCGTGTGTGTCAGGCCTACAGCGTCTACTCTGCCAACTTCTGCCAGTGCACAGTGCCACTCATATCTGTTGTCACAGTAGCTTGCACGCAGGGGACGTCGTGGTCGTGGTGCTGTGATTCCCTTTGGCCCTAGAATAATGCCCAATGTTCAGAGGCCACGTAGCCTGAACTGGAAAAGTTCTGAAGACATAGTTGACTGGCTAACACAGGACACCCAATCTTCTACTCGGAACCTTGACGCACCATCCTCCTCCAGCTTAGCTTCGGGCACCTCTCAAGTTACCACTCACCCGCCTGCCGCCACCACCAACACTAGCACCACAGCCGCTTCACTTGTTATGTCAGAGGAGTTATTTACACATCAGTTGGAAGAAATGAGTGATGCGCAACCATTATTGCCAGAGGATGTAGATAACAGGGATATGTCTTAGTCAGGCAGCATTACACACATGGACGTATGGTGTGATGATGATGATGTTGTACCCGCTGCTGCTTCCTTTGCTGAGCTGTCAGATACAAGTGAAGCGGTTGATGATGACGATGTGTCCGTGGATGTCACGTGGGTGCCCGCTAGAACAGAAGAAGAACAGGGGGAAAGTTTGGATGGGGAGACAGAGAGGAGGAGGAGGAGACGAGTTGGAAGCAGGGGGAGGTCGTCGTAAGGAGCTAGTGGCACAGTCAGACAGCATGCATCGGCACCCGGGGTCAGACAGACAGCACGCCAATCAACGCATGCTGTTGCCACCACCAGAATGCCGTCATTGCAGAGCTCAGCAGTGTGGCATTTTTTTGTGTGTCTGCCTCTGACAACAGCGATGCCATTTGCAACCTGTGCCAAAAGAAACTGAGTCGTGGGAAGTCCAACACCCACCTAGGTACAACTGCTTTGCGAAGGCACATGATCGCACATCACAAACGCCTATGGGATCAACACATGAGTACAAGTAGCACACAAACTCAAAGCCGCCATCCTCCTCCTGGTCCAGCATCTTCAGCAACATCAACCACTGCTGTCCTCCTTGCCCCCTCTCAACCATCCGCCACTCCGTCTCTCGCCTTGAGCAGTTCCTGCTCATCTGCCCACAGTCAGGTGTCTGTCAAGGACATGTCTGAGCGTAAGAAGCCAATTTCACAAAGTCACCCCCTTGCCCGGCATCTGACAGCTGGCTTGACTGAACACTTAGCCTACCAGCTTTTACCATACAAGCTGGTGGAGTCTGAGGCATTCAGAAAATTTGTAGCTATTGGGACACCGCATTGGAAGGTACCCGGCCGAAATTTCTTTGCACAAAAGGCAATCCCCAACCTGTACTCGATTGTGCAAAAGGAAGTAATGGCATGTCTGGCACACAGTGTTGGGGCAAGGGTCCATCTGACCACTGATACCTGGTCTGCAAAGCATGGTCAGGGCAGGCATATCACCTACACTGCGCATAGGGTAAACCTGGTGACGGCTGCCAAGCATGGAATGCGTGGCTCTGCAGAGGAGTTGGTGACACCGCCACGACTTGTAGGCAGGCCGTCCTGTCACCTCCTCTACTCATCCTACTCCATCCTCCTCGGCTGAGTCCTCTTATGCTGCTGCGTCTTGCTCCACATCAACGGCACCCCCCCAGCTCCCCAGGTACTATTCCACATCCCGGATACGGCAGTGTCACGCCGTCTTGGGGTTGACTTGCCTGAAAGCAGAGAGTCACACCGGACCAGCACTCCTGTCCGCCCTGAACGCACAGGTGGATCAGTGGCTGACTCCGCACCAACTGGAGATCGTCAAAGTGGTTTGTGACAACGGAAGAAATTTGTTGGCGGCATTGAATTTGGGCAAGTTGACACGTGCCATGCATGGCACATGTGTGTAATCTGATCGTACAACGCTTTGTGCTTAAGTACCCAGGCTTACAGGACGTCCTGAAGCAGGCCAGGAAGGTGTGTGGCCATTTCAGGCGTTCCTACACGGCCATGGCGCACTTTTCTGATATCCAGCATCGAAACAACATGCCAGTGAGGCGCTTGATTGTGATACATTTAACTGTATATCACCTTATTGACACTTTATCACTCCGGTCTCCATACTCTCTGCCTATACCCATCTATTTAGAGGGAATTTCCTTGCCCCTGCCAATATTATATAATAGGTAATAGTATTACCATTATTACACAATTAGGTCTCTGAGGACAGGTGTCAATCCATATCTGCCAAGTGACCCTAAGTAGGGGGAACAGTCCCTATTCTGCTCTGTGTCAGTGTGTATCAGGGGATCTGAGGACAGGTGTCAATCCATATCTGCCAAGTGACTCTATGTAGGGGGAACAGTCCCTATTCTGCTCTGTGTCAGTGTGTATCAGGGATCCTTAGGACAGGTGTCAATCCATATCTGCCAAATGACCCTATGTAAGGGGGACAGTCTCTATTCTGCTCTGTGTCAGTGTGTATCATGGTCTCTGAGGACAGGTGTCAATCCATACCTGCCAAGTGACCCTATGTAGGGGGAACAGTCTCTATTCGGCTCTGTGTCAGTGGGTATCATGATCTCAGAGGACAGGTGTCAATCTATATCTGCCAAGTGACCCTATGTAGGGGGAACAGTCCCTATTCTGCTCTGTGTCAGTGTGTATCAGGGATCCTTAGGACAGGTGTCAATCCATATCTGCCAAGTGACCCTATGTAGGGGGAACAGTCTCTATTCTGCTCTGTGTCAGTGTGTATCATGGTCTCTGAGGACAGCTTTGAATAAATTCATTTAAATTAAGCCCTGTATGGCTATCATGGGAGGATAAAATGTTAGCAGGTAGCGTAGAAATGTAACACTCACAGTATTTATTCGTTGTCTGTTTAAGCACTGGGTGTACAGTCTAATTGAACCCCCCGCTCTCTGATAGCCCCCACCCCCTGTGATCCCCATTAGACAATTTATTCAAACAATCTAATTATTCCTTGCAGGAGAAACACACGAATGTGTTTGTTCTTAGGTACAGCTTAAGAAGTGCAGAACAGCTGTGTTTAATGTATGACGCATTTATCCCGGTATCTCTCGTGGGATTCTCATCGCAAAGCTTGGTATAAAAATAAATCCTTAATTATTACTCGTTATTATTAACATTTAAAGACTGCAAAATGCTCTGCTTTCTATTCTGCCAATTCCATTTCCCTGTGAATCGTTACCAAAAAGATTAGTCAAAAGAATTTAAATTGGGGGGAAAAAAAATCATTGCTTGTCACTTATAATAATAAGATGTAAAAACATTATTGGCTAAAGATCGGCAAATATTTAACACGGTTTTTGCACATTTGTTTTACCTGGTCACAGGGATATAGGGATGTTTTGGTGATACTCCAATACTCAGCATAGGTAGCTCCGTTATACCGTTCTCGAAGCTGAAAGAAGCTGTATAATAATCCAAGACCCTTTCCCCCAGCAACTAGAAAACACACAGTTCTGGGAGTCGACTGAGTTTATTTTGGCCACCCACAGCTTTTATGCACAGACCCCTACATGGGGTCTCCCATACAATAATACAGGGCTTTTCTTCCCAGAATCCTCTGTGCCTGAGAGAGAATTGCGGGAGAAAAAGCTATAACTCAATTATCTCTCAGGTACAGAAAGACATACAATATTCTAAAACACTCAAAAAATGCATTTTAATTACTTTGACACCCCATGAAAGTCATATCACCGAATAGCTTGGATCTAAGAGCACCCTTTGGTCGTCCACGAGGTGATGCCCCAAAACAGTTCAAGAGAAAAGAAGGCATCTTTCGGGGGTTCTCACACGAATCCTGATGAATCAATCCCCTGGCTGTTAGGGTACGAATGCTCCCCCTGTTCGATAGTTCATGCCTCCCGAACGCCGTTCTCATAACTGTTCATGAAGTTGGATGGGCAGAGGTACCAGTTTCCTGGGTGTTTACGGGTTCACGTATCCGAGACATAGTTCCAGGCTATCGACAACCAGGTACCGATGCCCGCGTTTGGGAGACAAAATGGCCGCCAATTGTTTGAACACGTGCGTTCGGTTATACGAATGGAGGCCACACAGAGAAAACACCTGAACTAACAATCAATTTGTGGTTAACACAGTTTAGTGGATGGAGCCCAGGATGCAGATAGATGCTGAAGGCAATGAAGCAAGTTCGTTGTACCAAATGATCAGACTAAGAGAATAGTCGGGGAAGCCAAAGGTCAGGACAGGTGGCACAGGTTCAGAAGCGATGATACAGGCAAGGGTCAAAATCAGGAATAGGATCAGGATACAACAGGAGAGTCTCTGAAGGTCTTTACACAATCAGGAGCACAGTACAACTGAGCGAAGAGTGAAGGGTGTGTGTGACTTAAATAGGAGAAGTGGATGGTCTTGTTAATTTAGGTTCCCTGGTCTCCACCTCCTTTACCTTTAATAGGCTCTGTGTCGGTGCGCGTGCCCTTTGATTCTCCTGAAGTTTTACTTTCTGTGTGGTCGCACGTGGAAGCAGTGGAGTTCTCCAGAACAGACTTCTGTTCTTGCTGTGTTCGGGAGCCGGCGTCCATACGAACGAAGTTCTGGCTGCAGTATATGTAAGTAGCATTCGCATGAACAGAGGTGGTGTTCGTACACATGGAGTTCTTCCTTCTGCATCGGTTAAGTGGCATTTATGCGAACAGAGGTGCTGTTCCCATGAATGTGAGTGGTTGGCGTGGGTGATTAAACTGGCCGCGCTTTTCCCCACAAAAAGATTCCGGCCCCTGCTGGGGAAGTGGAAGGTCGGATAAATCCTTTTGCCAAATTTTCGTTGATGTACTCTTTGAGATGAGAAGTTATTTATATTCTACCAAATGGTATGGGAGTCCCAGGTAAGAAGTCAATGAGGCAATTGTATTCCCTTCTTGGAGGTAAAGTATCAACCCCTATTTTGTCGAAAACATCAGCGTCATCGTGATACACCTCGGCCTTTCTTCATATCAATATCCAGGATGGAGTGTATGTAGTCTGTGGTGAGTTTATTTTTTTATGGAGGCAGAGAGTGGAGGAGAAGAATAAGCTCCCTAAGGCCCACTTGATAGTTGGATCTTGCTTGCGTAACCAGGGAATTCTGAGAATTACCGGGAATAGAGGTGAGGGGATGAGATCAAATACAATGTATTCTTGATGTTTCCCATATAGAGACAACAATAGGTTTGGTTTCTTTCAGTAAGGGACCTGATTTTAGAAAGGACCCATCTACCACTTGTATTTTTAATTGAATGTCCTTATTGATCACTGGGATTTGTAAGGTAGCAGCCAAGGAGGAATCAAGGAAGCATCCACTTGCTCTTGAGTCGATTAATGCCTGGCATTTATGTTTTGTCGTGCTCCACTGTAAGGAGAGGGAGATTGATAAGGGAGGAGTTGTTGTATTCGAAGTAGAGGGTAGACGACCTTGAGCCAGTCCCATTTGTATTGGTTTCTCTGTCACAGGTGGATAAAAAGGGACTGGGACCTGAGAGGAGGAGCAAGTGCCCTTACAGGTAGAGAGAGAGAGAGAGAGTTTGCTTTCTCATGACGCCTCTCACGTAAACGCCTGTCCAGCTGGATTGCTTGTTGCATACAATTTTCCAGTGAATCAGGAACACAAAATTGAGCGAAATCGTCCTTAAGAGGATCTGAGAGGCCCAACTAGTTGATAAGTCCGATTTCAGTCCACTGGGTATCTTTAACATAACGTTTCAAATCGGTTATGTACTCGTCTACTGTTGGGCGTCCTTGTTGCAGGGCTCTGATGACTGTTTGGGCAGTATCTTGCCTGTTGGGGATGTCGTACATGAAGGACATAAGTGCTATAAAGGAGTCCCAGTGTTGAACAGTAGAATCATTATCCCGTAGCAATTCATGGGCCCATTCTTGCGGAGGACCAGAAAAGAGGGATATCAAAGTACGTACTTTGACGGAATCAGAGTGGTACGTGCGTGGTTGTAAATCGAACAGCAACAGGACATGATAAAGGATGGGTACTTCAAACGATCACCTGTAAAATTTTTAGGCATGGGGATCTGTGGTTCAAGTGCCTTCCTTCTGCAAGGGATACTAGGTTGGCAGCTACAGCAGGCAGAGGTATCCGTGTTTATGTTTTAAATTTTTGGACTGCTTGTAATCAGGTTGGTCACTTCTCTCATTAGGGAATTTAGCCTTTCAGCCACGTCTGCAAGGTAGGTGAGTGTGGGAGCGAGGTCCTGATAGCCGGGAGCTATGTCCGATTCTAAATAATGTTCTTTATCATTTATTATTTGTTAGAAGAACGTTATGGAGATTGTTGTATGGAACAATATTTATAATCTAGTTCTAATTTATTAGAAGGCTGCTCTATCGATTGACAAAGCAGTGTGGTGCATGAACCGCGGCTGGTAATGAAGTCACACCTGGTAGCATTCGTTATGAAATGTAAGGGTTAATGAGGGCGCGAGTGAGTCAATGTAATCATTGGGCAAATCATGAACATGAGTTTAGCGCACTTTGTGTTAGAAGACGGTGAGTGGATGCTTGCCAAGTGGAAGGATTTGGAGGTTGAGACGTCTAATGGAAATAATACAGTAACACCAGATGAGAAAAGAGACAGTGACCCAGAGTAGGAGCTGTCAAACTGCGAGACAGGCAGATAATGGACTTAATAACACCTTGTTCAAGTGTAAAAAAGCATACTTAGAGAATAAACGCTCTCCACGTTAGTCTTTAACATTTCATCCTCCACTTTATTATATTTGACATTTTGCAAAGAAAACCTACAAACGCATTAATGCTCAACCTTCCCAATATTCTGGGTAGTGAATAATTTCAATATTATTTGAGGATTACTTAATTCAGTTTCAATTCAGTATTTAGAAAGGACGGAACTTTCTCAAAGCAGGACATACAATATCAGAACTAATAACGGATTCTGTGTGCCGAACCTAAATGATTTCAGGTTTAAATTACCTTAATTTCAGACAATCTGTTAATTGTTCTGGATCTCAATCCTAGAGCAGGTTTAGTAAATGAGTCCGTAAACGGTTAACCCGGTGACAGCGCTTGTCAGACATGTGTCAGTATGTAGAATCCACGTGTTGAGTGAACCGTTTATGTTCGATAAAGTCATTATGTTTTCATTCTGTAACTGAATAAATCCTGCCTTTGGCAAAACTTGCAAAATCCTAATCAGATGAGATTAAATGCCAAATAATCACAATTCTAGAAGTGGCTCAATTGTTCTGATCTCAGGTGTGAGGAGAAAAAAACGTAATCCTCTCTTATTTTATTCCATTAAAAAGGACAAATAAATCACTTCCAACTTGTTTTCATTTGATGGTAAGTTTCGTTTATTAAAGATTTCGGCATGCCGTCACAGTCCAGCTGCTTCCTGGCACACGCATGGCACACATTGCTTTGTAGGAGGAGAGATAGAGAGTTTGTTTCTGTTACTGTGTTCCCATTGGCCATTGATTATCTCCGCCTCCAGGAAGATGTTTGACGCAGGTTGTTGGAAGATCGCAATGCTGAATTGGGTTTGTTTTTTCTACATCAGGAAGAGAAGGGAGCTTAGAGCTTATATCCGTGACTGACAGGGATCCAAGATGGAGGAGCCATTTACTAGGGTAGAGCTAATTACAACAGAGCGGATTTTTAAGATTTCATTTTTAATTTTAAATAAATGTAATTTGTTAAATATAAGTTGTGACGAACTGAACCTCGTGACAGGTTCTTGGAGGGGCCTGCTGGCCCGCCTCTTGCCTCAGGAGTATGGTCCCTGCAATATACCTTGCCCAATGCACTTGAAAAGGCCCTGTTCATGTGATTTATGTACTTTTGTACTCCAGACAGAGAGACCGACCGTTAGCCCTAATTCCCTGGACCTGTTTTGGGCATGGGACCATGTGCACGGCTGGTCAAAAATACTTCCAGGAAATTCCTGAACCCCTGAACTGATCTGGGTGATTTTTGAATATGTTGGTTACCCAGATCAGGGCTATCAGGGGATTTATGTATTTTTAGGGTACTTTTGGGGTGTTTAAAAAAAAAAAAGTGTGTTTTTTCTGTGCTTGGAGATAATTGGATTGGAATTAGTACAGTTACTGAGCCAATTATCTCCCAGGCAGAGGGGAGGGATTGTGTGCTGTGTGTGGGAGTGTCTTACATTGTAACTCTGTCTTTATTGGTTTGTAAGTTTGTATCACAGTCCCCAACAAGGTCCATGTGGGTGTAACCCTTGCATGGGGACTTGCATAAAAGGCCAGTGTGGCTACCATTAAACCAGTCTTACTTTTTACCCTCAACACTGAGTTTTGTCTCTTGTTGTAGGGAACTGCTATATATACCAGCTATAATCCCTGCTCCTGGCATTGCTCTTTGTATTACTATACTGGCTATAATCACTCGCTCTTTTAAGAGCTACACAGCCAGAACTGCTGTACTCTCTGGAGGAGGAGAGGTCCACCCACTGGAAGTTGGATCCTTGTCTTAGGTCTAAGGTGGATGGAGGACAGAGAGACCCCAGCCAAGCTGTGTCAGCTAGGGGCCTACGGTGCTGATGGTGTCCGGTGCGGTGCTTATGGTCCTCAGCGTCAGCTAGCAAGCATTGATTGGCGGAGGCACCCAGTTGGGGTGCCAGACGGGCCATCACATAAGTGGTAAACATATGTTTGAGCAGGGCCATTGTATAATTCCTCCGATATCATCTGTCCGGTGTCCTTTTCTCATTTGCTTCCATAGATAATGTTCCTGGTTATTCTTACAGAATTTTCAATATTTCCCAATTTCCTGCTGAAAAGCATCGCTAGGCGCCAGTCCATGCAGAATGAAAGACGCTATAAAAGGAGCCAAGATATATAATTTCACTTTAAAGACACATAATGTTTTGGCTCTTAAACTGTAAACCCCAGAACGTGACTTAGATAATGCTTTAATGTTTAAAAACGAGTTATCGTACGCATTGAGCGTGTTCTTCCAAGGAACAATCAGTCACGATTAATTACTTTTTTGTAGAATATTCTTAAAAGAAGTTACATCATTTCATTTGCCAGGAAGAGTATTTTTCAAAAACGTCCATTTTCTTGCTCTTAATAAAACGGAGTGTTGTGTATAACTGTCAGATCTGGCTTCATTTAAAGGAAATGATTCTATTGTATTGGGCTTCTGCTATCTCTGCCATTTTTATTGGAACTCTGGAAGTGAAAGAGGTCAGCTAAATGGAAGTTCTGTTTGTATTTTAATTTCCGGATAACAAAGGAAATACAATGCGATGGTTCTGCACTCCAATCTGATACTATTGTGAATGGCGTAATTAACGTTCAGCGTTGTAACTAACATTCACGCTGTATGACTGGCCATGTGCCTAAAATGATTTCCTTCATAACAAATTAACCGAGTCTGATTTTATTTTATTTACACAAACGTGTTGGATGTTTAATTAACATTTATTGAGTGCTCTCTGGGAACATTATGATGGCTATAACTAATGGATGTAGCAATCACCTTTATAGAAGAATAACAACAGGAGAAGTTCGAGAACAAACAGAATAATATCAGGCAAATCCACAGCTCGTCTCACAATAATAAATGTTTATATTGCCTATTAATGCGTTAACAATCACTAGATAAGCTCCAGGGAGTCAAACGCAAAAACCTACTGACATTTTTTGATGATATTTTTTCGCATTTTGGAGAGTTTGGGATATTTTTGAAATTGCCCATTGTGGAATAAATTTGTTGTTTTAACCCCTTAAGGACCAAACTTCTGTAATAAAAGGGAATCATGACATGTCACACATGCCATGTGTCCTTAAGGGGTTAAACTTTGCACCGTGAATTTTGGCTCTGAAGTTGTTTAATATGTTAAGATGATTTAGTAAAATATAACAGAATAATGTTGCATAACTTTTTAATAAATTTAAAAAAAATAGAAATTTCATACATTTTAAGACAGCTTTCCGTAATTCTCAAATCTACTGTTTTTGTTTCAGAGATGAGACACTGTGGAAACTGGAGTCACCATGATGTCAGAGAACACATTTAACGAGTCTGTAACGAATGCCACCCACGTATTTTCTGGTCTGGACCTTCTATTTCTTCTGAAGCCCCTCTTCATCCCTCTCTACGCACTACTGGTGACTGTGGCCTGTCTGGGCAACTCTGTCCTAATCTTACTTATTGCATTTACTAAAAAGCTTCACAACACCACGAATTTCCTGATTGGGAACCTAGCTGCTGCTGATTTGGTGATGTGCATATTTTGTGTCCCACTAACTGCTTCCTATGCATTTGAGGTCCGTGGCTGGCTTTTTGGGAAATTCATGTGCCATTTTGTCACATTAATGCAGGCGGCTACTGTCTTTGTTTCCGTCCTGTCGTTGACCGCTATTGCAGTAGATCGATATGTCGTAGTTGTCTACCCAATCAGAAGAAGAATAGACTGTAAATCGTGTGTCTATATTGTCATGGTGATCTGGCTGGTGTCCATCGGAGTCTCTATGCCAACGTCCATCCGCACTCATTATCTTGATCTCAAGAAAATTGGCCACGATATGGTTGTTTGTGAGGAATTTTGGACGCACCATGAGAAGGAGCGGCTGTTGTACTCTTGCACCATGCTCCTCTTGTCCTATATGCTCCCACTATCTGCGGTCACCATATCTTACTGTGCCATCGCTTTCCACCTGAGGAAAAGAAACGTTCCTGGCGCGGCGTCTCACAACCAAGACAAATGGTTTAAGAAAAAGCAGAAAACGTTCCGCATGCTCATAATCTCGGTCATGGCTTTTGCCATCTGCTGGCTTCCTCTTCAGGTGGTCAATCTAATCCGTGATGTTGATGAAGATTTTACCATTCTGGATAAATACTATATCAATGTCATCCAGGTGACATGCCACCTATTTGCCATGAGCTCTGCATGCTATAACCCTTTCATCTATGCTTCGCTCCACGACAAGTTCCGCTTCCACCTGAGAAACTACTTCTACCACAAGAAACGAGCTGGCATGATGTCTAGCAAGAATTCCAGACTCAACACCTGTTCCACATTGGCTGATGTTCCGGTGGTCCTTTCAGACAAGATAACTCTGCAGGGCAGATTTTCCTTCAATTAGACCCTGGTTTTTACAGATATAAATGTATATTTTTACAGAATAAGGAGTTCTTCATAAACTGAAGAATAAAAGCACAAAGCTCATCGCAGATTAAATCGTGAAATAGTAAGTTTGTGCCTCTTCATGTGTTCTTGTGGCTCTATCAATATTCCTGTGAAATTCAAGACCAGAGACATTGTATCAGCCCAGGAGAAACGTATCTCTGCTCCTTCTACGCTGTCCAAAATACACGTATACAGAGAAAACTGTTTAACTTCGGGGCTCTAATTGTTCTGGAATTCAACTGACCAGAAGAAGACAGCACATTTCTAAAAACATTTCAGCAATTCAGGCTGAAAGATCAAGATAGCCTCTCTATTAACTACTACGAAAAGGAAATCTCACTAATAGGAACCAACCTAGTTAGTCGAGTAAAATATCGCACCCCTCTTGCACTGGTGTTATGGGCGGCTAGACTGGATTCTAAATGCTTGGTGCAGGTAATAGGTAAACGATGTGGTGGTATATCTACCTTCCTCGCCTTCCTCACGCCGCCGAATACCTGTTATGAAATATATAGAGTTATATCTGTTATAAAAGTAAAAACCTTTCTTCTCAAGTTACATTTTGTTGGTTTTGTGTGCGTGGATATGGCAGGGAATCGATGTTTGTGTTGAGTATTTTACATTTTATAATTTGTATTGTTGTTCGTTGTCCAATGTTTGTACAGGAGAACGAGCACTGCGACACGGGGCGATATTTCACAGGGAAATACTTGGTCATTTTAGTGGTGACAAACATTCTGTTAAAATAAAGCGAATTGTACAATAAGCAGAGCCATATATAGTATATTATAGTATACATACATAGACAGCCAGGAATACATTCTATAAAACTTACCAGGAAAGGTTAAAGGATCTTAATATGTATAGCTTGGTGGAAAGACGAGACAGGGGGGATATGATAGAAACATTTAAATACATAAAGGGAATCAACACAGTAACGGAGGAGACTATATTTAAAAGAAGAAAAACTACCACAACCAGAGGACATAGTCTAAAATTAGAGGGACAAAGGTTTAAAAATAATATCAGGAAGTATTATTACTTTACTGGGAGGGTAGTGGATGCATGGAATAGCCTTCCAGCTGAAGTGATAGAGGTTAACACAGTGAGGGAGTTTAAGCATGTGTGGGATAGGCATAAGGCTATCCTAACTATAAGATAAGGCCAGGGGCTAATGAAAGTATTTAGAAAACTGGGCAGACTAGATGGGCCGAATGGTTCTTATCTGCCGTCACATTCTATGTTTCTATGTTTCTATGTTTCTATGTTAAATACAGACACATATATATAGTATATTATAGTATACATACATAGACAGCCAGGAATACATTCTATAAATACAGACACATATATATAGTATACACACAGACACACATTCTCACAGTGGACAGATATTTGCATTTGACAATCAAAATAAGCAATGATTATATTCTGACAGCTCATATGTGAATTCTAGAGAATTCTTAATGTTTTCTTCCTGGAAAAACCCTGAAACTGTATCTCACTTTTAGTGTGGTTGCCGATACGAAATGACTTAGCTCACATCTAAGAGAGAAAATGTAATTCTGTGATCTCGAAATGAACTCATTATGCAGAATCCTATCAAACAATAATCGTGATATTAATTGGCAAAATGGTTTTAATATCTTGAGTCGCACCCGTCCTGTGTTACGTTGGGTAATCCAAAATAGGATAAAGAGAAGGGGCCAAGCAAAAACAGAGAAACCAAACATGGCGTAGCACACATTAAATGCACCTTTTATATGCTCAAACAATAGAATAAATTACTAGATAACAATAAGCCACATGGTTAAATGTCGTATCAGATGAACTCAGTCACATGGTCTCCTCAAAGGTTTGTCACCAAAGGCAACATAGTTCACTTCATTGCACATGTTAAAGGTGATTTTAATGTAAAACACTATGTATCGCTGTTGTGGAATCTTTATATTTCAGTCCCGAACGCGTCCCGTTACCCATCTATCTCTTAGCCAATGTGTCCCATTACCCATCTATCTCTCAGAGAATGTGTCCTGTTACCCATCTATCTCTCAGCCATGTGGCAATGTGTACCGTTACCCATCTATCTCTCAGTCAAGGTGTCCCATTACCCATCTATCTCTCAGCCAACGTGTCTCGTTACCCATCTATCTCTCAGCCAATGTGTCTCGTTACCGATCTATCTCTCAGCCAATGTGTCCCATTACCCATCTATCTCTCAGAGAATGTGTCTCGTTACCCATCTATCTCTCAGCCAATGTGTCTCGTTACCCATCTATCTCTTAGCCAATGTGTCCCATTACCCATCTATCTCTCAGCCAATGTGTCTCGTTACCCATCTATCTCTCAGCCGTGAGGCAATGTGTCCCGTTACCCATCTATCTCTCAGTCAAGGTGTCCCATTACCCATCTATCTCTCAGCCAATGTATCCCATTACCCATCTATCTCTCAGCCAACGTGTCTCGTTACCGATCTCTCTCTCAGCCAATGTGTCCCATTACCCATCTATCTCTCAGCCAATGTGTCCCCATCTATCTCTCAGCCAATGTGTCCCCATCTATCTCTCAGAGAATGTGTCTCATTACCCATCTATCTCTCAGAGAATGTGTCTCGTTACCCATCTATCTCTCAGCCAATGTGTCTCGTTACCCATCTATCTCTCAGCCAATGTGTCTCGTTACCCATCTATCTCTCAGCCAATGTGTCTCGTTACCCATCTATCTCTCAGCCGTGAGGCAATGTGTCCCGTTACCCATCTATCTCTCAGTCAAGGTGTCCCATTACCCATCTATCTCTCAGCCAATGTATCCCATTACCCATCTATCTCTCAGCCAACGTGTCTCGTTACCGATCTCTCTCTCAGCCAATGTGTCCCATTACCCATCTATCTCTCAGCCAATGTGTCCCCATCTATCTCTCAGCCAATGTGTCCCCATCTATCTCTCAGAGAATGTGTCTCGTTACCCATCTATCTCTCAGAGAATGTGTCTCGTTACCCATCTATCTCTCAGCCAATGTGTCACATTACCCATCTATCTCTCAGCCAATGTGTCTCGTTACCCATCTATCTCTCAGCCAATGTGTCTCGTTACCCATCTATCTCTCAGCCAATGTGTCTCGTTACCCATCTATCTCTCAGCCAATGTGTCTCGTTACCCATCTATCTCTCAGCCAATGTGTTCTGATACCCATCTATCTCTCAGCCAATGTGTCTCGTTACCCATCTATCTCTCAGCCAATGTGTCTCGTTACCCATCTATCTCTCAGCCAAAGTGTTCTGATACCCATCTATCTCTCAGCCAATGTGTCTCGTTACCCATCTATCTCTCAGCCAACGTGTCTCGTTACCCATCTATCTCTCAGCCAATGTGTCTCGTTACCCATCTATCTCTCAGCCAATGTGTTTCGTTACCCATCTATCTCTCAGCCAATGTGTCTCGTTACCGATCTATCTCTCAGCCAATGTGTCCCGTTACCCATCTATCTCTCAGCCGTGTGGCAATGTGTCCCGTTACCCATCTATCTCTCAGCCGTGTGGCAATGTGTCCTGTTACCCATCTATCTCTCAGCTGTGCGGCAATGTGTCCCGTTAGCCATCTATCCCTCATTCAATGTGTCACGCTATCCATCTATCTCTCATTCAATGTGTCATTACCCATCTATCTCTCAGCTAATGTGTCCCGTTACCCATCTATCCCTCATTCAATGTGTCACGCTACCAATCTATCTCTCAGTCAATGTGTCCCATTACCCATCTATCCCTCATTCAATGTGTCCCGTTACCCATCTATCCCTCATTCAATGTGTCCCGTTACCCATCTATCTCTCATTCAATGTGTCCCGTTACCCATCTATCTCTCATTCAATGTTTCTCGTTATCCATCTATCCCTCATTCAATGTGTCACGCTACCCATCTATCTCTCAGTCAATGTGTCCCGTTACCCATCTATCTCTCATTCAATGTTTCCCGTTATCCATCTATCTCTCATTCAATGTGTCCCGCTACTCATAAATCTCTCAGCTGTGGGGCAATGTGTCCCATTACCGATCTATCTCTCATCCTTATGTCAATGGTTCAGCCACCCCTTACATGCCAGTGGTCCCCACCCCAGTCCTTAGACACAACAGAAGTAATTGATTTTTGATTTTGCAGTTCTGTTCCATTGCGTTTTCTGACAAAACCATTGGTTTGCGTAGAGGAATGAGATGAGATCCACTAAACAAAGCTGCCAATCCTATGGATCTTCTCATGTCTCTCAAATTTGTTCCTCGTCTCCAAGTTCCAGCTTCCCCCAACCTTTGTGTTACACAGTCTTGCAATGACACAAATGTAGCGATGCGATGATGTCAGTACTGCGCAATGACAGCCTGACATCAGAACGTCAATACATTCACTGTTTGCTGCTTGGCCATTACGGAGAACATTGTTTAGGGAACGCTGACTTACCAACCATTAGTGGTTGATCTGGCACCAGTCATGGGACTTGATCCTAAAAATCCCTCCACTAGCTATTCACATGGAGTCCAGACATTGCTTCCACGCTGACTGGAGAGATCAGCCAGCGAGTCGTTCTCACAGCATGGCGTTCAACAAGGCGTTGCAGAGTTCTATAATTTCTCAAATTTCTCCTAATTTAATTTTGTTAAAATTCATAGTTTAGATAATGTCCCTGGTAGCTGCGTGTGGTTCGAATGGAAGACTTAAAGGTTGAATAAATGAAACACAGTATGAAAGTATTACTTTACAAATTAACTGTGCTTCGGGTTTAAATAACTCGCACATCTAGTGCCCTTCAGAAGAGATTTTGTGCTAAATTTAGATTGTAAATCTCTATTGGAAGAGAATTCATGGGGTATCCGGCCTTATACCAAAGTGTTCAGCTCAGACTGGATAATATATAAATACAACATTGATTTACCTGAACAAATCCTACCCACTACCAGCACTTGTGATTTTATTGTAACGACGTGCCCAGATTTACTTGCAGAACATGTTGTTCAGGTGAAGTGCCGTCAGGTGCAAATGTTTATGAATGGAAGATTTTAGTCCATGCTGATGTTTTGCGGGCAGGAGGCAACATATAAACAGACGGCGTTAGCTTAAAACGCATGTTTAACGTTCTCCTAGTGAGAGGAGACACAATTCCAGCTGGGGCACGAGATCCGATGAAGATGTCAACGTTAAGCTGCCTTATTGAAAGGGATAAATGATTGATTAGTTATATTACTGTGATATTTTACGAAATCCGTAACGTCTGAAACATTATCATGGTGACATTAAAACAATCATGTTATGTTTTCAGCGTATTAAAAAAAAGGCACGCGCTAAACAATTAATTTATTGCTAAATCTTCCCGGTAATATAAGGCTTTAAGGCTTATGTTGGCCTGAGACAGGCGTATACCAGTAATTATACACATTATATAGTGTTTTATTCCCAAAAATTGTAATTTGAATAATTTTCTGTAAGTGCATAAACTGCGTTGATAGCTGATAAATAAATACTATTTTTTCCCTTGTTTAATTGATCTGAAAAGGATAATAGGCTGACGTGATCCTGCCAGGAATCTAACCTACAACCTTGAGGTTTGAGCAGGTACTATTAACCAGCTGAGCTCATTCTTTCCTACTGGGTGAGAAATATCACACTTGGATAGTTAAAGGGAGACAAACCCCACAGGTTATGGCTTGTCAGTTTGTAAATATAAAAATAATGTATTTAAAAAGTCATGTTCCTGGGGACGGAGCTGGACCGTGGAACGGAGCAGGTGCCATACTGCTGAGCTCCTGCAACACTGCACAGAATACCCCAAATGCCTGCCGAAACATGCAACCATGCCAAATGAGAAGGTGCCAGACTACTACTGGACACTTCAACCTTTTATGACATATACTCAAGCTATATCAGTGCCTATGAAATGTAATCGCTTTATTATGACCTCTTTCCATACCAGCCCTACGCATGGTGTATATTTTTCATCGTTATTTTTACTGTTACTTTAAAAAAAAAAAAAAGAGGTGCTGTATATCTGACATTTTCCGACAATCTAGCTTTTAACCTCACGGTCTTTATGCATTTCAAAATGTCAATGTAAGTCTGTTAACTTACCTATGCTCTACAAAAATAATGATTTTTTTTTTTTAAATCACGTTCCTGTTGGTTAGAAACAACAGTTAGATATCTCCAGCGATCTCTAGAAAATAATACGTCAAAACATTCAGAACGCGGGATCTACTTAAACTCTGTAATTCAGGAATCATGCTTCATTATTACAAAAAATGCCTTCTTATAAACAAATGTATTGATTATCGATTCATCAAAACTTTGTACAAATTGATATATTAAAATAGTGACTATTCGTGTTGTATTCGTATTCAATCTGTGTGGTTTCTGTGTTTTTACTTTTATTGCTAAATTGATTAACTTTTTAGATGGCTGAGATGCAGATCTCACGCCCATAAAATCATTCAGCATTTATTGTCTTGCTAAGTATTGGGATATTAATCATTAATTATTACCGATCAGATTGCCTGAGCGCTATAGAGAATATTTTAGAGTTTATACATTTACAAGAAGTAAGAATGGAGGTTTCTTATAGACTAAGTGACGCACATGCATTTTCAAGGGATCACACTTTAAATTACTGTTAACGCTTTAGGATATTTATTTGACCGCGAGGCCTGTTCACAGAATGAGACACATTAAGACAGGGATCTCATCTGTCATGCCAGTAGTTGGATCCAGCCTCATTCAGATAACATTAGACATTCCGAGAATCACAGAGCACAGTCCGTGGCATTAAAGGATGGGAGATTGGCATTAATCTTAGAATGATGCTGAAACCATTGTAATATATTGACATTATCCCCCACACCTGCCACCACCATCTGCAATGGAATTTATCAAGCTACCCCAAAGTCAGCGAGGGCGATCGTTAATGGCACCAAACAAGGAAATACAATATCTGTACCTTCTGGGGTCTGCTCTGCTTGCATCTGGTAGCCCTGGGGTGCAGGGAAAGGTAGTTGTTACTAACCTGAACTTGTCTCTCATGGCCGCCCCTCTTGGTGCTTCATCTGCCATGAGATGATGTCAGCACAGGACTTGCGCACAACATTGATAGCTATGCTGGATCCAGACCACAGGATCAGCCATAAAGACAGCCTATTTTAGGTTAAAAATAATATCAGGAAGTATTACTTTACTGAGAGGGTAGTGGATGCATGGAATAGCCTTCCAGCTGAAGTGGTAGAGGTTAACACAGTAAAGGAGTTTAAGCATGCATGGGATAGGTATAAGGCTATCCTAACTATAAGATAAGGCCAGAGATTAATGAAAGTATTTAGAAAATTGGGCAGACTAGATGGGCCGAATGGTTCTTATCTGCCGTCACATTCTATGTTTCTATGTTACATTCCATACCAGCTCTGTGTTCTTTATCGGTTACATTCTATGTTTCTATGTTTCTATGACAAGTTTTGTCAGAAGGCAGCTCTCCCTAGTGCAGGCTTTGTCAGTCGTCCGTGTAATACATAAGATAATTGTTATTTGATATATTTTTATTGAGTTGGAATGTCAGTGACATTACCTCACAGTGTATATGAGCATTTCATAACGATGCTGTCTCCATATTATATTTTCAGGGGGCGGGGGGCAGAGCCACTTTAAAATCAGAGGTTAAAGGTCAATAAAAGATAGCTCGCTCTATAGCTTCCCAAGAGAATTAGTTGAAAGAATTGTTTTAAATAAAACATTCTCAGCTGAAGCCGTTTATTACCATTTCTCAATGGCATTAATGGAAAGGATTAAATCATTTATTTTTTCAGATTATATTTTTTGTAGAAAGGACCGCAGAGTATTTGTGTTTTACATTTATTTTGTTTTTTTTATATATTTTACTAATCTCATCTAGTATTTGTTCAGCTCGAAACTACATTATTTTCACTCGAAAATACAGTATTTTAAAAAGTAGGTTTTTTTTAATCCATTATCCTTAGTGTTGTCGCAGATCATTCGAAACAGCATTTCATTTCTGCTCCATCGATTTCTAACAGCTAAGATACTCACCGTTTCATTTCACTGCTCAGTACATTTATTTTGTTCTTACGTTTATTTTCTCTGACTCATTCTTTAAAATTCGTAGAAGAATCATCGTCTCTGTCAGCACGCCGTTCCGTGAATACTTTTAGCGATATGTAAATGGTCAGGAAGCAAAAATCTCATGTACAACATTCTTGGCACTCACAGCGCTAAACCCCTCTGGGCCTAAATCCAGCGAAAAAGTATTCAATTGTAAACGCTCAGGTATAAAAAAAACACAATTTATTATTAATCAAAATAAAACATAACCATTTTTTTAAATCAGAAGCTAAACTCTATTTTAAAAAAAAACCCTTGAATTTAAAATACGAGGCGCAATATGCTATATTTTTCCCTTTACCAAACCTCATGCGTTTGGGAATATAACGTCTATTTTCATAATCTTTCTTTTTACCAGATAACATAAGGCCAGGCAGATATCTAAACAAGTCGAGGTATTTAGGCGGTGTTTGGGGGGGATTTAGTATCTTTCTACATTAAACATACATGAACGGAATGACATGAATCTTACGACTCCCCAGCATTAAATCACAGGAAATGTATCTATTCCAAAACTGCACCGCGGTAACAAATGATTTACTTCAGATTATTTTGTATTATTGATTAGACAGAAGTCCTGTAGCAAATAATCCACCGATAAGAAGAGTTCTCTGATGGGTGTCTAACTAAGAGAGTTTTGAATTAGTGCTGGAGTTAAAACTTAACTTTTAATATCATTAAAATCTAAAAATAAATCCGATATGAAATCAAAATCAAACTAGACGTACAGTCCTTCCTGTATAATCTAGTACTGGGTAGTGTGGCAATAAAGTAACAGTGAATATTACCAAAATAATAATGAACAAACTAATATAATAAAACGGACACAGTTTCACTGTAGTCACAGAGCAAAGAGGAAGGGAGAAGAGAGGGAGAAGAGAGGGAGAAGAGAGGGAGAAGAGAGGTGCTGCTAAACTGGCTTCTATTACGGTGAGAGTCTAATGTGCCTTCGTGGGCACCCCTTAAAAAGCCTTCTCTGACACTAAGCCAACCACTGCTGCTACAAGTTTATTACAGGATGGTGACAAGGACTGAGCGTCCAGTCATAGGATGCCATATTATCCAGAACTGCTGAACGCTGTCGGAGAAAGTCTCACTGTGCGTCTGACTTTCTCCATTATAAATTTATGCTGAGCTCATATAGCTTGGCTCTTTCCTCTGCGAAAGTTAATTACTTCAATACCCTCATAACCACACTCTTTCTTTTTTTTTTTTTTTGATTGACAGACTTCCTCGAGTCCATTTCTGTGCTCGACCCACTTCAGTCTGGTTTCCGCTGCTTAACACTCTGTGGAAACGGCACTGACCAAAGAATGCTGCGTGTTTCTACAGGCGTAGCACGTTTTACATTTGTGAAAGCCAATCGGGCGACTTAAAAATTGGACACCTGTTTTTATCTACAGATTCCCACGGTATGGTAAAAGTATGTAATTAGAGGGGTTTTCACTCTTTTCATATTTCTACATTCCCGTATTTTTTGTATTTTTATGCTTTTTTTATATGTTTTTCTATATAGACATGGAGATAATAATCTTTTATACTTCCCCACCTTATTTTAACATTTTCTATTTTATAAATTTGATATTTTGGGGATTATATGTGTACTTGTATGGTAGAAATTTGGTTTAGACGATCTCCCCCCCACCCCCCCCCCCCCTTTTTTTAAGATCTCTCCACACATCTATGGTGTAGACATGCTATACAGATATCTTTTTATTGCCATTTAATATATTTGGTATAGTTTTACTCATTATCTTTCTCTTCTGAATATTTATATGCACTTTAAATATGACTGCTGTGGTTTTTAACAAAACCGTTTTATATATATATATTAAGTATATGTGAAATAGCCATAAGACTTTCATATGGACTGATCATTAATACTAAGAATAGCCGATTGGATCACGGCTATACCTCGGCATATATAAAGACACACAGGAATGGGACATATCATACACGTTTGAGGAAGCCCCTAGGGAAGGGGCGAAACGCGTCACGTGACCCAGGAACGCAGAAGTACTTTGGTTGCATCCAGATCGACGAGACCAGCCAGCTACAGAGTGGAAGAGGTGATTCTCTTACCAAACACCCTGCAGACGTTAAGGACTGGTGATTTTGGACGCTCAGACATTTTTACATATGGTTTTTATGGATTCACAATAAAAGTTGTTAACTTACCTAAGAGTGTGATTTGGATCCCACGAGCTCCAAGGGCTGATCCTCCGAGGGCGTTTGGCTTGGAGTGGGGCTTTTACCACTCCTGACTTGTGAGGGAAACATTCAGAAGAGTTTTTATTTATTTGTAATTTTTTAAAACGTTTTAACCATATTGCACTAGCAGTGCAGTGTATACCTTTCTTGTCTCCTTTTTGGGTACTGTCTATGAGCTTGTATGAATTAAGCATTAAGCATTGTTACATTGTAACCACATTGCAGTTTGTGATATATCACATTCTAATTGATTTTATTTACTCCCTATACACACAGGAGTGATAGAATATTGTTATCCTTTAAATGTTTGTGGATTATGCACCAGGGGTGATTCCTTGATGAGATCTGCGCACCAGCACTTTTCTATCGCTATATAAATAATAACATAATAATAAAAATAATAATAATAATAACTCCAGCACTAATTCAAAACTCTCTTAGTTAGAGACACGTCTGTTGGTAGATTTTGTTTTTTTCTTTTTCTTTTCTTTTCCTTTCTCATTCCTAGTTAACAACTTAGGGGTTATCCCCCGTATTTTTGGTACTACCATTAGTGTGTCTCTCAATTATCCTATAGGCTCCACTCTCTATGATGAATTATTCTCCGTGTTGTTCCGTTTTACCGAAAGACGTGTATTTTGTTTCTAGCCTCTGGGGATAAGACAGAATTCTATGAGATCGAATACTAATTAGGTCCAGGAAAGCTCAAGAGATCAGCAACAAAGAGGACGGACACAATCTGCTTATTCCTTGATACAAAGGATTTATTCCGATTAGTTTCGTTTATCAAAAGGACTCTTCATTTCAAATTGATATTTTTATTTCAATGTTTTTGGAAATTGCTTTTCCAGGGCATGCAATCTCACAATAAAGAAATTTTCTTCTCCAGCCTCCCATTCACATTGTGATTTCTACATCCTGAGGCTGCACTGACAGAGCGAGGGGTTCTAACACTGACTAGCCGAGCTTCGTAATACATAGCCCAGGTCGGGGCCCGATAAATGGTGACGGCATTATGTACATATAATGTCCCTAACACTGACTAGCCGAGCTTCGTAATAAATAGCCCGGGTTGGGGTCCGATAAATGGTGACGGCATTATGTACATATAATGTCCCTAACACTGACTAGCCGAGCTTCGTAATAAATAGCCCAGGTCGGGGCTCGATAAATGGTGATGGAATTATGTACATATAATGTCCCTAACACTGACTAGCCGAGCTTCGTAATAAATAGCCCAGGTCGGGGCTCGATAAATGGTGATGGAATTATGTACATATAATGTCCCTAACACTGACTAGCCGAGCTTCGTAATAAATAGCCCAGGTCGGGGCCCGATAAATGGTGACGGCATTATGTACATATAATGTCTCTAACACTGACTAGCCGTGCTTCGTAATAAATAGCCCAGGTCGGGGCCCGATAAATGGTGACGGCATTATGTACATATAATGTCCCTAACACTGACTAGCCGAGCTTCGTAATAAATAGCCCAGGTTGGGGTCCGATAAATGGTGACGGCATTATGTACATATAATGTCTCTAACACTGACTAGCCGTGCTTCGTAATAAATAGCCCAGGTTGGGGCCCGATAAATGGTGACGGCATTATGTACATATAATGTCCCTAACACTGACTAGCCGAGCTTCGTAATAAATAGCCCAGGTCGGGGCCCGATAAATGGTGACGGCATTATGTACATATAATGTCTCTAACACTGACTAGCCGAGCTTCGTAATAAATAGCCCAGGTCGGGGCCCGATAAATGGTGACGGCATTATGTACATATAATGTCCCTAACACTGACTAGCCGTGCTTCGTAATAAATAGCCCGGGTTGGGGTCCGATAAATGGTGACGGCATTATGTACATATAATGTCCCTAACACTGACTAGCCGAGCTTCGTAATAAATAGCCCAGGTCGGGGCTCGATAAATGGTGATGGAATTATGTACATATAATGTCCCTAACACTGACTAGCCGAGCTTCGTAATAAATAGCCCAGGTCGGGGCCCGATAAATGGTGACGGCATTATGTACATATAATGTCTCTAACACTGACTAGCCGTGCTTCGTAATAAATAGCCCAGGTCGGGGCCCGATAAATGGTGACGGCATTATGTACATATAATGTCCCTAACACTGACTAGCCGAGCTTCGTAATAAATAGCCCAGGTTGGGGTCCGATAAATGGTGACGGCATTATGTACATATAATGTCTCTAACACTGACTAGCCGTGCTTCGTAATAAATAGCCCAGGTCGGGGCCCGATAAATGGTGACGGCATTATGTACATATAATGTCCCTAACACTGACTAGCCGAGCTTCGTAATAAATAGCCCAGGTCGGGGCCCGATAAATGGTGACAGTATTATGTACATATAATGTCCCTAACACTGACTAGCCGTGCTTCGTAATAAATAGCCCAGGTCGGGGCCCGATAAATGGTGACGGCATTATGTACATATAATGTCCCTAACACTGACTAGCCGAGCTTCGTAATAAATAGCCCAGGTCGGGGCCCGATAAATGGTGACAGCATTATGTACATATAATGTCCCTAACACTGACTAGCCGAGCTTCGTAATAAATAGCCCAGGTCGGGGCTCAATAAATGGTGACAGCATTATGTACATATAATGTCCCTAACACTGACTAGCCGTGCTTCGTAATAAATAGCCCAGGTCGGGGCCCGATAAATGGTGACGGCATTATGTACATATAATGTCCCTAACACTGACTAGCCATGCTTCGTAATAAATAGCCCAGGTTGGGGCCCGATATATGGTGACGGCATTATGTACATATAATGTCTCTAACACTGACTAGCCGAGCTTCGTAATAAATAGCCCAGGTCGGGGCCCGATAAATGGTGACGGCATTATGTACATATAATGTCCCTAACACTGACTAGCCGAGCTTCGTAATAAATAGCCCAGGTCGGGGCCCGATAAATGGTGACAGTATTATGTACATATAATGTCCCTAACACTGACTAGCCGAGCTTCGTAATAAATAGCCCAGGTCGGGGCCCGATAAATGGTGACGGCATTATGTACATATAATGTCTCTAACACTGACTAGCCGTGCTTCATAATAAATAGCCCAGGTCGGGGCCCGATAAATGGTGACGGCATTATGTACATATAATGTCTCTAACACTGACTAGCCGAGCTTCGTAATAAATAGCCCAGGTCGGGGCCCGATAAATGGTGACGGCATTATGTACATATAATGTCCCTAACACTGACTAGCCGAGCTTCGTAATAAATAGCCCAGGTCGGGGCCCGATAAATGGTGACAGTATTATGTACATATAATGTCCCTAACACTGACTAGCCGAGCTTCGTAATAAATAGCCCAGGTCGGGGCCCGATAAATGGTGACGGCATTATGTACATATAATGTCCCTAACACTGACTAGCCGTGCTTCGTAATAAATAGCCCAGGTTGGGGCTCGATAAATGGTGACGGCATTATGTACATATAATGTCCCTAACACTGACTAGCCGAGCTTCGTAATAAATAGCCCAGGTTGGGGCTCGATAAATGGTGACGGCATTATGTACATATAATGTCCCTAACACTGACTAGCCGAGCTTCGTAATAAATAGCCCAGGTTGGGGCCCGATAAATGGTGACAGCATTATGTACATATAATGTCCCTAACACTGACTAGCCGTGCTTCGTAATAAATAGCCCAGGTCGGGGCCCGATAAATGGTGACGGCATTATGTACATATAATGTCCCTAACACTGACTAGCCGAGCTTCGTAATAAATAGCCCAGGTCGGGGCTCGATAAATGGTGACGGCATTATGTACATATAATGTCCCTAACACTGACTAGCCGAGCTTCGTAATAAATAGCCCAGGTCGGGGCCCGATAAATGGTGACGGCATTATGTACATATAATGTCTCTAACACTGACTAGCCGAGCTTCGTAATAAATAGCCCAGGTTGGGGCTCGATAAATGGTGACGGCATTATGTACATATAATGTCCCTGTTACGACACTCACCGCCTGGGGAATGAAGCCGCCGTTTAGTCGATAATCCCCTTTCTCCAGAAATGCAATTTCAGTATAACCGATCATAAAACTCCCGAACGGAGCATACGAATGCGGTAACTCCCGATCAGCAATCCATCCGAAATCCTTCCACAGCTAGAAATAAACGAAAGCGCTGTCCCAATAGTCAATCCCTCCACAAACGAGACAAAGCTCCGTTTTGAAGGTCAAGCAGTAATGTGTTTAATGGGGGCTACCTGCCCAGTATTTATGCAGGTCTCCACCAGGTAGACACTCCCCTAGGGGACCTGGTGGAAGACTGGAAAACATTTTAGACAGTAGCCAATCACAGTGGCTATAACACAAGCCCTTCCCATTTTACCCATAATACATCTTTTCCTATCCCGGAGATAATTAGGGAGAAACCTAATTAACTCCGAGGATAGGAACCATCGCCATTTTAAAATCAAATACAAGAAATGCAATAAAATACATAAAATCAGAAGTACCGAATATATAGTATTCGTGCAACGTATCCCCAGATAGCCTGGATCTGAGGGCATATTCCTACCGAATAGCGCTCAGGTCCGATGTACACAGTCCAATCGCCATGGAGTCAAAGTCTCTCATAAGTCCTTCGGTATACGAATGACTCCATGGGCCGGCTATCTGGGTAAGTCCATACGAATGAAAGAAACTCCCGAACGGACCAGTGTTCGTATGCCTCCAAAGGAATAGAAGGGGAGACGGCCGTCTCCAGCGGTGTTCGGTAGATAAAGAGTCAGTTTTTAGATCCATGGGTTTTGCACCGAACACCGCTGATTCGCCTCGTGTCCAAAATGGCCGCCGCCTCGTGTTCGGCATACGAACGACGACCACCCGTACGAATGGAATGGAGAGGTGTTTGCGGTTAACCACAATGTTCTAATTTGTGGTCAAGGTGTTAATGAGCCGCACACTCCTCTCCTGGGTGGCCGATGTTAGTAGTAGTTTCAATCGGTACTTTAGGAAACGTACGAACAAAAGCATACGGACAGGAAATCCACGAATCCAATGCAAACAGACGAACCAGCAATACAGGTCTATGTAGCAGGGTTCGTCACACGGCTCCCCCCTTGTGGAACACTCCGGCAGACCCGGCTTGGCCCTTTAGCGGGTCAACTTGGGGATGACCGGACTAGGAGGTAGCAAGAACGTCGGTTTGCCGTGATAATCCGTCTGCATTCCCATTCTGCTTACCGGGTCGGTAGCTGATGGTGAAGTTATATGGTTGTAATGCTAAACTCCACCGCAGCAGTCTACCATTGTCTCCTGAGACCCGGTTAAGCCAGACAAGGGGATTGTGGTCCGTGATAAGGGAAAATTCCTGTCCATACAAATAGGGACTCAATTTTTTCAATGCCCAGACCAGGGCCAAACATTCTTTCTCCACTGCCGCATAACTCACTTCTCGGGGTAACAGCTTTCGACTGAGGTATGCGACAGGGTGTTCTCCTCCATCTTCCCCGACCTGGCTTAGCACAGCCCCCAGTCCATACATGGAAGCATCTGTATGGACGAGAAAACATTTGTTAGGAACTGGGGCAGCCAGGACAGGGGCATTCACGAGAGCCTGCTTAAGTGCTTAAAACGCAGCTTCACAAGCTGGAGACCACAGGACCTGCTTAGGGAGGTTTTTCTTAGTCAGGTCCGTCAGGGGTTTAGCTATAGAGCTGTAGTCGGGGACAAAGCGTCTGTAATACCCTGCTGTCCCTAGGAAGGCCAATACCTGGGTCTTAGTGATAGGTGTGGGCCAGTTCGCTACTGCCTCTATCTTGGCTGGCTCTGGTCTCTGGCTCCCACACCCCACTCTGTGACCCAAGTATTGTACCTCAGCCATGCCTAGATGACACTTCTCTGGCTTCAATGTCAGGCCAGCGGCCCGAATTTTATCCAGTACTACCCCTACATGCACCAGGTGTTCCTCCCAGGACCCACTGTAGATCGCAATATCATCCAGGTATGCACAAGCAAATTCCTGGAATCCATCAAGGAGCCTGTCCACCATACGTTGGAAGGTAGCTGGGGCATTCTTCATCCCAAATGGCATAACCTTAAATTGGTATAAGCCAAATGGGGTGACGAAGGCCGACTTGGGGATAGCGTCCTTGGCCAGGGGAATCTGCCAGTAGCCCTTACACAGGTCTATGGTGGTCAGATAGCGTCCCCTGGCAATGCGGTCTAACAATTCGTCTACCCGGGGCATCGGGTAGGCGTCAGTGGTGGTCCGCTCGTTGAGCCTCCTGTAGTCCACACAGAACCGGGTGGTCCCATCTTTCTTAGGTACCAGGACTACAGGGGAGGCCCAAGGGCTATCGGAGTGCTCGATGACCCCAAGCTGGGTCATCTCTTCTATCTCCTTCCGCATTCCTTCTCGGACTGCTTCAGGGATACGGTAAGGGGGCTGTCGTAAGGGGTTCTGTCCAGGGGTCTCTACCTTATGTACAGCTAGGGTAGTGTAGCCGGGCTCTTGGGAGAATGTCGCCTGCTTCTCCCACAGAAGCTGTTTCGCCTGTCCTTTCTCCGCGGGGCTTAGCCTGTCCCCTAGCTGTACGAGGTCAGTCAGATCCGTCTGGGAACCTTTTGCTAATAAGTCGGGTAAGGGTAAACTTTCGGTATCGTCTGCAGCCGGGGCACATACTGCAGCTACATTCTCGGGTCGTTCCTGATACTCCTTTAGCATGTTCACATGAAAGGATCGCTGGATCCTGTCATCTGAACAGCTGGCTATAAGGTAGGTAGTATCACACACCTGAGCTAACACCTTATACGGGCCCTGCCAAGATGCCTGCATCTTGTTCGCCTTCACAGGTTTGAGCACTAGCACCTTCTGCCCAACCTGGAAGACTCGCTGCCGGGCACCCCGATCGTACCATTCCCTCTGTCTCCCCTGGGCCGCCTGGAGGTTCTCTCTTACCATCAGAGACAGTTTCTCCATGCGGTCCCGAAGTTCCAGAACATACGGTACTATGGGGGTCCCTTCCTGCTCCGTCTCCCCCTCCCAGTGGCCTCTAATGAGATCTAGGGGTCCGCGGACCCTTCTCCCATAAAGCAGCTCAAAGGGGGAGAACCCAGTAGATTCCTGGGGCACCTCTCTGTAGGCAAACAACAGATGAGGCAGGAATCGCTCCCAGTCTCGGCAAGTGTCAGAAAAGGTCCTCAGCATCTGTTTGAGGGTGCCATTAAATCGCTCGCAGAGACCGTTAGTCTGTGGATGGTATGGGGAACTAAGTATCGGTTTAATGCCGCATACCCTCCACAGCTGCTGGGTGAGCACAGCGGTAAATTGGGTTCCCTGGTCAGAGAGGATCTCTTTAGGGAACCCAACCCTGGTAAAAATTCTAACCAGGGCATCAGCAACTGTCTCTGCCTCTATGTTAGACAGCGCTACTGCCTCTGGGTAGCGAGTGGCATAGTCCACCACGGTGAGAATGTATTTCTTACCAGATGGACTAGCCCTGGCCAGTGGACCCACAATATCAACGGCTATGCGGGCAAAGGGCTCCCCAATAATAGGCATGGACATAAGCCTAACTTTTGGGTGGTCCCCCCGCTTCCCTACCCGTTGACAAGTGTCACACGTGCTACAATATATCCGCACAGCCTGGTTAATCCCTGGCCAAAAAAAAATCTGCATAATCCTATGGCCTGTGCGGCGGGACCCTAGATGTCCGGCTAGCGGAACATCATGCCCTATCCGCAGAATCTCCCGCCGGTATTTTGCGGGCACTACCAACTGTCGATTCGGCGGAGGGGCAACACTTTTCTGGGACGGCTTAGGGATCCGATATAACCTGTCCCCCACCCACTCATACCGCTCCCCCCTCTGCTCCTTCTTCTCCAGTATCTGCTCTGCCCCTATATCTCTGGAGAGATGGATCTGTCTGGGTTTCCCTCCCGAACTCCTCTGGGGAATCCCAACTAGCTAAAGTCTGCCCTGGGGTGTCAGTCGGGGAATCGGTTCTTACCTGGGTCTCAGCAGCAGGTGGGCCGGTTCCAGCAGCATGGGTCTGAGCACGGGTAGTCACTGGGTTGGCTTCGGCAGGTCCCATAGCAGCATAGGCAGAAATCAGAGGGGCCAAATCATTTCCCAGCAAAACATCAGCAGGCAAGTCCTTCATAACCCCCACATTCACATGTCCGGCTCCCACTCCCCAGTCCAAATGAACCCGGGCAACAGGCAGGCGGAACACGGCGCCTTCTGCCACCCTTACTGCTACAGTATCCCCAGTATGTTGTTGTTCCGAAACCAGGTTCTTTTGGAGCAGGGTCATAGTAGCTCCGGTGTCCCTCAGACCAGTGACCACTTTCCCATTCAGCTTAACGTTCTGCCTGTGGTGTTGGCGGTCGTCCTGCTGAGCTGCTTGTACTGGGTCTGCTTCGTGTAGGATACCCCAAAACTCCTCCTGCTCAAGGCAGTGAGCAGAAGGCTGAGGTGGCTGCTGGGCTCCGCCGGCTGGTTTTCTCCAGGACTGTGCTTGGCTGGCATTGTTTAAGGGGCATTCTGGTCTTTTATGCCCCATCTGCTTGCATCCATAGCACTGGATCTGGTTCGAGTAACCCCGGTTGTTGAATCGGGCTGACTGCCCATAGTTGGTTGCTGGCGGCATAGTGGGGGTACGTTGTGCTGGGGGGTGATATACATTGGTGGTTGGAGGTGCTGCCGGTTTGTACTCCACTCGGGCAGGGACCTTGGCTGCTGTCTGATCTAGCTTACGTGCATCAGTGTATTCGTCAGCCAGATGAGCAGCTTCATGAAAGGTAGCGGGTTTACGGTCCCTGACCCACTCACAAACTCCTGCAGGTAACCTGTCAAAGCAGTGTTCTAGCAGGAACACTTGCAGCACCTCTTCCCCAGTTACCGCTTGGCACCCTGTCATCCAGTGGGCTGCCGTGCGGTGTACCCGGCATGCCCATTCCACATAGGAATCACCAGCCTGTTTGTTAGTGTCCCGGAATCGCCTCCGGTACGCCTCAGGCGTAACAGCGTACCGGGCCAAAAGGGCATCTTTTACTGCCCGGTAGCTAGTGAGTTCCTCCTCTGGGATGGCCCGAAAAGCTTCACTGGCCCGGCCGGATAATTTCCCAGAGAGGATAGGAACCCATTCTTCTGTGGGCACCTGGTGTAAAGCACACTGTCGTTCAAAGTCCGCCAGGAACCCGTCTATCTCTCCTTCAGTCTCAATAAAACTTCTAAAAGCAGCAAATGGTACCTTTTTCTTTCCATTATTATTATGGTGCACCTCTGCTGCTGCAGCTCCTCTCCTCTGGAGCGCCTGTTGTGCTGTCACTGCGGCTTGTACTTGCACCACAATATCCGCTGCAGGGTTGGGGCCAAAGTGTGCCAGCCTTATCTGGACTGCCCAGTTAAACGCTATCTCCTCGGGTGTTAAATCCAGCAGGCCAGGCACATTAGCTATCTCCATTCCCTGTGCTGTATCCATCTCTACCAATATAGCAATAATCTCTCTTTTCTTGAGATTGCTCGCTGATCGTCCTCTGCGCTCCAAAATGTCTTTAAGGGTAGCACGCCTTAATTCCTCATATTGCATTTCCAATCCGGGGTGTGTAGCTGGCCTTCAGGGCGGTGGGATTCATGCCGTCGCTTGCCACCAATTGTTACGACACTCACCGCCTGGGGAATGAAGCCGCCGTTTAGTCGATAATCCCCTTTCTCCAGAAATGCAATTTCAGTATAACCGATCATAAAACTCCCGAACGGAGCATACGAATGCGGTAACTCCCGATCAGCAATCCATCCGAAATCCTTCCACAGCTAGAAATAAACGAAAGCGCTGTCCCAATAGTCAATCCCTCCACAAACGAGACAAAGCTCCGTTTTGAAGGTCAAGCAGTAATGTGTTTAATGGGGGCTACCTGCCCAGTATTTATGCAGGTCTCCACCAGGTAGACACTCCCCTAGGGGACCTGGTGGAAGACTGGAAAACATTTTAGACAGTAGCCAATCACAGTGGCTATAACACAAGCCCTTCCCATTTTACCCATAATACATCTTTTCCTATCCCGGAGATAATTAGGGAGAAACCTAATTAACTCCGAGGATAGGAACCATCGCCATTTTAAAATCAAATACAAGAAATGCAATAAAATACATAAAATCAGAAGTACCGAATATATAGTATTCGTGCAACGTATCCCCAGATAGCCTGGATCTGAGGGCATATTCCTACCGAATAGCGCTCAGGTCCGATGTACACAGTCCAATCGCCATGGAGTCAAAGTCTCTCATAAGTCCTTCGGTATACGAATGACTCCATGGGCCGGCTATCTGGGTAAGTCCATACGAATGAAAGAAACTCCCGAACGGACCAGTGTTCGTATGCCTCCAAGGGAATAGAAGGGGAGACGGCCGTCTCCAGCGGTGTTCGGTAGATAAAGAGTCCATTTTTAGATCCATGGGTTTTGCACCGAACACCGCTGATTCGCCTCGTGTCCAAAATGGCCGCCGCCTCGTGTTCGGCATACGAACGACGACCACCCGTACGAATGGAATGGAGAGGTGTTTGCGGTTAACCACAACGTTCTAATTTGTGGTCAAGGTGTTAATGAGCCGCACACTCCTCTCCTGGGTGGCCGATGTTCGGTAGTTTCAATCGGTACTTTAGGAAACGTACGAACAAAAGCATACGGACAGGAAATCCACGAATCCAATGCAAACAGACGAACCAGCAATACAGGTCTATGTAGCAGGGTTCGTCACAGTCCCTAACACTGACTAGCCGAGCTTCGTAATAAATAGCCCAGGTCGGGGCTCGATAAATGGTGACAGCATTATGTACATATAATGTCCCTAACACTGACTAGCCAAGCTTCGTAATAAATAGCCCAGGTCGGGGCCCGATAAATGGTGACAGCATTATGTACATATAATGTCTCTAACACTGACTAGCCGAGCTTCGTAATAAATAGCCCAGGTTGGGGCTCGATAAATGGTGACGGCATTATGTACATATAATGTCTCTAACACTGACTAGCCGAGCTTCGTAATAAATAGCCCAGGTTGGGGCCCGATAAATGGTGATGGCATTATGTACATATAATGTCCCTAACACTGACTAGCCGAGCTTCATAATAAATAGCCCAGGTCGGGGCCCGATAAATGGTGATGGCATTATGTACATATAATGTCCCTAACACTGACTAGCCGAGCTTCGTAATAAATAGCCCAGGTCGGGGCCAATAAATGGTGACGGCATTATGTACATATAATGTCCCTAACACTGACTAGCCGTGCTTCGTAATAAATAGCCCAGGTCGGGGCCCGATAAATGGTGACAGCATTATGTACATATAATGTCCCTAACACTGACTAGCCGAGCTTCGTAATAAATAGCCCAGGTTGGGGCTCGATAAATGGTGACAGCATTATGTACATATAATGTCCCTAACACTGACTAGCCGAGCTTCGTAATAAATAGCCCAGGTCGGGGCCCGATAAATGGTGACGGCATTATGTACATATAATGTCCCTAACACTGACTAGCCGAGCTTCGTAATAAATAGCCCAGGTTGGGACTCAATAAATGGTGACGGCATTATGTACATATAATGTCCCTAACACTGACTAGCCGAGCTTCGTAATAAATAGCCCAGGTTGGGGCTCAATAAATGGTGACGGCATTATGTACATATAATGTCCCTAACACTGACTAGCCGAGCTTCGTAATAAATAGCCCAGGTTGGGGCTCAATAAATGGTGACGGCATTATGTACATATAATGTCTCTAACACTGACTAGCCGAGCTTCGTAATAAATAGCCCAGGTCGGGGCTCGATAAATGGTGACGGCATTATGTACATATAATGTCTCTAACACTGACTAGCCGAGCTTCGTAATAAATAGCCCAGGTTGGGGCTCGATAAATGGTGACAGCATTATGAACATATAATGTCCCTAACACTGACTAGCCGAGCTTCGTAATAAATAGCCCAGGTCGGGGCCCGATAAATGGTGACAGCATTATGAACATATAATGTCCCTAACACTGACTAGCCGTGCTTCGTAATAAATAGCCCAGGTCGGGGCCCGATAAATGGTGACGGCATTATGTACATATAATGTCCCTAACACTGACTAGCCGAGCTTCGTAATAAATAGCCCAGGTCGGGGCTCGATAAATGGTGACAGCATTATGAACATATAATGTCCCTAACACTGACTAGCCGAGCTTCGTAATAAATAGCCCAGGTCGGGGCCCGATAAATGGTGACGGCATTATGTACATATAATGTCCCTAACACTGACTAGCCGAGCTTCGTAATAAATAGCCCAGGTCGGGGCCCGATAAATGGTGACGGCATTATGTACATATAATGTCCCTAACACTGACTAGCCGAGCTTCGTAATAAATAGCCCAGGTCGGGGCCCGATAAATGGTGACAGCATTATGTACATATAATGTCCCTAACACTGAGTATGATCAATTCTGGGATATTTTGTGTCTGTATGATATGTTTAACAATCACTATAAACACACTAATGTGTAATTAAATAACATTTTATTCTCGTATCGAGATTTATTTTATTAACCATGTTTTGTATGTTTTGTGACGTGGTATATTCTGCAGTCAGTAAGTAGCCATTAGAAGTTTGGTATTCTGTCACCAGCAGACACACAGACAGGCTGTGACACACAAATAATACGTTATTGGTTCTTAAGGTGTTTAATGTAATTACAACAATTACAACCATTTGACATTTGCTTTAACAAGTTTAGCTTTAAATTGTGAATTAAAGTGAATTTTACGTTTTAGGCCAAAGTCCCCATTCGGGAGTGCTTCCACAAAGTAAATTAATACGCCTCCCGAAAGGGGACCACCCCGATACCCCATTAAGAATGTTGGCTTAGAACCTTCACACCTCGTGACATAGTGTCAAACCGCAAGGGAAACAATTAATGAGCACTCCTCCAGCTGGCTGCCATTCGTACGGTTCGTTGATTGTTTCCTGACTTGTTTGTTTCCCAAACGAGGACCTCCCCAGTGCCCCATTAGAATGTTCGCGCCAATCAATTAGAACGTTCACACTCGCAACATAAGTGTGAAACCGCAAGGGAAGTAATTAATTCGTATCCCGAAAGGAGATGCTTCCCTTGCCTGGTTCCCACACAGGGACCCCGCGAACGGAGACAGTTTGCAACAGGGGCCGTTGTGAGGGTCCCTAATGTTGGTGTGGACACTTTTGGGACACTGACGAGTTTGGCGTGCTTTGCAGGGTTTAATTAATCGGAAAAATACTGATAAAGTTAATGAAAAAGACACACTCCTATATTAAAAGAGATGGTAGTAGGCATCACACATTTATCAATTCAAAACTAGGTTTATGCCACCATTTACAAAGATAAAAATACCCGTACAAATGATCTACTGTGCAAAAAAAAAAAACTGCATATAATATATACACATTACACAACAACCTCCTTATGGACTGCATTTAGACATGTGCAAAACATATACTCAGCCGGTAATGTGTATCAAAAAAAGGTCAGAACAAAACAATTGAAAAAGGAAAAAAAACTTGTAGTATAGTCCACAAAGTACTGTGTTAGAGGAGACGTGTATTTCATGAGAAATAATGGTTGGGTCTCACCACAGGTTCTGTGTACAGGAAAGGAAAAGGTCCGGAGGTCCACTGGTCATGCGCTCTGGACCTAACTGTCCCTTCGGAGGCCCTGGTTTGAAAATAAAAACATACAGGTATTTATATCCGGTTCGGTGTGGTGCTCACCAATTTAGATTGACGTGTCACACCCCCGGAGGTGACCACGGGAGGACATGGCGACGTCACCATAGAAAATGTTTGTTTTTTGATCATGCTTTGGAGGTTATATATCAGAGGGTGACCTCAATGTCTGCACCATATTTACAGTTGAGTTCCAACCCAATCATAGTAAAGGTTATGTATACTGTTGCAAGAAAAAGTATGTGAACCCTTTGGAATGATATGGATTTCTGCACAAATTGGTCATAAAATGTGATCTGATCATCATCAAAGTCACAACAATAGACAACCACAGTCTGCTTAAACTAATAACACACAAAGAATGAAATGTTGCCATGTTTTTATTGAGCACACCATGTAAACATTCACAGTGCAGGTGGAAAAAGTATGTGAACCCCTAGACTAATGACATCTCCAAGAGCTAATTGGAGTGAGATGTCAGCCAACTGGAGTCCAATCAATGAGATGAGATTGGAGGTGTTGGTTACAGCTGCCCTGCCCTATAAAAAACACACACCAGTTCTGGGTTTGCTTTTCACAAGAAGCATTGCCTGATGTGAATGATGCCTCGCACAAAAGAGCTCTCAGAAGACCTACGATTAAGAATTGTTGACTTGCATAAAGCTGGAAAGGGTTATAAAAGTATCTCCAAAAGCCTTGCTGTTCATCAGTCCCCGGTAAGACAAATTGTCTATAAATGGAGAAAGTTCAGCACTGCTACTACTCTCCCTAGGAGTGGCCATCCTGTAAAGACTACAGCAAGAGCACAGTGCAGACTGCTCAATGAGCTGAAGAAGAATCCTAGAGTGTCAGCTAAAGACTTACAAAAGTCACTGGCAAATGCTAACATCCCTGTTAGCGAATCTACAATAAGTTAAACACTTAACAAGAATGGATTTCATGGGAGGATACCACAGAGGAAGCCACTGCTGTCTAAACAAAACATTGCTGCACGTTTACAGTTTGCACAAGAGCACCTGGATGTTCCACAGCAGTACTGGCAAAATATTCTGTGGACAGATGAAACCAAAGTTGAGTTGTTTGGAAGAAACACACAACACTATGTGTGGTGAAAAAGAGGCACATCAAAACCTCATCCCAACTGTGGTTTGGGGCTGCTTTGCTGCTATCATCGAAGGAAAAATGAATTCCCAAGTTTATCAAGACATTTTGCAGGAGAACTTAAGGCCATCTGTCTACCAGCTGAAGCTCAACAGAAGATGGGTGTTGCAACAGGACAATGACCCAAAGCATAGAAGTAAATCAACAACAGAATGGCTTAAACAGAAGAAAATACGCATTCTGAAGTGGCCCAGTCAGAATCCTGACCTCAACCCAATTGAGATGCTGTGGCATGACCTCAAGAAAGCGATTCACACCAGACATCCCAAGAATATTGCTGAACTGAAACAGTTCTGTAAAGAGGAATGGTCAAGAATTACTCCTGACCGTTGTGCACGTCTGATCTGCAACTACAGGAAACGTTTGGTTGAAGTTATTGCTGCCAAAGGAGGTTCAACCAGTTATTAAATCCAAGGGTTCACATACTTTTTCCACCTGCACTGTGAATGTTTACATGGTGTGTTCAATAAAAACATGTCAACATTTCATTCTTTGTGTGTTATTAGTTTAAGCAGACTGTGGTTGTCTATTGTTGTGACTTTGATGATGATCAGATCACATTTTATGACCAATTTGTGCAGAAATCCATATCATTCCAAAGGGTTCACATACTTTTTCTTGCAACTGTACATCACCTGACCTAGTGTCAGTAAATTGCTCTAATTCTCTGTATCTGTCTTAGGGCAAACAGTACAGCTTATAGACCATAGCTAATAAATACACCAACAGAACTAAAATAAACTAGGGTTGATTCTAACCTCACCCCGTGTGTCTGAATCAGCAATCCGGGCTCTACTGAGGCTAGTGGATCAGAGGTCTTGGCTATGGAAGCTGCAGCCGTAAAACCCTCTGGGATAAAGAAATAGCCCTAACACCATCGAAAAAGACTACTGAAAACAGATATGCTCAATCTCAGGGTTCATTTTTCATAAAATGATTGTGATCAATGTGACTATGCTATAAATGTTACACTGACACCATAGTGAAATGTCCACATAAATCTCTATTATAATAATAATAGTCTGAGCATGCACGGCCGGGACCACGGCCTTTAATATTAAACAATACATGCCCCCACTCCCCGACGTGGATCATATCAACCCTGGACACAGTCCGTGATACCGCCACATGGAACACAAAACATGCAACACACAGACAGGATGAAAACCTCTTCCTAACCTAAACCTGGCTGATGGAGGTTAAAGAGTTAATCATTAAGGATTTAAATGAATGCAATGATCGTTACAACTTTAGCATGAATTTAGCCTTTATTTTCTCCCCAGTGAGCAGAGCTACAGAGACAGATTAATGATGTTAATTAGTGTGTTGCTTGATAGATCAATGGGACCTGCTCTGTTCTAAGCCTCGAATAACAAAACACTATTCACCTAACATGTCTCCAGCACGTTGCTTCGATACCCTTACTTTAAGGTAAGGGGAACGAAATAAACAATTTGGGAACGGTTTGCAAGCGCTAAGTGAAAATGTGTTTTTGCCGTCTCCGTGTTTAGTACATTATGTGACGTTAAGACCAGAATTCAATGATAATCTATTATTTCCTGGGAGACCGATCTCAAACCAAATCAATCCACGTCATCCGTAAAAAGGAATTTTGAGTGTAATCTACGTTATTTAAAGGGACACTGTAGGCACCCAGACCACTTCTGCCCATTGGAGTGGTCTGGGTGCAAACTCCCATCAGCCTTAACCCTGCAAGTGTAATTATTGCAGTTTGTATAAACAGCCTCCTCCTACCAGACAGCCACTAGAGGGACTTCCGGGTGGATAGGCGACTTTTGGTCACCTGAACGACGCTGGACATCCTCACACTATGTATAAGGACTTCCAGCTATTATTGAATAACGCCTTCCTATGGGAAAATCCTAATGCGTGCGCGGCCATTGCCACGCATGCGCATTAGGTCTCCCACGCCGGCTGACATCAACGAGTGACATGTGTGGGCGGAGCTGAGCCAGTGCCGAGGGACATCGGAGCTGACCCAGTTAAGTGACAAAACCCTCACAGGGAAGGAGGGGGGAGACCTTGACAGAGCGGGGAGCCATAGTGCCACTATAATTTCCCTTTCACTCTGGAAAACATTATAGCAAACACAGGATAACATGCTAAACATTTTAATACAGTTTAAAGAGACATGCCTTGCGCGATAGACCGCTTCAAATGCATGAAGTTATCCAGAAATAGGAAGACACTGAGAAAGAGAGACACGCAGTGACAATCAGGCCCGGACTGGAAAAAAAATTCAGTCCGGGCATTTTTGAATCGCAGTGGCCCAGACAGAGGGGGCGGGGCCAGAGAGGTGGCGTTTTGTCATCACCAATGACTCAAAGCATGTTGGTTCAATGCTCTTTCAGGGCAGCCCATGCACAGAGCACATAGCTCTGCTGAAGAGCTCTAGCATGAGAAAAAGTCCCTGTATTTGTTCTGTCTCCATAAGTGGGATACCAGAGACAAAATGGCAAGGAAAGTGAATCGTGTATGTGTTTGGAGGCTGCTTGTGGGATTGTGTGTGTGTAGTGTTTTGTGTGAATTGGTCGGTTTCAGTTGTGATGTGTTTGTGGTATAATATATGTGGCTACGGGCTGTAGTATTTGTGCAGGTGATGTAGTGTGTGTTTAGGGAATGTAGTGTGTGTGTTTGAGTGTGTGCATAGGGGATCCAGAGTGTGTATGTCAGAAATTTAGTGTGTGTAGGTTGCGAGTGTGTGTCTATAGGGGATATATTGTGACAGGGATCCAGAGTGTTTACAAGGAATGTAGTGTGTGTAACTGGTGTAGTGTGTAAAAGGCATAATGTGCGTGTGTGAAAGGTGCAGTGTGTGTGAGTGATGGGTACTGTGTGTGTGGTGAGCACTGCATGTGTGGTGCAGTGTGTGTGTGTGTGTGACGGGTACTGTGTGTGTGTGGTGAGCCCTGTGTGAGGAGTGAAGTGTGTGTGAAGGACGCACTAATGTGTGTGGTGCAGTGTGTGTGTGTGTGTGTGATGGGTGCAGTGTGTGTGAAGAATGCACTGTGTTTGCGTGTGGTGCATAGTGTGGGGTTTGGAGTGTGTGTGAGAGGTGCAGTGTGTGTGTGTGTGTGAGGGGGCAGTGTGTGAGTGTCTGTGAGAGAGAGAAGGGTGCACTGTGTGTGGTGTAGTGTGTGTGTGTGTGTGTGTGGTGCACTTTGTGTATGTGAGGGTGCAGATATAGTCAAAAATATATATTCATTTTTCTATTTCTTTAAAATAATAAACCATGCATTTAAATACATGGCTACTTATGTGCATTTTAATTTCTTTTTTAAGTTACATCCCTTCTTACCTTTGCCCAGGGAGGGGGGAGATTTCAGCCTTGGTGGTCTGGTGGAGAAGACCTGGTGGCCGTTGAGCTTACTCTCCCGAGATCCATAGCGTTGCCACGGTAACTGTGGCAACACTCTGACCTTGCAAGAGAAAGGACCTGGAGGAGCTGCTAGATAGGTCCTCTCTCTCCTCTCTCCTACCTCCCGGCTGCCCAATAAAGTGCCTGTGGGACGGTGAGGGAGATCTTTGATTTCCCCACTGGCCCATGAAGCTCAGATAGCGCTGGCCCTGCAGTGGCTGGCAGGGGTGATTCTGTGATCTTGGCCCATGGATATCGCGGCCCATCAGGCATTTGCCCAGTTTGCCCAATGGCCAGTCCGAGCCTGGTGACAATACAGATACATTTTCCTGTGAAGACTATTAAAACCTTTTAATCTGTCTGTTGTTCTTCTCTGTATCTAGAAAAGTAATGTTTCCGGAGTTTGTGAATTAGGAAGTCCTAGCAAGGGGCAGATTTGTGTCCAATCAGATCACAGGACGGGTTTCATAGAGTCACTCGTTACTGTAACGTAAACAAACATTTAACCTGAATTCACATCTTTAACTACCGGTAAGTACTAAAGTGTTCATTTAATCATTCTCATAAGCAAACGTGTCGAGGTTTAGAAAAATTGTCGCTTTTCCTTTAAATTATATTGCTGCACATATACCTTTAAATCAGGTCACCAGAGCACTGACAATTAAATGGTCTAATTAAACCCCTGCTGTCAGTACTCAGTGCTCTAACCTTGTCTCACTCAGGTATCCCCAGCGAACTTTGCCTGATTCTCTGCCATTCAATATATTCAAAAGAGAACTTTTAGTTGGACTGGGCTGTTGTTGGTTTCATGGTTTGGTTGGATTTAAAGTTCTGACACTTGGCTTTCCTGGTTATTCCTTGGTATTTCTGCCCTCGGTTCCTGGACTGGACTCTGACCCAGGATTGTTTAAAGGACTCTCTTTACTCCGCTTCCAAGGAGGTTTGGTACAGTTCATCTGTCGCACTATGCAAGGTAAATAATTATGATGATTTCCCTTTAAATTCTCTGAATTTTGGTAACACTATTCATGTCCAGACCAACACAAATATATTGCACGTTTTCTTTTTAATCTCAAATCTTAATGCAATCTGCTTTGAGAGAATCTGGGAACATCTGACATCATTTGTGAAGCTAAAAGATCTGGTATCATGTCCTCTTCACTTCCAGACCAAAGCAATCACAGTATTAAAAACCTGAATATATTACAAGTTCTTGGAGAGAGTCAGGGAATGTCTGTCATAATGTCCCGGGTAAATGGTACTCGTTTCTGTATACACACATCTGCTCGAAAATGTCAATTATTGAAATGTGCATTTAAACTTCTTGTATGTGGGTGTAAGAAAGCTTGTTCTCAATGCAGGTAAGTGGGGACACAATTTGCTGAAGAATTAAATGACTTCTCGCGTCTCATTCTGCACCAGGACCACTGACCATCTGTCAGCGAATCAGAACTCTCTCCTGCAGACACATGTGACCACCCCTAAGCCAATCACCGTGCAGGCTCTGTGCGTGTTAATTGGGAGGTTGTGATTCCTGGGGAGAAGTGTTGTTTTTTTTTGTTTTGTTTTTTTAACATAGAGGGATTGGCGATGCGCATGACATCATGCAATATTCATGATGTCATGGCTGTATGGGTGGTTGATTTCAAGCATTGGGGTTTTGCTCAGCTGCACTAACTATTACATAGTGATATCTCCTCGCAGTGAGACTTTGTACGTACATATCATGCCGTCACATCTGCCCACTTTGTGACTTTCACTATAATGGGGCCGAGACTCTGAGATGGTATTTTTCCACACTTTAAAAAGTTAATAAAGATTAAAGCTCGGTAAACGGTCCATTCGTTGATAATTACATTAAATTACTGTGGATTGCACAGCTGAAATACTCGATATCTCGTGGCGGTGTCCCTGCTTCTAGAAAATGTTCTGTAATCACTTCTCTGCGGCTAATGATGCGACGTTCCAACATGAATGCGATTGCAAGAATAATACAGCCATGATGGGAGAGAATTATATCATTGAAATTCTTCCTCTGCTCTCTAGGGAGAATCCAAGCTTTAACCCCTTCAGGACCAAACTTCTGGAATTAAAGGGAATCATGACATGTCACACATGTCATGTGTCCTTAAGGGGTTAAACACTAATAGAAAGGTGAGTGCTTTCTGTACCCCAATAAATCGGGGCTAGGCTGTAATGTAACAGAAACTTTGAAACACAGTCTATATTAAAATGATATCTTTTAACTGGATATTTATCTCCTGGCCCTTTACTATTTATTATTATTATTTATTATTTATATAGCACCAACAAGTTCCGTAGTGCTTTACAATGGGTGGACGGACAGACATGTAGTTGTAACCAGACAAGTTGGACACACAGGAACAGAGGGGATGAGGGCCGTGCTCAATGAGCTTACATGCCAGAGGGAGTGGGGTATAGTGACACAAAAGGTAAGGATAGTATTAGGGAAGTAGACTTATTACACAGAGTATCTATCTGTACATTGTAAGGCCCCTCTCCACACACGTGTTTAGAAGTTGTTGTTGGTACCTATGTACAGCGATGCAGAATAGACTTAATAGACCAGCACAGGGGGAAAAAATGTTTTCCTATAAATTCTAAATGAAATTCGGCGAAAACATTGGAAATTCGGGTGTCTGTTATTTCCTATAGGGCACTGTTTAGTAGATGGCTCTATATAACTTGATATCCTTATGGAACATTGCCCTATTTAAGGATAAAAAATGAGTTTTGCAGATAGCTCTCTGATTTGGCGTTTATTTTCATTTAATAACATTAAAATATATCATGTGGGTGTTCGGTGAGCTCTATAAAGGAAATTGTAAAAATCTGAATAAAATCTCACGTTAATTTCAGGTAATAATGCTATTAAATGTGGAAATATTGGGGGAGGTGGGGGCTTAATAATTTCGAGAGTAACTACGTATAAAATTTCATAAATACCGCTCATAAACTAAGAGCAGGTCAACAAGAATATTCTTAGTAAATTGATTATTAACCCTGAGTATGTAAAGACAGAAGTTCTGATATTTAGTGAACAGACCGTCAATAACACAAAGTGCTCTGTGAATATATGGGCGCTTAGGTACAGTTATAAAAATATATAACAAGTTCACACGCTACTACACAAGGGGGATATCGCCCTATTCCACCCCAAACGTGAGGGCAAACAATCAATCAAGGTGTACAATACACCACCCAGAGACGTGGAGCGTGTACGGTGTACTATAGGATACACCTACCCTTTGTTGGGACATAGGGATTAAGCTGTAAATGGAGAAAAGGAAGGGACTAATAGACAGGGCCGGACTGGGGATACAAAGCAGCCATGGAAAAAAAAATCTCTCCCATATATTGTCGCGTGTCATATGTACGGCTGTGTCTTGCCACCCTAGATGATTTTATATATATATATATATATATATATATATATATATATATATATAATAAAATATTGGTCCTTTCGGAATAAAACGTTTAATTATACAGTAAGCATACTCACATGCAGACACAGACAATCTCACTGACACACACAAGCTCATTGATACACCGCCTCAGACTGTCACTAGAGGTGCTTCCTGTGTCCGTGCTGCACAGTGTGCAGCATCTACATTCAGGGCCTCCACGCTCTGGAGGCGCTGAACGTTTCCGATAGAGATACATTGATTCAATGCATCTCTATGAGGAGATGCTGATTGGTGTAGCATTTTGCAGCCAATCCGATGGCAAAGCATTGGATTGGCTGAGATCATCAAGCTGCCATAGAGGCAGGGCCAGTCAAGGGGAGACCAGCATGGTGTGGGGAGGGGGAGGGGGGGGTGAACGGTGAGTTAAAAACAGACCCACATATACCATGACACAGACAGACCATTAGACAGACACCATGGCGCACACACACACACACACACCATGACAGATTGACACACACTATTGCTACCTATGGGCGACCGGCCATGGGGCCGTGCAGGGCAGACTGCTGGGTGTTTGGCGGACGCAGAGCAAGCTGTGCTGGAGGCCGCAGGGCAAGCTGTGCTGTCTCTGCTCCCCAGCACACAGCTTAATGAGACCGGGGATGGAATCTGACATCATATTCCGGCCCCGGTCTCATTAAGTGGCGCGTGAGGGCGGGGGAGCACAGCAGATACAGCACAGCTCACCCTGCGGCCGCCAACACAGCTTGCCCTGTGGCCGCCCAGCTGTCTGCCCGGCCCCAGGTGACGACAGCCCACCACAACATTTTCCAGTATCCCTGTGGGCCAGTCCGGCCCTGCTAATAGTGCAATAACGTCAGGGGTATAAGTGGACTGTAGGTGTCCAATTCACATGGGAATGAGCCTTCCAGGACCGGCTCAGATCGTATTGGCAGAAGTGTACTAGGTGACACAATCCCCTCTTCTGTCCGCTCAAATATAGTATATGAAACGAAAGAGAAGTGAGGAAACCAGTAGACTTCTGGTGTAGTATGTAAGGTATGATAAAACAGATATACAATAAAAGCATCTGGCTCACATATTCCAGAGCCCTTAATGCCTGGCTCAAGGTGATAGCGCTGATTTATAGGACTATATTATTTAATAAACATAACAATTAAAAACAAAGTAATAAAAAGCTAGCTGCCAAGAATACAAAACTTGTCCTTGTTCCTCCACCTCCGAGGTCACCTACAGTCCACTTATACTCCTGACGTTATTACACTATTAGTCCCTTTTTACCTCTCCATTTTACAACTTTATCCCTACGTCCCAACCGAGGGTAGGTGTATCCTATAGTACACCTTACACGCTCCTCATCCCCTTTTCATATAATTAGATTAAGTGCTTGTAATAGATTTTCGTTAACGGTTGCCGTGCTTTGACGCAGCGTGAGTCAATGAATGAATTGGTCACTTTGTCACAGTTTGTGATATCTTGGAGACATGACCTATTTTATTTTAGAGCCTTAGATGTACAATTAGATGAGGTTGAAAGAGATTGCAAGCTCTTTGGGTTAATTCCATTATATCTGAAAGATACAATCGGGTGATGTATCGAATTGTTTTGGTGGAAAAGGTGAAGCAATAAAAGATATCCACAAGAATATATCGAACTGTATTAGCTGCGCCAAATTAGATTCCCTTTTTCATTCTTTTGCTGCAAATTATGTATAAAAATAGGTTTTAGAAATGCACCAATCTTTATTGAAGAAGATTTCTCTGCCATCCAGGCCTGAGCTGCTGTTCCCCTTTCGGCCCCCCTGGTCACTGGGTTTTTCTATTCGGTTTCTGGGTGGAACGCAGCCTCCTCTTCTTCCGAAAATCTGATCCAGCCGTGCTATTTTCAAACACTTTTAATTCTCCTGTTTTAACTCATTGCTCGCCAGCAGGATCAAAAACAAACACAAATCAATATATAATGGTACGTTTTGTTACTTATTGTACGCTAAGGATTCATGTGAGATTCATTTCCTGTGGTGTCAGGTCCATACGGGACAACAGGAAACAGTCGAGAAAAGTACAAAAGCTAATAATAAATGCCCATCTATCACAGTTCCTTCATCTGTACGGACACATAACCTCTGTACGGACACACAACCTCTGTACGGACACACAACCTCTGTACGGACACACAACCTCTGTACGGACACACAACCTCTGTACGGACACATAACCTCTGTACGGACATATAACCTCTGTACGGACACACAACCTCTGTACGGACACACAACCTCTGTACGGACACACAACCTCTGTACGGACACACAACCTCTGTACGGACACATAACCTCTGTACGGACACATAACCTCTGTACGGACACATAACCTCTGTACGGACACATAACCTCTGTACGGACACATAACCTCTGTACGGACACATAACCTCTGTACGGACACACAACCTCTGTACGGACACACAACCTCTGTACGGACACACAACCTCTGTACGGACACACAACCTCTGTACGGACACATAACCTCTGTACGGACACACAACCTCTGTACGGACACACAACCTCTGTACGGACACACAACCTCTGTACGGACACACAACCTCTGTACGGACACACAACCTCTGTACGGACACACAACCTCTGTACGGACACACAACCTCTGTACGGACACACAACCTCTGTACGGACACATAACCTCTGTACGGACACACAACCTCTGTACGGACACACAACCTCTGTACGGACACACAACCTCTGTACGGACACACAACCTCTGTACGGACACACAACCTCTGTACGGACACACAACCTCTGTACGGACACACAACCTCTGTACGGACATATAACCGCTGTACGGACACATAACCTCTGTACGGACATCCTGAGTCTGGCGGTAACCTATTCCCAGCTAGTGGTGTTTGATATCACTGGATTTCAGATTTATATTTTATGTTTTTTGTCTTTGAAAAGTCTGTAAATGATCTCATTAATACAATCCGCATAATGTCCTGTGGATCTGAATAATGAATGTATGAAGGTTATTTGTTTATTTTTGCTGATGTTGGCGTGTGTTGCTATATAGTTGGAGAATTCGCAGTGTGACTGCCCAACTCTGCAACGGTCGATTTTAAAAACAAGATTTCTATTTTTTGGTGTGGCGCTATTGATTGGGTTCTCCAGGTAGACTTGATTACTGTAATTACATTCGCATAATGCAATAGCTAAAGACCACTTGAGATTCTAAGGTTAATGTAGAATATACCAGAAATTCCTAGAATAACACCACGGACAGCCAGCGGGAACAGATATTTTTTTTTTTTTTTTTATTATTTTCTTTCGTCTTGTTTTTTTTTTTTTTTTTTTTTCTCTGTTCGGACTTTTCCTAATTTTAACATTTTAGAGAATTTACAGGCGAAATTTAGGTGATATAACAGCTGGGAGCTGGATGAACGAGAAACACTTTGGAATTCTACATCCAAAATTATTCAAATCACCATGAAAAACAGAAACCAACTATGTTTTCATTGTATACCTGTAACAGCACCACCAGGCATAAAAAGGGGTTAAAAGCCATTTAGTAGATCTTCCCTTCCAGAGACACAGGCACAGCTACTGTAGACACCAATACACCGAACCGGAGAAGCATATGAATGCTCTCAAACATATGAATGCTGTAAACAGCCGAGTAGGAAAAACCATACAAATAGGTTTACACTCCTAGCAGTCAAACTGGAACAGCATACAATAAATCCCCCCCAAGAACGAGACAAGGCTCCGTTTTGAGGGTCAAGCAGGAACAGACAGAGCTGTGGGTCTATTGTCCTTATATACACATTCTTACACATTAGTACCACTCACAGGGTTTTGGAAAACAACCAATAAACACGTACAATACACTCCGACACTCCCACACAAAATCCTCCCCTCTGCCTGTGATACAATTACCTTATACAATGGGTAATGTAATTATCACAGACAGAAAAATAAATTTTTTCCACATTATTCATAACTTTAAAAGTACGCATCACATTCACATAAAACTTACATTTTTAGAATCAGCATACTCCAAATACAAACATACGTCAAAATTGGTCAATTGGTTCAAAAGATAGATCGAAGTCCTTTGTGACCAAATGAAGCATGGGTTTTCTGCCCCAAACCAGTTCCACAGAGTCTTCTATCCTGGAGATAATTGGGAAGTAATCCAATTATCTCCAAGGACAGAGGCAAAACTCCATTGAACACATGGCAGTAAAAAGACAGGAAAATACAATAAGATATACAAGGTTACATTTATTACATAAAATACAGACATGCAACATATCCCCAGATAGCTTGGGTCTGAGCGCACATTATTACTGAATGGCTCACAGACCACACACATACAGTTCAATTGCCATTTATTACACGAATAGGCTCCATGGCATAGCTATCTGGGTTAAATGAGTTCTTTCAGTAAATCCGAGAATCTACTGAACGCCAGAGCAGAAATACATGAATAGACCTTTCTGCATAGGAAAAGAAAGTATTTAAAAGGTCCATAGTCAAAAGGCAGCAGGCAGGCAACCAGGCTCCTCCAATGTACAGTGGCGAGATTGGTCTCGTCACAATACCTTCAATGAAATGTCTTCCATCTCGCCGTTTACCCGTTAATGTTTCCTGGTTTAACCCTCCCGTTCCTGCTTACTGATCTCTCGCCGTTTACCCGTTAATGTTTCCTGGTTTAACCCTCCCGTTCCTGCTTACTGATCTCTCGCCGTTTACCCGTTAATGTTTCCTGGTTTGACCCTCCCGTTCCTGCTTACTGATCTCTCCCCGTTTACCCGTTAATGTTTCTTGGTTTAACCCTCCCGTTCCTGCTTACAGATCTCTCCCCGTTTACCTTGTTAATGTTTCCTGGTTTAACCCTCCCGTTCCTGCTTACTGATCTCTCGCCGTTTACCCGTTAATGTTTCCTGGTTTAACCCTCCCGTTCCTGCTTACAGATCTCTCGCCGTTTACCCGTCAATGTTTCCTGGTTTAACCCTCCCGTTCCTGGTTACAGATCTCTCCCCGTTTACCCGTTAATGTTTCCTGGTTTAACCCTCCCGTTCCTGCTTACAGATCTCTCGCCGTTTACCCGTTAATGTTTCCTGGTTTAACCCTCCCATTCCTGCTTACTGATCTCTCGCCGTTTACCCGTTAATGTTTCCTGGTTTAACCCTCCCGTTCCTGCTTACTGATCTCTCGCCGTTTACCCGTTAATGTTTCCTGGTTTGACCCTCCCGTTCCTGCTTAATGATCTCTCGCTGTTTACCCGTTAATGTTTCCTGGTTTAACCCTCCCGTTCCTGCTTACTGATCTCTCGCCGTTTACCCGTTAATGTTTCCTGGTTTGACCCTCCCGTTCCTGCTTAATGATCTCTCGCCGTTTACCCGTTAATGTTTCCTGGTTTAACCCTCCCGTTTACCCGTTAATGTTTCCTGGTTTAACCCTCCCGTTCCTGCTTACAGATCTCTCCCTGTTTACCCGTTAATGTTTCCTGGTTTAACCCTCCCGTTCCTGCTTAATGATCTCTCGCTGTTTACCCGTTAATGTTTCCTGGTTTAACCCTCCCGTTCCTGCTTACTGATCTCTCGCCGTTTACCCGTTAATGTTTCCTGGTTTAACCCTCCCGTTCCTGCTTACTGATCTCTCGCCGTTTACCCGTTAATGTTTCCTGGTTTAACCCTCCCGTTCCTGCTTACTGATCTCTCGCCGTTTACCCGTTAATGACTCGTGTACCTTAACGCCAGCTCTGTACATCGAGTGGTCTGATTATACAGTGCGCCATCACAGGATTTATTTTTTATTTATTTCCTGAACTTGTGAAGTGCATTAGTGCATTTCAGAGGTTTATAATTATGCTTTGAATAATTTCACTTTGTATTTCCTCTAAATGGCCAAATAACAGAACCCTAACTGCCCAGGACCTATAATTACATAGAAATTCGTGAAAATCCACTATCATTTATTAAACAAAACAATGTAGTTACTGATTGATCGTTGTACTTTGTTGCAGTCACATTTAAAAGCCGCAAAGTCTAGAGTGAGGTTTCTGGATCTAGAGTGAGGTTTCTTAAAAGGTCAGGGCAAACCAACATATGCTGGTGGGCCGCGATGGCCATGGGCCAAAGGCGGTCGTAAACCACGAAGCAGTCAATCTGAAAAACGAAATCCGATCAAGAGGTCACTGGTCTCCCAAATCCTCTGCAAACGCCAAATATTTCACCGTGTAGGCATTCTACATAGTTGGTAAAATACCCGTCTGCATAATGCTTTATTAAAAGTCTCATCAATGACTGTGTGAAAATACCGTGAGATTAATATTAACATTAGAAGTGTAGGCTATATTTATTGTTAGTGGCGCTGGATGGAGGGGGCACCGTGTGACTCCAAATAAATTCAGAATGTGTTAAATTCAATTCCTTAGAAAAGGCAAGTAATGGGACATGTTCAGTAATGGGTAAAATATTTCATAGAGAATATAAATGGCTAATTATTCTATAACGTTCTGCACGTTCGGTCATTTTATATCGCTGCTTCCATGTGTCCTATAGCTAAACACAAACTATTAAAAATAAATATTACTCAATGTATGGAATAGAAACTCTAACATTTTATAAATAATATTGTTTTATGATACATTTTGTGTAAATTCAAAAACCTCTTTAAATCTATCTCCTGAACACAGTATGCACGAAAAGTATCAGAATGGAAACAAGATATTAAAATCCTCCTCTCTGTGAGTGAGACGTTATAAGGTTCCATAGTGTCCTGTCAACGCAGCGTCCAGTGGAGATAAAGTGACAATTCTATCAGTGAAAATCTTGGTTTCCAGCGGTGCTGTATGAGCGATGTGTCGCCTGTTCCTGATTTACATTCTTATCATTTTAGTGTGTGTGGGGTCTAAATGTATTTATTTTTGTGAGGGTTTAGGGAATACAGAAATAAAACCTTTTGTAAAGTAATTTCCAGTCCCAAACTGTCAGAGGTAGGTAGTGTGCCTACTAACATACATGTAATTATTACACAGGTATGTGCCGCCGGACACTATCTGGAGCCAGTGGTAGTTGGGGGTCACACTAGGTGTAACCACAACTACCGACAAATCCCCGGCTATGAAACAAATTAATTTGTTACTACTGACACCTGTGATCTGACCAGGCTTGGCTGCGAGTTGCCATTTGGTTAACCATCTCATCGCGTACTGTACCTGCACGTCATACATGGTTGTTAGAATGGGATGTTTGTCGCGGTGACCTATTATCCTAAAACGTAAATACTTGAGGTTTGTCAGAATTCTTACAAAAACAGACTGTGTAAAACACTAATATATATAAATCTAGATCCAGCGCAATTTTAATAAATAACCCCTAACCCAGATATAAATAATGGGGGTGTAGTTACAGTGTATGATCATACGTTGCATACGCCTGTCACAACGTCAATGTACCCCATTCTTGGCAGGTCTTACTCTAACACCCCAAAGTCTGCTCTCCACCAATCCACTTCCTTCCTCCTAGGACTCTCTGCAGGGCCCTGGAATGGGATGTTTAGTGAATGGGCGAGTGCGCTGGATGTTGTATGAAGCGGCCCCAGCGGCCCCCTATGAAGTATGCATGTTCTTGGATTATTGATATATATTTATTGAAAGGCTATAATGTTAATTTAATGTAGGAAGTTCACAGATTGTGCTATATTCGCGATATTCTCTCTCTCTCCAACGCAGGTGGGCTCTGGGTGATGGACGCAGCAGGAAGGTGTCAGTTTATTGGATAGATGTGCTCGATATATTTAATTTTTATTTATTTTACCTTTTTTCTCTTGGGCACTTGCTACACTGTTGCTTCTGTTTTTTCCTCGATTTATTTGACCTGCATTGTTTGTAAGGGCTTATTATTGCACTGTATACCCAATATTGCTGTTGTGGTCAAACAACAAAATGAAATCCAATCGTACAACAATGCAATTTAACATGTGTAATAGGCGCAATATATACGGATCTGTTTTACAGCCTTAGCATAATTCTAAACTGTATCTTTGGGCAATGGCCATACAAAGAAATGTTCTGAATCAGCTGACGCAGAGTAATCTAATCACAGAGTAAAGTACGGCGGTGCTCTCCAAGGGGATTGTCAGTCGTTAAAGACGTCTAGAACATACATTGCATACAGACTAAACCTGCTCCTTCCTGCCTGAGGTCACCAAGTATAGTCTATCCATCGCTGGTGCCGTGAGCTACCTATTCACAATACTAGGACACTCTACTGTAACAAGCTCTAAAATGTACCAATCTTTACCCTATCACTACAAAGCCCATTCAAAAGAAAAGCGCACAACATTTATGTATTTGAAATATCAGATGCATTGCTGGCACTTAAAGGACATTCTGAACCCAAAGCACTTTATCTTATCTTGGATAATCTTCCTGAAATGTTTTATGTGTGAAGAGTTTATTTTTTTATTTGTTTTTCATTTTCCAAAAAGTTTAGATTTCAGTAGAAATTGACACTTTTTCAAATTATCTTGCTACACCCCCTGGCTGTCCATCAGAGCAGTCTGCCAAAGTATAACCGCCACGGTTGCCCTTTTCCCCCAAAAATAACACCAATAATCCATAAGGTATAATGTCGCCGGTGTTGCATAACCCCCCACACATAAGCCAAGGCTTAATGCTGGGAGAAATCTGGTTTATTTGGGGCCACACATGGCCTTTTATGCAAAATCCCCAACAGGGGGTTTCTTACACAGAAATACAGGGAAATCCCTCCCAGGATCCTCTGTGCCTGAGAGATAATTATCTGAATACACATTTATGATTACATTATCTCTCAGGGACAGAAAATCAGATCCATTTTTAAACACCCCAAAATACCCTCAAAATACATGGAAACACCACAAAAGTCACATCCCCGGATAGCTGGGATCTGGACGAACAATATATCCAAAAATCGCCCTGATCCATTGTAATGCTTACATGTATTTAAATGGAGCACAACTGCAGATCTCTTAGGACTCAGATTGATGACTAGGATACTACCGTGTTTCCCCGAAAATAGGACCTACCCCGAAAATAAGCCCTAGCTGAATTTTCGGGGTGGGCTGCAATATAAGCCCTACCCCGAAAATAAGACCTAGGCATTTTACCTTTGCGGCCCGGCAGGACTTCCTTCTTCTATGAGGAGGAGGGGGAGGAGCGTTGCGGGCCGCGGCATCGCGCAGCGTGATGACGACATGTGCAGCGTGATGACGACGTCAGTCTGCCTTCACGGATCTTCAGCGGAAGGATCCATTCCGGGCGGTGAGGCACCCAGTGGTCGGACTCTTTGAACTGTGAGTATTTTATGTCTGGGACTTAATTAATTAAAGGGGGGGGGGTGAATTAATTAAAGGGGGGTGAATTAATTAAAGCGGGGGGTGAATAATTCACCCCCCTTTAATCAATTCACCCCCTTTAATTAATTCACCCCCCTCTTTAATTAATTCACCCCCCTTTAATCAATTCACCCCCTTTAATTAAAAGAGGGGGGTGAATTAATTAAAGGGAGGGTGGATTAATTAGAGGGGGTGTGGATTAATTAGAGGGGGTGTGGATTAATTAGAGGGGTGTGTGGATTAATTAGAGGGGTGTGTGGATTAATTAGGGGGGGGTGGATTAATTAGATGGGGTGTGTGGATTAATTAGATGGGGTGTGTGGATTAATTAGAGGGGGTGTGTGGATTAATTAGAGGGGGTGTGTGGATTAATTAGAGGGGGTGGATTAATTAGAGGGAGGGTGAATTAATTAAAGGGGGGGTTCAATGTACATACCGGTACCGTAAATAAATAAGCCCTAGTGTGTTTTGTGTGACTAAAATTAATATAAGACCCGGTCTTATTTTCGGAGAAACACGGTAGAGGACAGTACAGGAGCTGTATCTTTAATTACGGATAATACAGGTACTGTATCTTTAATTACTCCGCTGTTTGTTTAAACGGAGTAAGCAGCTTCTGGCATACATGCAGTATAACACATTGGAGTTGCAAGTTCATGGAAACGGAGCAAAATAGAAATGAAGTTGTAGCAGGAGTGATTCGTTTTGGAGTTCGAGGTAAGCAGGCTTGAGAGCAGGCTGTAGCAGGAAGGATTAGCAGGTTTGAGAGCAGGTAATCTCCTATTACGGATATAGCAATTGACTTAGCTTTCAATGGTGAAAGATCAGGTTTCCCGAAGTTCTCCTCTGGGGAGGGAAGTTGTCAAGCAGGATGAGGAAGGTCCAGTTACTAGCCGTGGTCGAGGAGAGGAGAAGGAGGGTCTGTAGATTTCCAGTCCGGTTCGGTTCACAAGTATAGGTTGGAGAAATCTTTTAGCCGGTTTGATATCGCGGTAACGCTGTTCAATAATCCAGCGTCTTGTATCTGGCGCGGTCGCATTATGTAGCGTGGGGAGACCGCGTCAGAGAAGGGGGTGTGGCTAAGCTCCGTCAACCCGGAAGAGACAAAGAAATACCGGTAGTTAAGGCATGACATCCATTTAGCGGCTTTGGATCGCCATCGCGGGGAAGTTCTGACCGGTCTCCCACAAGGTCAAAGCCCAAAATAATTCCAGGGAAGTTGTGGCAAGAGCCGGTCTCCGTTCGCAGGATTTTGTATGAAAACCGCATAAGTTAGACAAAAATGGATCAGTGTAGAATGCTCCCTGTATTCGGTAGTCCATATCTCCCGAACGCCGTTCGTGTAGGTGTAGTAGAACTGGAGCGGGTTGTAGGTGACCGATGTTCGCGGTAGGGTTTGGCCGAAATTAGTTCCAGGCACTTGACGACCAAGTCCCGCTGCCTGCGTTCGGGAGACAAAATGGCTACCATCCATTGTCCCGATCACGTTCGTTTGCCTGCACGAAATGGCGGCCACCAAGTGGAGCATTCAATTAATCCCATTGCAGTTTTGGCACAAGATACTCAACGTTCCATGTTTTTTAATTTTTTTCCAATTCTTTATTTTAGTTGTGCATGCAGTTATAACAGTCGCTTGTGAGGTACCCCAAAGGCAGTCCTCTAGCGCGTGGTAAACAGGTTAAACATAGGGGTAGACGGTGGATCTAGCACATTTTTTAAGTAAATAAGGTTATGAACAGTATAGATTTATGTTGCTTAAACATTTCAATACATAACACGAAACAACATCGCTTGTAACTTTCTGGATAGTAGGTTTTTACGCTATGTCATAGGCTAGTCAAACATCAAATATTTATACGAAACATACATGCGTCGGGTAAAGTAACACTTTGCTTCTTTGGAGTTTGCACAATATCTAATTATTGTAGTATATCATGCAAGGCGACGTGTGCGCTCACCACAACCAGTCGTGCATAATATTATAGTTGTATCGCGCCTTTTTATAGTGTAGCACATTGTTATAGGGCAGCATGAGGCTTACATGTGCGCACGAAAAAGTGTTAATAAACGGATGACACGAAGCCATTTTCAGTGGTAAGTTATGCAGGTGCTGGTGCTAGGTCTGTCAATTACTATGAGTTGCTTAGTAATTATCTCATATCAACAAGATAAGATATGTGAAATATGCTCATTCTTATATAACGCTTTTTAAGTTGGTCAAAGTTGGTATTCTTAACTGGCTCAATTTTTTGTTTTTGACCGGCATATTACAGGTAGTGATAGAGACCTCGCTTAATGTGCATTAGCACGGAGACGGATTTGCTAAACAAGGTTAAGATGATTGAGACGTATGCTTAGCCTATTCATTTCTGTTAGTTATCTTAGCTGAAATATTAAACTTAATTGTAACCATGACTAACTTTCAAGCTTTCACCAAAGTCAACGCTTGTTAGGTAATGTTGTAATACAGTAATCAGGGTTTAAACGACTTAAAGCATATTGTAACATAGATTTAACATAAGAATCCCTGGTAGCTTTGCTTATCTGCATGAGAGAGTCCTCGGCAGTCCAGGGTTCTGCACAACAGCCGTGCAGGTGATGGCGACCGTCGTCCCTGTGAGGTGTGAAGCAGGAGACGGCAGGTCGGTAAAGATCAGTGGATTGGGAGTTCGTGTTGCAGCATAGGAAACCTTCTCCTTTGCTCATATGGGGTACGTAGGTCTTAGTCCCCAGGGTGGTCTGTTACCACCCAGAGAATGGGTCTCTGGGTTGTCTTTGTTTGGGAACCGACCTAAATAGACGAACAGAAATGAAACAAGAACGTAATTCTGCAAAAAGAGCCGAAGGTGAGGGAGTTATTCCTTCACACCTGTCCTGGTACTTCCTGGTTTGTTTAGCTCAGTGGATATAAAGTCAAGAGGCAGCAACTGCCCAGAGCACCTGCCTTGCAAAGACTTCTCATTGAGCTGCATTGAGAAGTCTGTGATTGGACAGCCACAGAAAGTCTGGCTGGGCTAGAAGGGGAGGGCTTGTAAAGGCTGCAGACAAAAGAACTGCCGCTTTTACAAGCTATTTTATGTATATTCCCAACAAAAACATGCATAATTAAATGTGTTCATGTTTTTGTAAGTGGTATATCCATGAAACTGTGATTTTTGCACTTGGGCACTGGAGTGTCACTTTAAACAGAAATGTTTGTATATTGTTCCAGGATACATAATGGGATTAAAATGAGACATATTTTGTGATTATAGCTGCTGTTCTATATTCCATAGTTTGAGAGTGTAACTTATCTGCACCATATGTCAATTTACCTTTTTAGATTCTGTATTCGTGTTTCAAAGTGGACTCGCTCCCTGATAAGCTGCACTGGGTACTAAGCTTTCATTCCATATCTCCCAGTAAATCACTACGATCATAATGTTTCATCAATTCTTTACCATATCCATTCTACTCAGCACTGCGCTATAACCTGCTCTGTACACGGTCCGGTACTAAGCAATGCTGTACAGAAGTCATGGACTCACGACTTACCGGAATTCCTGAGACACAATGTGATTGACCTTATACGGGCATTTTGTGCGAGATAAATCTTTATAAAATAACAGTTTGGTAAAATAATTCAGGAAATCCAAAAGTTCTGAATGTTTTAATATCTTACGGAGCTTTGTGTGTTTCTACATTTGTAATAGCACAGTGGGCACGTCCTGTTACTGGCACCTAATGAGTTATGTTATAAAGTGCCAGACTGTTCATCCACACGCCGTTACTTGACCATTTGTTTTCTACACACCGAGACTTCCATTAACTCTCAGGAGGTCCAAGACCTCTTCATTGCAGGAAACCGAACGCCTCCGTCTAACTAATTAATATCTCGTCCAAATCTATGAAATCACTGCTGCTATTCAGCAAGTCACTTACTTTGTGGAATTAGCATTTCTAATGGTAAAGCTTTAGAACCGCATGTATTCGTATCTTTAAAAAACACATTTATTTTTGTTCATTAAAACGTTTTCCAGCTGGTAAAATGAATATATTACGCAATACCGTCTGTAATAAAACTTCAATCGCTGCCACACTTTATATGGCCGGACGGATTCCTAGATAAATCTATGGGAAGTTCATGGACAGGTCTGCCTGGAGTTTAAGTACAGGTTAGAGAGGGCAGGAGCTGCTCCGAAGTGACTGTCAAGAGAGCGCTACTTCCTCGATGGGCGGCAGGTGGAATAGACTTCATAAAGAGGCTTGTCTTCTGGGCTGATGTCGAATTTTGTGTATTCAACTCTGATCTCTAGCATTTTGGCTTCTGCGCAAGCCACACAGTTATATTACTCTTGCTATGCCTATCGTGTACAAAAATAAGGAATTTAGATAAAGTAGCTATAAAAAAAACACAAAATCCTCGATGGGGGGCAAGTTGTATAGAAATTATAAAGTGGCTTGTCATATGGGCTGATGTCAATTATTGTGTTTATAAGACTGCTCTTTTGTATTTTGGCTTCTGCGCAGGCATTCAAGTTGTATTATTCTTGCCTTGCCTATCGTGTGCAAAAATAAAGAATTAAAAAAAAAAAAAGGGGGGCGGAGCCTGACTGGCAAACTGGCTGGACGTGCTCTGTAGGAGCTCCTGCCACAAGAGCCAAAAATCTGCCAATTACTCGAGCTGTAATGCCACAATCCTCCTACAAAGGAGCCCATGACATGGGGGTCACCTACCGGAACCCGGTGAGACCAAACCCGACGACCGGGAAGACCAGACACCATAACAGCAGCATGGGGCCTACTTTGGGAGATGGTGAGGGAAGACGGACGCTTCCCCGCCGAGTGCACACAGCCGCAAGCGACACTGAAACACTCCCTCCCCCCCCCCCATGGACCGGTGGGGGAGTTCCCGGTCCCCGCCAGGAGGAGAAGCACTGACCCCATGCCTCACGACCAAGCCTGCGACCCTAATAAACAAGGCAGGAGCTGGGGCCTCCAAAATGGCGGACAACGCTGCCTCACCAACAAGAGGCTCTGCACAGCTAACAGAGATCCTAAAGAGAATCGACGCACATTTCGAAGCTTTCTGGAGGAAACTCGGTGAGCGACAAGCCACTACAAGGGACCCAGCTCAGAAACTAATGCCGGCAGTGCCCCCTCAAGCTTACCCCAAATGGGCTCCACGCCTAAACAAGCATGATAGAAAATGGCGCCGCGGCAGGCGCCGTCTCCCACCAACGAGAAAACCACCAGTGCCGCGGGAGAAACGGTCAGCCACCCCCAAAGCCTCAACACAAACCGGGACAAGAAAAGAACCGTCAGGCCTACCCAGGCGGTGTCCGAACAGCGAGGGCAACTGCACAACGGGCAGTCAATAGCAGATCACACCCAGATTACCCACAAGCATCCCAGCACCAACGCGAGCAAACACGCCCGACAACTGGGTCCTTACACTCGAGAAGAGGGATGGCGGACACACTACTCAGACAACCAAGTCATTGTCCCAGATATACTGACAATGCTGCCAGGAAAGGCATAGGCTAAGGCGGACTGGACTGTTGCCGAGCGCTACCCACAGCCGGCTACTCTGCTTGTCAGGCAGAGACTCTCTCTCTCATTGACCGGACACTGCCACAGCTTACCTGCTACCGGGCACTGGAGAATCCTAATGAACACGGCAAGCAACAACCAACACATTACTCACTACTATATCATAGCCTTGTAATTTATGTATGTATTATATCTGACTGAAGGGAATTATCCCCAGCCTTAATTGCTAGCATAGAGCCTTTATTTAAGTTAAACATCCCTGTCATGCTGCTGATACCCAGCAATCAAAGGCCCTGCATAAGCCTGGTGCCTCTATCTTGAATAACACTGTCTCTACCTGACATAAATCCCCTACTTGCTAGATCAATACCACAGGGGACCTCGGGAGTTCTCTTTAGCGACAATATTAAGCTCAGGCTTGTCCCCCAGACCCCGGCACCACTAACCCCCCAGAAGCCATAGCAAAAAGCGTTAACTGTTCCTGTACTTTAGCTTTAATATGCTGGTTATTAAGCCTGCATAAATAATCAATATTGTGCAACATATATCCTACTACTCTAGCTGACGTCACTAGTGCTGCACCATCTTAGACATGCAAACTTCAGCGCTACTAGTTAGGACAAATGTACGTTCACTCTAGCATGCTAAACGATACTATCTTTATGTCTTCAATATCTGTGTTCCTCTTGTCATGTATATAAAAATGTGCGGTCTACAAACTAAGGTTAATCTAATCCTACAGCACACAGTGCTCCAAGTTATTAGTTTATTTCTCCTGATCATCCAAATGCTTACATGATGTAAACTAGCTACAGTATAGATAACACTCTTGATTGCTAGCAAAGTTTTATTTCCTTGACCTAGCATGTATATGTTCAGCAAGTAATGTTATATTCGTTGACCTTTGAAGCGTGTATTTCAACCAGCCACTCAGGAATCTCACCTGAGAAATGTTATTTGAATGTTCAGGCTAACCTATACTGCCTCTATGTTTCTACACCTATAATCTTCATGTTATATAAAAAAAATGTGCTGGCTACACTGCAAAATGGTATCAAAAGCGTGCAGAAGCTGTCGTGGCTCTGCATGCTTGTTGTAAATCTGTGCACATGAAAAATAAAGATTTATAAAAAAAAAAAAAAAAAAAAAAGAGAGCGCTACTTTCTATCCCCATTATCTACTCCTAGAAATAAGACTTACCTCTCTACGGTAGGTGCTTAGACCTATTAAGAGAGATTTGTTGCCAATCACAAGGTTAGAATTGCTGATAAGTTCAGAATAGAACCAACCGGCGCTCATAGCTTTCTAATAGCGTGATGTGACGCAGTTTTTGTGCAATAGTTTATAACCGATATAAAGACGTGTTCCGAGTCTGGTCTAGAATCCCCCGGCTTATTAGTGATCGGACATATTTCTCATTGGGTTGAACACTTTGTTGACATTCTGAATGAGCACAATAGACTTTTTATCTTTTTTAAAATCTCACAAGTGTCTCTCTCTCCCTTTCTGGTCGGACGATTTGGATTGGGATAAGAACTTGTCTTTGGATTTTGTAATTCTCGTTTAACTCCTGATTTTTACATCAATGATTATTGAATTATTTATATCAATTTCTCTTTTCTTTTCATTTCATTAAATAGTTCTATATCTTTATAGTTCTAATAATATGCCTTTAAATGTATTTCCTAAAAATGGATATATTTCTGCTGATAAAGACTAGATTAAGGGGAAGGCGCGATGAAGAAACGGCCGTCTTCTAACCGTATCCGTAACTAACACATCGTACAGATACAGGTATCACCCGCACTACATACACATCACGGCGCCCCATGATACACGTCAAACAAAATATCACATGCCGTCACTGGAAATCGTAAATCCCTGATACACAGCGTGAAGTGTGCTGCTGGATTTCAAATCCCATCTCTAGAACTACTTTAACATCAGACACACACTAAAGAGGAACGGGACAGCAACCTAACCCTATTTTTGGGGTCATTTGTGCTACTCTGTGTGGAATGCCAACATGTGCCAAGCTCCGTGTAGCAGTATACCAGCTATCACTGGAGATTGCTGGCTGCTCCAAAATATTCTCGCCTTCTCGACTGCTGCTCTGATTCTCCCAGAATACAATGCGCATCAACGCTCATAGTCTTGGCATTTAATGATTCCCGTTAAGGAGCATTATAAATGTTTGTAGCATTTATGTCACAGGTCGACCGCCTCCCACCGGACACACAAGCTCTGCGCCACACACTAAATGCTCAGGGAATTAATTTGTATCAATCTTTAACCCCTTAAGGAACTTCTGGAATAAAAGGGAATCATGACATGTCACACATGTCATGTGTCCTTAAGCGGTTAATCTCTCAGTTAGGTAACAGCGACAGTAAATCGATGGGTTCAGCCTTTCCATTGCGTCCCCATTACTACTGACACAAGTGATGCAGTGAGCGGTTTAATGACACATTAAGAGGTCCCGTTTAAAGTGAGGCACCCTATTCATGGAGACGGGGAGACAGACTGTGACAACAGATCAATATGCCACAAAATGCATCATTCACCCATCTTCAACTCGTCATTTAAAAAATAATAAAAACTGGTTAGAAATTTAGCCCTGGATTTTCACAAAAACTTGGCACGGGTGTCATTCTGTACTCAGGAGATGTAGCTGAGCATAATTTAGTAATTTTTATTAATGTTGCACATATCAAGTTAAACAAAAATAAATCGCTAAGTGACAATGTGCGTGTAAAAAAAATAAATTAAAAAGCAAAAACAAAATACCATTAACTTTGAAAGAAAATGGTGCTAAAAATGTCTGTATAATAAGGCTCAGAATATAGCATATGACATACACCGGGGTGTCTGTTTGTTTTTACAAATGGAATACATTTATGGGGTCATCTTAACTGTGAAACCGTTACAATGCCTCAACATGAGACATAGACCCATCAAATTAATCAAGGAAAATTCTTATTGTAACAACTGTAATGGTCAGGACTGTTATATGGTGGTGTAACTTTGTAAATTAGTGCCAAAGGCATATATTGGGGGCATGTATTTGTTCAGAAGGGTTTGCTGAGCATAATGTGGGGAGTTTGATCACAATGGCACATAGTCTATTTTAGCAATGGGCAGTTAAATTGTAATGTGTATGTTTGTTTCAAAATTAAATATATTAAAAAAATTATCACAAATGTTTACATAAACCGGTGAATAAATGTCAGCATGCTAAGGCACAACATACGCCATATGAGATACCCTGGGATATCTACGTTCACCCATGGAAGGCCTTTATGGGGTAATTTAAACTAGAACGCCCCAAATAGAGACCTGGGCCCATAAAACCCATTCATAAAAATTCTAACTGTGAATATGGAAACGTTCCGGTCTATATGGGGCTGTAAAGTCACAGGACAGCTGCAAAGGCGTACATTGAGGGTATCGTGGTACTCCGAGGAGTTGCTTTTTTTTTTTTTTTTTTTTTATAAATTCTTTATTTATTGCAAGGCAAGGCACCAAAAAGCATAACAGTAGTGAAATACAATACAAATGTACATCAATATAAGGGCATGTCGTAATGATATGGTACTTATATATGCAAGTAGTCGAAGGAACGGTCAGCAGCATGAAAGTCCACCATGCATCATGATACAATAGTGAGTGCCTTTACATCTGTGGTGTCTTGCCGAGATTTTTTTTTTTTTTTTTTTTCATATATATTCTTCGTTGTACAGTTGACCGAATTTACATGGTCATGAATGTTGCCCAAAAGATACTGTGTGGGCTTATGCAAAAGCCAAAGTGTAACCAGTTCAAGAAGAAAAAACATTGTGATACAAAGAGGCATCTATTAGTAGAGTAGTTATCTGGTGATGCAACGTTATGTTTTCGTAAGGGGTTCTGTCCAGACAAATTTCTAAACATTTTAAGCGAACAAAAAAACAACAGTAAGTATGAACAAGCATATATGTACGGTCATATTTCCTTGTCGCAGCACAAGGAACAGTAAATAAAACGTAAAGGGTGTGAGGGGATGGAGCCCAGTTCAAGGATGGGGCGTGTTTCGGGGGTTCCCTACTTTGGAGTCTCCGGTGGGGTCGTGGGAGGGGGGGGAGTAGGCGTCCCTGACCTGTAGGTTGTGTATTTTGTTGGTGTTGACTCAAATTGTGATTCTACATTTAAGAACAGCCAGGTCGTGTGATTGTACAAAGATAGGGGAGCGAGTTGACAAGTCTTACTGTCTAGTACATGTCTCTGATCTGGGTTGACTTTCGTCCGTGCTGGTTGTATTACTCCGTGTTCATAGCAGTCGACCGTGGGGCCATTTTCGCACCTGTCAAAACCAATCCCATAGTTCTCTTAGTACACAAGGGGTGTGTGAGCTGAGGGGCCGGGTGTGATCCATCATGTACTGATAGGGCTAATATTTATATTTTACTCTCACTTCTCTTTGATTACCTTGTAGGTGGGGAGGGGTAGGTTCGGTTTGGAGTGTGATATGTGGCACTTGGGTTCCAATCGTTCTGGTTCGCATTTTTAAATTGTTTGTTTAATTTTTTTAATAACCATAGATATTTCCCCTAAGTGGCGGTGGTAGGTTCCATGAGCCACAGGTCCCATATTTTATCACAATGAGTTGTGGTGTCGTGAATGAGTGCTGATAAACTGTCCATGGATCTGGCTTCGTTCATTTTTTTTTTATGTCGGTGAGTGATGGGGTTGTGGGTGCACCCCAGTGGGAGGCTATAGCTCTCCTAGTGGCTAAGGCTAGTTTGGCCAGTAGTTTGTTATGAGCTTGTGGTGTGCCCTCTAGTGGTTTGGATAGTAGCCACAGCCACGGGTCCCTTGGGATGGTGTCGTGTAGGACTCTTGAGGCCAGGGCCACTATGTCTGTCCAGATTTGTGCGATGTATGGGCATTCCCACCACATGTGGTAGTAGGTTCCTTGTTGTCTGCACCCCTTCCAGCATCTATCCAATGTGGAGAGTCCCATTTGTTTGTGTTTTAGCGGTGTGTGGTACCAGCGCATCATGGTTTTGTATGCCTGCTCTTTATGTGTTACGCATATTGTTACTGTCGCTGTGGCTTCCCATATAGCGTTCCAGTCTGTAGGGTCTGCGGGTGGTCCCAGATCCCTTTCCCATGCTATGACATACCCTGGTGGTCGGGTCCCTGTCGTTTTGAGCAGTTGTGTGTAGGTTGTGGAGATCTGGCTTTATTGTATGGGGGCATGTATACATGCCTGTTCGAAGGCTGTGAGGGGTGTAAGGCCGGCTTGTTTATATGAGGGGGTGTCTAGGAGGTTTTTGATTTGCAGGTAGCGGAAGAAGTCGTGTGTGGTGAGTGGTCTGGTTTGAGGTAAGTCTGTGAATGCAATGATTTTTTGGTTCCGAAAGAATTGATATGTTCTGACGAGGTCATTGTCTTCGTAGTGAGCGAAGTCTTTTGGGGTCATGCCCGGTATGAAGTGTTCATTTCTCAGGATTGGTGTCAAGGGCGAGGGGTTTGTTGTGAGTGCATGTTTTATAGAGAGTTTGTTCCAGAGTGTAATGGAGGTGTCAAGTGCTGGAGTGGTGGGTGGGGGTTTGTGGTCTTGCTTGTTTTGGGACCCAAATATAGAGGGAGGGGAAATCTTGGCCAAATAGGTTATGTTCAAGGTCTACCCATCTTTTCAACCCTATGGGGGCGTGCAGTGCCTTGATCTGCGCAAGTTGTGCTGCATGGAAGTAATGGAGAAAGTGGGGTAGGCCAAGTCCTCCGGATCGTGTCGGGAGGTAGAGAATGTCCCTTCGTATCCTGGCTCGCTTATTGGCCCAGATGAAGCGATCTATTTGTGCGAGGAGTTGCTTTTTAATGAAGGGTTGGGGGGTGGGAATAATTTAAATAATCAGATGGGATTATACATAGTTTTCTGACCCTGTGGCCCAGCTTGCTATTAAAGTAAACCTGAGATAACTTTCCCCATCATTAAAAATCAGCTTCTCAAAAAGTGAGAAGTTGAAATAGCCACGCGTTATTATCTGGACCAGTTTCTATTGTAACCGAGAGACAGGAGCGAGGATAGACCCGACCTGGTGACCTTTCCAAATATCAGCGATATTCCCACTGGAAGACGGTTTGTCCTCTGCCGATAGCAGGTGGAATCTTTCACACAGTGCGACTTGACGACAAGAATATTAACTGACTTCAGGGAGATTCACCAGGGGAAACGCACAGAGTTTACCAGGAGACCGTACAATGGCGATCAGTCATAGCGCTCAATGTTTTATATCAATATATTATCATTTTATATCAATATAATATTGTATATCACTGTATTTGTCATTTTCTATCAATATATCAGACTGGTTTTAAATCACTGTGTTAATATCTTTTTATATATCCATTTTATACTGCGTGAAGTATATTTTCTATATTTAATTTTGTATTTTATTTTTCTTTTAGTTAGAGTTGTGAAAATGACTCTGCTCCATCTAGCTCAGCCTTTCGCAGAGTGCGTTTATTTAGAAGCTAATTACAGCTGTGCGCCCTTTACTATAAAATTAGGTGTAAAATGAAAATCCGAAAGCTGTCAATTATTCCTGAACATAACAGATTGGGAGGGAAAGATGAACGTAATCTCTAATAATACAATTAAGATCATTACAAGATATAAAGAGTGAATGACTTGATTTTTTTTATTAGGGCTATAAAAATTGGACAAGTTAGCAGTACAATGTGTTCAGTGTATACTAATATATTCAAGGTCAAGACAAAACGGTGTCAGAAAACCTTTTCATGTCCAGATAGCTCAACGCAGTTCTTTAAAGTCTGTAGAATAGAAAATCCATATACCTTGGAATAATATTCAATATCTCTCTTTCCTGCTGAACATGAAAAGAATGAATAAATAGCGGTTTTGGTGCCCAGAGACACTTTATAGAAAGATTATAATAATATTGTAACGGACCGCCTGGCACCCCGACTAAGTACCTCGGTCAATCGCTGCTTCCTAGTAATCCTTGAGTACCATAAGCACTGCACCGGACACAATAACCACCGTGAACCCCACAAGCCGCCGCAGCTTGGTTGGGGTCTCGTGGTCCTCCACCCATCCTGGACCCAAGACCAGGATCCAGCTTCCAGTGGGTAGACCTCTCCTAGTCCAGAGAGCAAAGCAGGCTACGGGCTGGTTCAAGGATTATTGGGTACACAGGCGAAGATGATTTTGGACCCCCCCCCTCTCCCTCTGCCCAAAAGCATCTTCACCTGTGTGCCTCTTACCCACCTTTTGTTTCTTATACTCTTTTTAAAATGTCTTACCCCCTTTAGTGTCTTTTCCCCTCTATTTTTCCACATTGTGTGTCTTGCCTCTCTTGTGTATCTCTTACTACCCCCCTTTGTTTCTTACTCCCCCGAGCCTCTGTGTCTCCTTCTCTCCAAGACCCTTTGTGTCCTTTACTCTTACCAGCTCCTTTGTGTGGTTCTCTTTCACCCAGCCCATCTATCTCCCCCAGCCCCTCTGTGTGTCTTTTTCCTCTTCTCCAGCCCCCCTGTGTCTCGTTGACCCCCAATCCCTTTGTATTTCCACTCACAGGCTCTTATGTGTGGCGCTTTTATCCCCATCCCCTCTGATGACTCCCTCCTGGACCAGAGAGTAGGCTACAGTAAAAACATACACACGATTACATTGGCTCTCAGATCCAGGGCAGTCCCATACATAATAAGACAATCCCTCCCCTGTGCCTGGGAGATAATGGAGTCAGGCACCGTATTACACTCCATTATCTCCAGGCACAGAAAACATACATTTTTACAAAACCCCCAAAATACCTTAAAACACACAAAAGTTACATCCCCTGATAGCCCCGATCTGGGCGACCAACATATCCAAAATCACCCAGATCCGTTCAGGAATTTCCTGGAAGTCCCATTCTGACCGACCGCAGGCATGGTGCCATGCCCAAAACAGTTCCAGAGAATTAGGGCTTGCGGTCGGTCTAGTTCGGTAGTTTCTTCACAAATATATTTTGGTTTAAACTAAATCCGGGCTGTAGGATTCCGGCTGTTAATCTTGTAACAACAGGATGGACGTCGCTCCGGGGAAAATCCGGTCATTAAAATAATAAATACAGAAATAATATTTACGAAGAGCGTTAATGTAGGAAATAATAAATATATAAATTCTCTTTTTTATAGTTTCCCGTTGTCTTATTACAGCCCAACATTTCACATAGTCAAAGCGAGATGTTAGGGGCAAGAGCGGGGGTGTGGCCACGCCGGGAAAATTACTAATAACAATTAATAGAACTAAAATGTAATTTAGAACAATCTACCTTATTTACAGACTGACTTCTAAACACATTTATTGCAGTTTAAAGACACATTACTGGGAGTATTATTGCTGTGGAGCTCTGTTATACACACAGACACATTACTGGGAGTATTATTGATGTGGGGCTCTGTTATGCACTCACACATTACTGGGAGTATTATTACTGTATGGGGTATGTTATTACTCCTGAGATTTAGTAAGATAGAGTAATGTAGGTGACCAAGTAAGACAGCCAAACACAATAATAGAGATTGGATATCTAGGGACCTTCCATACAAACCCTGCATTTTCTAACCATGCCGTCAGTAATTAGAAATGGTATCTGTATGCAGACATACGTTAGATAACGCCGCGCCCACCCTCTCTCCAGCAATACAGCTGCTCATTTGCAGAGTTTGCGTTCTGTATGGGGGGGAATGGCCGCACCATTTATAGTCATTCTGCAGTGACGCAGGGTCATCATGGTATAGATATTGTTTACTCTGCAGCGTAAAAACTAGTGTTGGTTTAATAACGAAGGTAAATGGGGATTAACGGCCTAAATTGTATTTTGTGTTGCACAGGAAAATGCAATATATATTGAATGTAAAATAAATCTAAAAACAAGTCGAAGTAATCGTTATATAGAGCCAAGCGCATACTGTTTTTCAATATATTTTCTGATCCTTTGCATTTATTCCTTATCCTTCCCTTTTACCCAGCTCGATGTGGTTTCGGAGCGGGCATGATAATGAATTTATTTCTACTTCCATGGGTCGTGGCCCCTCTTGGCTGCAGTCGCTATGTCAGAGAAATCAAATGAAAACACAGATTAACCTCCATCTCTTCTCCCAGCAATTATTACAAAGCGGCGTGCTCAGCGTGCTCGGTGTGGGAGGGACTGCATGCTATGATTGGGGTGAGCTCGGCTCATTTCTGATGAAAATAGTTGTTGTTTGTTTTTTTAACAAAGAATTCAACTGCAGGACCTGTTCAAATACTTCATTAGTAATAAACCTGTTATCTGCGCGTTTCTTAGAATTCTATTAACAAAATCTATGAATCACCTCAATGTTCTTGCTCTCTTCTCTTCCTATTAAATGAGATCCAGGAATATCATTTTAGCTGTGGATTACTTCATTATGACCAAACTACGGGTGAATGGGTTTAGCAGCAGCCCAGATTATAAATCAGAAAGTGTTAGGGAGAGAAGGGAAAATATGATATTTTAGCAATATATATATAAGCCATCATCTGCCCTTCGTTTGGGACAATATTTTACTGGATCTCTTAAAGAAACACTGTAGGCAGTATAACCATTCCATCTAATTAAAGTGGTTATAGTGCCTGGAGTAGCCTGACGCTGTCCCTCCATTCAGTGTTAAACCATTCCATCTTATTGAAGTGGTTATAGTGCCTGATGTCCCCTGACGCTGTCCCTCCATCCAGTGTTAAACCATTCCATCTCATTGAAGTGGTTATAGTGCCCTGAGTCCCCTGACGCTGTCCCTCCATTCACTGTTAAACCATTCCCTCTCATTGAAGTGGTTATAGTGCCTGATGTCCCCTGACGCTGTCCCTCCATCCAGTGTTAAACCATTCCATCTCATTGAAGTGGTTATAGTGCCTGGAGTCCCCTGGCGCTGTCCCTCCATTCAGTGTTCAACCATTCCATCTCATTGAAGTGGTTATAGTGCCTGGAGTCCCCTGGCGCTGTCCCTCCATTCAGTGTTCAACCATTCCATCTTATTGAAGTGGTTATAGTGCCTGGAGTAGCCTGACGCTGTCCCTCCATTCACTGTTAAACCATTCCCTCTCATTGAAGTGGTTATAGTGCCTGATGTCCCCTGACGCTGTCCCTCCATCCAGTGTTAAACCATTCCATCTCATTGAAGTGGTTATAGTGCCTGGAGTCCCCTGGCTCTGTCCCTCCATTCAGTGTTAAACCATTCCATCTCATTGAAGTGGTTATAGTGCCTGGAGTCCCCTGGCGCTGTCCCTCCATTCAGTGTTAAACCATTCCATCTCATTGAAGTGGTTATAGTGCCTGGAGTCCCCTGGCGCTGTCCCTCCATTCAGTGTTAAACCATTCCATCTCATTGAAGTGGTTATAGTGCCTGGAGTCCCCTGGCGCTGTCCCTCCATTCAGTGTTAAACCATTCCATCTCATTGAAGTGGTTATAGTGCCTGGAGTCCCCTGGCGCTGTCCCTCCATTCAGTGTTCAACCATTCCATCTCATTGAAGTGGTTATAGTGCCTGGAGTCCCCTGTGCTGTCCCTCCATTCAGCGTTTAACCATTCCATCTCATTGAAGTGGTTATAGTGCCCTGAGTCCCCTGGCGCTGTCCCTACATTCAGTGTTAAACCATTCCATCTCCTTGAAGTGGTTATAGTGCCCTGAGTCCCCTGGTGCTGTCCCTCCATTCAGTGTTAAACCATTCCCTCTCATTGAAGTGGTTATAGTGCCTGATGTCCCCTGACGCTGTCCCTCCATCCAGTGTTAAACCATTCCATCTCCTTGAAGTGGTTATAGTGCCCTGAGTCCCCTGGCGCTGTCCCTCCATTCAGTGTTAAACCATTCCATCTCCTTGAAGTGGTTATAGTGCCCTGAGTCCCCTGGCGCTGTCCCTCCATTCAGTGTTAAACCATTCCATCTCATTGAAGTGGTTATAGTGCCTGGAGTCCCCTGGCGCTGTCCCTCCATTCAGTATTAAACCATTCCATCTCATTGAAGTGGTTATAGTGCCCTGAGTCCCCTGGCGCTGTCCCTCCATTCAGTGTTCAACCATTCCATCTCATTGAAGTGGTTATAGTGCCCTGAGTCCCCTGGCGCTGTCCCTCCATTCAGTGTTAAACCATTCCATCTCATTGAAGTGGTTATAGTGTCTGGAGTCCCCTGGCGCTGTCCCTCCATTCAGTGTTAAACCATTCCATCTCCTTGAAGTGGTTATAGTGCCCTGAGTCCCCTGGCGCTGTCCCTCCATTCAGTGTTAAACCATTCCATCTCATTGAAGTGGTTATAGTGCATGGAGTCCCCTGGCGCTGTCCCTCCATTCAGTGTTAAACCATTCCATCTCATTGAAGTGGTTATAGTGCCCTGAGTCCCCTGACGCTGTCCCTCCATTCAGTGTTAAACCATTCCATCTCATTGAAGTGGTTATAGTGTCTGGAGTCCCCTGGCGCTGTCCCTCCATTTGCTGTTAAACCATTCCATCTCATTGAAGTGGTTATAGTGCCTGGAGTCCCCTGGCGCTGTCCCTCCATTCAGTGTTAAACCATTCCATCTCATTGAAGTGGTTATAGTGCCTGGAGTACCCTGACGCTGTCCTTCCATTCAGTATTAAACCATTCCATCTCCTTGAAGTGGTTATAGTGCCTGGAGTCCCCTGACGCTGTCCCTCCATTCAGTGTTAAACCATTCCATCTCATTGAAGTGGTTATAGTGCCCTGAGTCCCCTGACGCTGTCCCTCCATTCAGTGTTAAACCATTCCATCTCATTGAAGTGGTTATAGTTCCTGGAGTCCCCCCGGCGCTGTCCCTCCATTCAGCGTTTAACCATTCCATCTCATTGAAGTGGTTATAGTGCCTGGAGTCCCCTGGCGCTGTCCCTCCATTCAGTGTTAAACCATTCCATCTCATTGAAGTGGTTATAGTGCCTGGAGTCCCCTGGCGCTGTCCCTCCATTCAGTGTTAAACCATTCCATCTCATTGAAGTGGTTATAGTGCATGGAGTCCCCTGGCACTGTCCCTCCATTCAGTGTTAAACCATTCCATCTCATTGAAGTGGTTATAGTGCCTGGAGTCCCCTGGCGCTGTCCCTCCATTCACTGTTAAACCATTCCATCTCATTGAAGTGGTTATAGTGTCTGGAGTCCCCTGGCGCTGTCCCTCCATTCAGTGTTAAACCATTCCATCTCCTTGAAGTGGTTATAGTGCCCTGAGTCCCCTGGCGCTGTCCCTCCATTCAGTGTTAAACCATTCAATCTCCTTGAAGTGGTTATAGTGCATGGAGTCCCCGGGCGCTGTCCCTCCATTCAGTGTTAAACCATTCCATCTCATTGAAGTGGTTATAGTGCCTGGAGTCCCCTGGCTATGTCCCTCCATTCAGTGTTAAACCATTCCATCTCATTGAAGTGGTTATAGTGCCTGGAGTCCCCTGGCGCTGTCCCTCCATTCAGTATTAAACCATTCCATCTCATTGAAGTGGTTATAGTGCATGGAGTCCCCGGGCGCTGTCCCTCCATTCAGTGTTAAACCACTCCATCTCATTGAAGTGGTTATAGTGCCTGGAGTCCCCTGGCGCTGTCCCTCCATTCAGTGTTAAACCATTCCATCTCATTGAAGTGGTTATAGTGCCTGGAGTTCCCTGGCGCTGTCCCTCCATTCAGTGTTAAACCATTCCATCTCATTGAAGTGGTTATAGTGCATGGAGTCCCCTGGCTCTGTCCCTCCATTCAGTGTTAAACCACTCCATCTCATTGAAGTGGTTATAGTGCCTGGAGTCCCCTGACGCTGTCCCTCCATTCAGTGTTAAACCATTCCATCTCATTGAAGTGGTTATAGTGCATGGTGTCCCCTGGCGCTGTCCTTCCATTCAGTATTAAACCATTCCATCTCATTGAAGTGGTTATAGTGCCCTGAGTCCCCTGGCGCTGTCCCTCCATTCAGTGTTAAACCATTCCATCTCCTTGAAGTGGTTATAGTGCCTGGAGTCCCCTGGCGCTGTCCCTCCATTCAGTGTTAAACCATTCCATCTCATTGAAGTGGTTATAGTGCCCTGAGTCCCCTGGCGCTGTCCCTCCATTCAGTATTAAACCATTCCATCTCATTGAAGTGGTTATAGTGCCCTGAGTCCCCTGGCGCTGTCCCTCCATTCAGTATTAAACCATTCCATCTCATTGAAGTGGTTATAGTGTCTGGAGTCCCCTGGCGCTGTCCCTCCATTCAGTGTTAAACCATTCCATCTCATTGAAGTGGTTATAGTGCATGGTGTCCCCTGGCTCTGTCCCTCCATTCAGTGTTAAACCATTCCATCTCATTGAAGTGGTTATAGTGCATGGTGTCCCCTGGCGCTGTCCCTCCATTCAGTATTAAACCATTCCATCTCATTGAAGTGGTTATAGTGTCTGGAGTCCCCTGGCGCTGTCCCTCCATTCAGTGTTAAACCATTCCATCTCCTTGAAGTGGTTATAGTGCCTGGAGTCCCCTGGCGCTGTCCCTCCATTCAGTGTTAAACCATTCCATCTCATTGAAGTGGTTATAGTGCATGGTGTCCCCTGGCGCTGTCCCTCCATTCAGTATTAAACCATTCCATCTCATTGAAGTGGTTATAGTGCCTGGAGTCCCCTGGCTCTGTCCCTCCATTCAGTATTAAACCATTCCATCTCATTGAAGTGGTTATAGTGCCTGGAGTCCTCTGGCGCTGTCCCTCCATTCAGTGTTAAACCATTCCATCTCATTGAAGTGGTTATAGTGCCTGGAGTCCCCTGGCTCTGTCCCTCCATTCAGTGTTAAACCATTCCATCTCATTGAAGTGGTTATAGTTCCCGGAGTCCCCTGGCGCTGTCCCTCCATTCAGTGTTAAACCATTCCATCTCATTGAAGTGGTTATAGTGCCTGGAGTCCCCTGGCGCTGTCCTTCCATTTGCTGTTAAACCATTCCATCTCATTGAAGTGGTTATAGTGCCTGGAGTCCCCTGGCGCTGTCCCTCCATTCAGTGTTAAACCATTCCATCTCATTGAAGTGGTTATAGTGCCTGGAGTCCCCTAGCGCTGTCCCTCCATTCAGTGTTAAACCATTCCATCTCATTGAAGTGGTTATAGTGCATGGAGTCCCCTGGCGCTGTCCCTCCATTCAGTGTTAAACCATTCCATCTCATTGAAGTGGTTATAGTGCCTGGAGTCCCCTGGCGCTGTCCCTCCATTCAGCGTTTAACCATTCCATCTCATTGAAGTGGTTATAGTGCCTGGAGTCCCCTGGCGCTGTCCCTCCATTCAGTGTTAAACCATTCCATCTCATTGAAGTGGTTATAGTGCATGGAGTCCCCTGTGCTGTCCCTCCATTCAGTGTTAAACCATTTCATCTCATTGAAGTGGTTATAGTGCCTGGAGTCCCCTGGCGCTGTCCCTCCATTCAGTGTTAAACCATTCCATCTCATTGAAGTGGTTATAGTGCATGGAGTCCCCTGTGCTGTCCCTCCATTCAGTGTTAAACCATTCCATCTCATTGAAGTGGTTATAGTGCCTGGAGTCCCCTGGCGCTGTCCCTCCATTCAGCGTTTAACCATTCCATCTCATTGAAGTGGTTATAGTGCCTGGAGTCCCCTGGCGCTGTCCCTCCATTCAGTGTTAAACCATTCCATCTCATTGAAGTGGTTATAGTGCATGGAGTCCCCTGTGCTGTCCCTCCATTCAGTGTTAAACCATTTCATCTCATTGAAGTGGTTATAGTGCCTGGAGTCCCCTGGCGCTGTCCCTCCATTCAGTGTTAAACCATTCCATCTCATTGAAGTGGTTATAGTGTCTGGAGTCCCCTGGCGCTGTCCCTCCATTCAGTGTTAAACCATTCCATCTCATTGAAGTGGTTATAGTGCCTGGAGTCCCCTGGCGCTGTCCCTCCATTCAGTGTTAAACCATTCCATCTCATTGAAGTGGTTATAGTGCCCTGAGTCCCCTGGCGCTGTCCCTCCATTCAGTTTTAAACCATTCCATCTCCTTGAAGTGGTTATAGTGCCTGGAGTCCCCTGGCTATGTCCCTCCATTCAGTGTTCAACCATTCCATCTCATTGAAGTGGTTATAGTGCCCTGAGTCCCCTGACTCTGTCCCTCCATTTAGTGTTAAACCATTCCATCTCATTGAAGTGGTTATAGTGCCTGGAGTCCCCTGGCGCTGTCCCTCCATTCAGTGTTAAACCATTCCCTCTCATTGAAGTGGTTATAGTGCCTGAAGTCCTCGGACGCTGCCCTTTCATTCCGGGTTAAACCATTCCATCTCATTGAAGTGGTTATAGTGCCCAGAGTCCCCTGGCGCTGTCCCTACATTCAGTGTTAAACCATTCCATCTCATTGAAGTGGTTATAGTGCCTGGAGTCCCCTGGCTATGTCCCTCCATTCAGTGTTAAACCATTCCATCTCATTGAAGTGGTTATAGTGCCTGGAGTCCCCTGGCGCTGTCCCTCCATTCAGTATTAAACCATTCCATCTCCTTGAAGTGGTTATAGTGCATGGAGTCCCCTGGCGCTGTCCCTCCATTCAGTGTTAAACCACTCCATCTCATTGAAGTGGTTATAGTGCCTGGAGTCCCCTGACGCTGTCCCTCCATTCAGTGTTAAACCATTCCATCTCATTGAAGTGGTTATAGTGCCTGGAGTCCCCTGGCGCTGTCCCTCCATTCAGTGTTAAACCATTCCATCTCATTGAAGTGGTTATAGTGCCCTGAGTCCCCTGGCGCTGTCCCTCCATTCAGTATTAAACCATTCCATCTCATTGAAGTGGTTATAGTGTCTGGAGTCCCCTGGCGCTGTCCCTCCATTCAGTGTTAAACCATTCCATCTCATTGAAGTGGTTATAGTGCATGGTGTCCCCTGGCTCTGTCCCTCCATTCAGTGTTGAACCATTCCATCTCCTTGAAGTGGTTATAGTGCCTGGAGTCCCCTGGCGCTGTCCCTCCATTCAGTGTTAAACCATTCCATCTCATTGAAGTGGTTATAGTGCCTGGAGTCCCCTGACGCTGTCCCTCCATTCAGTGTTAAACCATTCCATCTCATTGAAGTGGTTATAGTGCCTGGAGTCCCGTGACGCTGTCCCTCCATTCAGTGTTAAACCATTCCATCTCCTTGAAGTGGTTATAGTGCATGGAGTCCCCTGGCGCTGTCCCTACATTCAGTGTTAAACCATTCCATCTCATTGAAGTGGTTATAGTGCCTGGAGTCCCCTGACGCTGTCCCTCCATTCAGTGTTAAACCACTCCATCTCATTGAAGTGGTTATAGTGCCTGGAGTCCCCTGGCTATGTCCCTCCATTCAGTGTTAAACCATTCCATCTCATTGAAGTGGTTATAGTGCCTGGAGTCCCCTGGCGCTGTCCCTCCATTCAGTATTAAACCATTCCATCTCCTTGAAGTGGTTATAGTGCATGGAGTCCCCGGGCGCTGTCCCTCCATTCAGTGTTAAACCACTCCATCTCATTGAAGTGGTTATAGTGCCTGGAGTCCCCTGGCGCTGTCCCTCCATTCAGTGTTAAACCATTCCATCTCATTGAAGTGGTTATAGTGCCTGGAGTTCCCTGGCGCTGTCCCTCCATTCAGTGTTAAACCATTCCATCTCATTGAAGTGGTTATAGTGCATGGAGTCCCCCTGGCTCTGTCCCTCCATTCAGTGTTAAACCACTCCATCTCATTGAAGTGGTTATAGTGCCTGGAGTCCCCTGGCTCTGTCCCTCCATTCAGTGTTAAACCACTCCATCTCATTGAAGTGGTTATAGTGCCTGGAGTCCCCTGACGCTGTCCCTCCATTCAGTGTTAAACCATTCCATCTCATTGAAGTGGTTATAGTGCATGGTGTCCCCTGGCGCTGTCCCTCCATTCAGTATTAAACCATTCCATCTCATTGAAGTGGTTATAGTGCCCTGAGTCCCCTGGCGCTGTCCCTCCATTCAGTATTAAACCATTCCATCTCATTGAAGTGGTTATAGTGCATGGTGTCCCCTGGCGCTGTCCCTCCATTCAGTGTTAAACCATTCCATCTCATTGAAGTGGTTATAGTGCCTGGAGTCCCCTGGCTCTGTCCCTCCATTCAGTGTTAAACCATTCCATCTCATTGAAGTGGTTATAGTTCCCGGAGTCCCCTGGCGCTGTCCCTCCATTCAGTGTTAAACCATTCCATCTCATTGAAGTGGTTATAGTGCCTGGAGTCCCCTGGCGCTGTCCCTCCATTCAGTGTTAAACCATTCCATCTCATTGAAGTGGTTATAGTGCCTGGAGTCCCCTGGCGCTGTCCCTCCATTCAGTGTTAAACCATTCCATCTCATTGAAGTGGTTATAGTGCATGGAGTCCCCTGGCGCTGTCCCTCCATTCAGTGTTAAACCATTCCATCTCATTGAAGTGGTTATAGTGCCTGGAGTCCCCTGGCGCTGTCCCTCCATTCAGCGTTTAACCATTCCATCTCATTGAAGTGGTTATAGTGCCTGGAGTCCCCTGGCGCTGTCCCTCCATTCAGTGTTAAACCATTCCATCTCATTGAAGTGGTTATAGTGCATGGAGTCCCCTGTGCTGTCCCTCCATTCAGTGTTAAACCATTTCATCTCATTGAAGTGGTTATAGTGCCTGGAGTCCCCTGGCGCTGTCCCTCCATTCAGTGTTAAACCATTCCATCTCATTGAAGTGGTTATAGTGCATGGAGTCCCCTGTGCTGTCCCTCCATTCAGTGTTAAACCATTCCATCTCATTGAAGTGGTTATAGTGCCTGGAGTCCCCTGGCGCTGTCCCTCCATTCAGCGTTTAACCATTCCATCTCATTGAAGTGGTTATAGTGCCTGGAGTCCCCTGGCGCTGTCCCTCCATTCAGTGTTAAACCATTCCATCTCATTGAAGTGGTTATAGTGCATGGAGTCCCCTGTGCTGTCCCTCCATTCAGTGTTAAACCATTTCATCTCATTGAAGTGGTTATAGTGCCCTGAGTCCCCTGGCGCTGTCCCTCCATTCAGTGTTAAACCATTCCATCTCATTGAAGTGGTTATAGTGCCTGGAGTCCCCTGGCGCTGTCCCTCCATTCAGTGTTAAACCATTCCATCTCATTGAAGTGGTTATAGTGTCTGGAGTCCCCTGGCGCTGTCCCTCCATTCAGTGTTAAACCATTCCATCTCATTGAAGTGGTTATAGTGCCTGGAGTCCCCTGGCGCTGTCCCTCCATTCAGTGTTAAACCATTCCATCTCATTGAAGTGGTTATAGTGCCCTGAGTCCCCTGACTCTGTCCCTCCATTTAGTGTTAAACCATTCCATCTCATTGAAGTGGTTATAGTGCCTGGAGTCCCCTGGCGCTGTCCCTCCATTCAGTGTTAAACCATTCCCTCTCATTGAAGTGGTTATAGTGCCTGAAGTCCTCGGACGCTGCCCTTTCATTCCGGGTTAAACCATTCCATCTCATTGAAGTGGTTATAGTGCCCTGAGTCCCCTGGCGCTGTCCCTACATTCAGTGTTAAACCATTCCATCTCATTGAAGTGGTTATAGTGCCTGGAGTCCCCTGGCTATGTCCCTCCATTCAGTGTTAAACCATTCCATCTCATTGAAGTGGTTATAGTGCCTGGAGTCCCCTGGCGCTGTCCCTCCATTCAGTGTTAAACCATTCCCTCTCATTGAAGTGGTTATAGTGCCTGAAGTCCTCGGACGCTGCCCTTTCATTCCGGGTTAAACCATTCCATCTCATTGAAGTGGTTATAGTGCCCTGAGTCCCCTGGCGCTGTCCCTACATTCAGTGTTAAACCATTCCATCTCATTGAAGTGGTTATAGTGCCTGGAGTCCCCTGGCTATGTCCCTCCATTCAGTGTTAAACCATTCCATCTCATTGAAGTGGTTATAGTGCCTGGAGTCCCCTGGCGCTGTCCCTCCATTCAGTATTAAACCATTCCATCTCCTTGAAGTGGTTATAGTGCATGGAGTCCCCTGGCGCTGTCCCTCCATTCAGTGTTAAACCACTCTATCTCATTGAAGTGATTATAGTGCCTGGAGTCCCCTGACGCTGTCCCTCCATTCAGTGTTAAACCATTCCATCTCATTGAAGTGGTTATAGTGCCTGGAGTCCCCTGGCGCTGTCCCTCCATTCAGTATTAAACCATTCCATCTCATTGAAGTGGTTATAGTGCCCTGAGTCCCCTGGCGCTGTCCCTACATTCAGTATTAAACCATTCCATCTCATTGAAGTGGTTATAGTGTCTGGAGTCCCCTGGCGCTGTCCCTCCATTCAGTGTTAAACCATTCCATCTCATTGAAGTGGTTATAGTGCATGGTGTCCCCTGGCTCTGTCCCTCCATTCAGTGTTAAACCATTCCATCTCCTTGAAGTGGTTATAGTGCCTGGAGTCCCCTGGCGCTGTCCCTCCATTCAGTGTTAAACCATTCCATCTCATTGAAGTGGTTATAGTGCCTGGAGTCCCCTGACGCTGTCCCTCCATTCAGTGTTAAACCATTCCATCTCATTGAAGTGGTTATAGTGCCTGGAGTCCCGTGACGCTGTCCCTCCATTCAGTGTTAAACCATTCCATCTCATTGAAGTGGTTATAGTGCATGGAGTCCCCTGGCGCTGTCCCTCCATTCAGTGTTAAACCATTCCATCTCATTGAAGTGGTTATAGTGCCTGGAGTCCCCTGACGCTGTCCCTCCATTCAGTGTTAAACCATTCCATCTCATTGAAGTGGTTATAGTGCCTGGAGTCCCGTGACGCTGTCCCTCCATTCAGTGTTAAACCATTCCATCTCATTGAAGTGGTTATAGTGCCTGGAGTCCCCTGGCGCTGTCCCTCCATTCAGTGTTAAACCATTCCATCTCATTGAAGTGGTTATAGTGCATGGAGTCCCCTGGCGCTGTCCCTCCATTCAGTGTTAAACCATTCCATCTCATTGAAGTGGTTATAGTGCCTGGAGTCCCCTGGCGCTGTCCCTCCATTCAGTGTTAAACCATTCCATCTCATTGAAGTGGTTATAGTGCATGGAGTCCCCTGGCGCTGTCCCTCCATTCAGTGTTAAACCATTCCATCTCATTGAAGTGGTTATAGTGCCTGGAGTCCCCTGGCGCTGTCCCTCCATTCAGCGTTTAACCATTCCATCTCATTGAAGTGGTTATAGTTCCCGGAGTCCCCTGGCGCTGTCCCTCCATTCAGTGTTAAACCATTCCATCTCATTGAAGTGGTTATAGTGCCTGGAGTCCCCTGACGCTGTCCCTCCATTCAGTGTTAAACCATTCCATCTCATTGAAGTGGTTATAGTGCCTGGAGTCCCCTGACGCTGTCCCTCCATTCAGTGTTAAACCATTCCATCTCCTTGAAGTGGTTATAGTGCCCTGAGTCCCCTGGCGCTGTCCCTCCATTCAGTGTTAAACCATTCCATCTCCTTGAAGTGGTTATAGTGCCCTGAGTCCCCTGGCGCTGTCCCTCCATTCAGTGTTAAACCATTCCATCTCATTGAAGACTGCGTTATGAATTGATGTCTGACGACGCAATGTGTTTTTCTTATAATGTGCGTCATGTCAATTCACTCTCCAAAAATAAAGAATTAACCCCTTAAGGACACATGACATGTCTGACACGTCATGATTCCCTTTTATTCCAGAAGTTTGGTCCTTAAGGGGTTAAAAAACCCACACTGGCGGCAGGCGGGCTCACGCTGGCGGCAGATTTAGGCAAGTGAAACTTACTTTAAAACCCTTTTATAGCATTCTGGAGGGGGGAACCCTGACAATGTTCCCTTGATAAAAGCAACCAGGAGGTGCCGAAACGTTGGGGGGGGTTACTTTTTGTGTCCTGTTTCTGCCCTGTTAGGCTTGTGGTAATTATCATTGATATTTTTTTGATTTATTTTTTTGTGCCTAATTTTGTCACTTTAATTATATTGTTTGTTTTTGCCTGTGTCTGATATTGGCTCATTAAACCAGGTTAAGTGACTATTGTGGCTTTTTTTGGTGTGCATTCTCTTTCTTGTTAGATTACTATTTATATGGGTATTTGAGGGAATACCAGTGAGGATTAGCACCCAGATGGTTATGCTTTTTGTTAATTAGTCTCTCCATACTTTGTTTATTGTATGGAACCCTGAAGAATAACACAAATAGGGAATTATTAATAGAATTCAATAGAAAGGGTTGAAGAAACCGTTTAAGGGCGCGACCAGAACCACTGATGATAGATTGCGCGGTGCCTTGGTTGATTTTCCCATCATGTAAAAGATATCGCACTTAGCTCAGCATCGTGGTCGCTGCTCCAGTCACTGCGATGCGGCCTGCGATGCGGCCTGTAGTTTTAGTGGTTGGTACGGCTGCCAGTAATGGGAGTAGCGAGTAATGTAGACATATAAAGAAATTCTTGGCTCTGATGACCACAGACGATGATGGCGGTAACCAACATTTAAACGCCAACGTGTGAGTTGTCTGGAACATCTCATTTCAGCTTTTAGGGAAAAATTCCCCAAATTGGTCAAATTCTCCAAGTCACTTGGTTCCACCGGAGCCAAGGGATCACTCCTCACCCATAGGGTCAGGTCACGGGTTGCACAGTATACTTCGCAGATATAATGAAACAAACTCCATTCAAACTATTTTATATTCGTAAAACGTGGGCATTCAATGAAAGCTTTATTACTGACTTTCAAGTTTTCATTATTAAAAAAATAAAAATAAAAAAACACTTGTTTTGTGTAAAATCTTGAGTTTCCCAAAAGCAGACATTTCTGGATCAATATAAAGAGACAATAGGTGGCACTGTCCCTGCGTTCTTCCACAATGGATATCCAATGATCAATTATCGCTATCAGCCAGAAACACTTTAATGCTGGCGTCTAATTCCAGGATCGATGGCGTTCTCTCGTTATTCCTTTTGAAAGTGGGCTCCTGCAATAATGTCTAATATTACACTATATAAAATGTAGCTCGATTTACTATCCATGTAAATTATAATGTGACAGATTGAAGGTCACTGGTGGATAATGTAGAATAATGTATTGGAATAAAAGCGTTCAGACACCTCGCAAGACACCCGGCGCTGTATCCCGAATAATGACATTCTTTATACAGGTCCATATAATAACAAACTATTATTAATAATATAGCACTGACATATTCCGCAGTGCTGTTCAATAGGTAATAGATATTGCAAGAGATGATGGATTACAAGGCTGCTCTTTGTATGCGGTATTCATGTAATACAGGTAAAGTTGGATGGATTACAAGGTTGCTCTCTGTATGCGGTATTCATGTAATACAGGTAAAGTTGGATGGATTACAAGGTTGCTCTCTGTATGCGGTATTCATGTAATACAGGTTAAGTTGGATGGATTACATGGCTGCTCTCTGTATGCGGTATTCATGTAATACAGGTAAAGTTGGATGGATTACAAGGTTGCTCTCTGTATGCGGTATTCATGTAATACAGGTAAAGTTGGATGGATTACAAGGTTGCTCTCTGTATGCGGTATTCATGTAATACAGGTAAAGTTGGATGGATTACAAGGTTGCTCTCTGTATGCGGTATTCATGTAATACAGGTTAAGTTGGATGGATTACATGGCTGCTCTCTGTATGCGGTATTCATGTAATACAGGTTAAGTTGGATGGATTACAAGGTTGCTCTCTGTATGCGGTATTCATGTAATACAGGTAAAGTTGGATGGATTACAAGGTTGCTCTCTGTATGCGGTATTCATGTAATACAGGTAAAGTTGGATGGATTACAAGGTTGCTCTCTGTATGCGGTATTCACGTAATACAGGTAAAGTTGGATGGATTACAAGGATGCTCTCTGTATGCGGTATTCATGTAATACAGGTTAAGTTGGATGGATTACAAGGTTGCTCTCTGTATGCGGTATTCATGTAATACAGGTTACGTTGGATGGATTACAAGGTTGCTCTCTGTATACGGTATTCATGTAATACAGGTTAAGTTGGATGGATTACAAGGATGCTCTCTGTATGCGGTATTCATGTAATACAGGTAAAGTTGGATGGATTACAAGGTTGCTCTCTGTATGCGGTATTCATGTAATACAGGTAAAGTTGGATGGATTACAAGGTTGCTCTCTGTATGCGGTATTCATGTAATACAGGTTACGTTGGATGGATTACAAGGTTGCTCTCTGTATACGGTATTCATGTAATACAGGTAAAGTTGGATGGATTACAAGGATGCTCTCTGTATGCGGTATTCATGTAATACAGGTAAAGTTGGATGGATTACAAGGTTGCTCTCTGTATGCGGTATTCATGTAATACAGGTAAAGTTGGATGGATTACAAGGTTGCTCTCTGTATGCGGTATTCATGTAATACAGGTTACGTTGGATGGATTACAAGGTTGCTCTCTGTATGCGGTATTCATGTAATACAGGTAAAGTTGGATGGATTACAAGGTTGCTCTCTGTATACGGTATTCATGTAATACAGGTTACGTTGGATGGATTACAAGGTTGCTCTCTGTATGCGGTATTCATGTAATACAGGTTAAGTTGGATGGATTACAAGGCTGCTCTCTGTATGCGGTATTCATGTAATACAGGTTAAGTTGGATGGATTACAAGGTTGCTCTCTGTATGCGGTATTCACGTAATACAGGTAAAGTTGGATGGATTACAAGGTTGCTCTCTGTATGCGGTATTCATGTAATACAGGTTACGTTGGATGGATACAAGGTTGCTCTCTGTATGCGGTATTCATTTTGATACGTTTGACATATCTCAATGTAGGACCGCCACGACAACAATTCTCTGACCAGATACCAATAAAATAAAATCCTGTGAAAAAGAGAAAGTTCTGAACCGGTTTAAGCAGAAACTGATTTTATTGCTGGTTTTCGTATCCAATGATGTGCCCTGTGTACTGATGGTAATGGCGTGCTATCGGATAAATTGCCGCCATTTCTGCTGAAGAATCTTGATAGTTTTCATTGATTGTCGTCCAGCGATTGTACGTAATGACACCGTTTATCACACTTTGCCGGGAAGTGAAGAGAATTAGGGAATGGTGTTATAATTCTGCCGGATGGTATCGTGGTGTAATTTGATAAATCATTTCGAGAGCTGGTATTTCAGATAAACCTGGAGAAACCTCTTCTGTCGTTACGAATCATTCTATTAAACACTAGAGGAAAAAGCCTAATTGGCGCTAATTCAGAATTGTTTTGATGAGCCTCGTTAACACATAAAGGGACACTATAACTACTTCATGTCATTGAAGCGGTCTGGGTGCAGTGTCACTGTCCCCTTAACCCGGAAATGTAAGACATTGTTGCAGAGTTTACAGGGTTCAGTTCCCCCCTCGGTGTGGCGTCTTGGGAGGAGGGACCTTAGCGCTGGAATCGGGTAAGTGAAAGAGAGGATTTTTAACGCTTTATGATTGCGGGGGTGGGGGGAGGTAGGGTGTGGAGGCAGAGGGACACTATAGGGATAGCTATACAGTTCCTTTAATCAAACAAAGTTTCTAAATTATACATTTTATATCATTTCTAAAAAATACTTTCTAGGTTTTTAAACAGATGGCGTTTTAGATCAGGACTCGCATTCTCCCTAAAACTGACTTACTGGTCGGCATACCCTACCAATATCGTAAGTGGCCCGCATACCCTAGTAATAGCCTTACTAGTCCGCATACCCTAGTAATAGCCTAACTAGTCCGCAATGCCCTAGTAATAGCCTTACTAGTCCGCATACCAGAGTAATAGCCTTACTAGTCTGCATGCCCTAGTAATCGCCTAACTAGTCCACATACCCTAGTAATCGCCTAACTAGTCCACATACCCTAGTAATCGCCTAACTAGTCCACATACCCTAGCAATCGCCTAACTAGTCCACATACCCTAGCAATCGCCTAACTAGTCCACATACCCTAGTAATAGCCTAACTAGTCCACATACCCTAGTAATAGCCTAACTAGTCCACATACCCTAGTAATAGCCTAACTAGTCCACATACCCTAGTAATAGCCTAACTAGTCCACATACCCTAGTAATAGCCTAACTAGTCCGCAATGCCCTAGTAATCGCCTAACTAGTCCACATACCCTAGTAATCGCCTAACTAGTCCACATACCCTAGTAATCGCCTAACTAGTCCACATACCCTAGTAATCGCCTAACTAGTCCACATACCCTAGTAATCGCCTAACTAGTCCGCAATGCCCTAGTAATAGCCTAACTAGTCCGCAATGCCCTAGTAATAGCCTTACTAGTCTGCATGCCCTAGTAATCGCCTAACTAGTCCACATACCCTAGTAATCGCCTAACTAGTCCACATACCCTAGTAATCGCCTAACTAGTCCACATACCCTAGTAATCGCCTAACTAGTCCGCAATGCCCTAGTAATAGCCTAACTAGTCCGCAATGCCCTAGTAATAGCCTTACTAGTCTGCATGCCCTAGTAATCGCCTAACTAGTCCACATACCAGAGTAATAGCCTTACTAGTCTGCATGCCCTAGTAATCGCCTAACTAGTCCACATACCCTAGTAATAGCCTAACTAGTCCGCAATGCCCTAGTAATAGCCTAACTAGTCCGCAATGCCCTAGTAATAGCCTAACTAGTCCGCAATGCCCTAGTAATAGCCTAACTAGTCCGCAATGCCCTAGTAATAGCCTAACTAGTCCGCAATGCCCTAGTAATAGCCTAACTAGTCCGCAATGCCCTAGTAATAGCCTAACTAGTCCGCAATGCCCTAGTAATAGCCTTACTTGCCCGCATACCAGAGTAATAGCCTAACTAGTCAGCATGCCCTAGTAATAGCCTAAGTGGCCAGCATGCCCTAGTAATAGCCTAACTAGTCCGCATGCCCTAGTAATAGCCTAAGTGGCCAGCATGCCCTAGTAATAGCCTAACTAGTCCGCATGCCCTAGTAATAGCCTAACTAGTCCGCCTTGCCCTAGTAATAGCCTAACTAGTCCGCCTTGCCCTAGTAATAGCCTAACTAGTCCGCCTTGCCCTAGTAATAGCCTAACTAGTCCGCATTGCCCTAGTAATAGCCTAACTAGTCCGCATTGCCCTAGTAATAGCCTAACTAGTCCGCAATGCCCTAGTAATAGCCTAACTAGTCCGCATGCCCTAGTAATAGCCTAACTAGTCCGCATGCCCTAGTAATAGCCTAACTAGTCAGCATGCCCTAGTAATAGCCTAACTAGTCCGCCTTGCCCTAGTAATAGCCTAACTAGTCCGCCTTGCCCTAGTAATAGCCTAACTAGTCCGCATTGCCCTAGTAATAGCCTAACTAGTCCGCATTGCCCTAGTAATAGCCTAACTAGCCTTATTCATGTCCCGGCTGCCAGTGAGGATTGCGCTGAGAATTCTGGTTTGGCGGCATGCACAAGTCACGTGATATCCTAGTATACGAGTCGAAAAGCAAACGTTACCCCGTGTACCGAGAGATAATTGCACCCCAGCTGTTCTAATAATGTTTATTGTATTCTAGTTCTCTAGCCCTCCGCAGTCACAGTGATTGGCTTACACCGGATATCGGCTGCTTAGACCATGTGATTACACTCTGTTCTAGTATTTTAATTCTCCGTCCCCCCGGGGACACAGCGGCCAGTGATTTTATTTTGAATAAAATAATGTTTAGTAAAATAAGGAGATTACTTTGTCCAAATAACATGCTCAGCATCTCTCGTTTCCTCACAATTAATTATCATTTTTTTTCATTATGCAAAATGGTTTCTGCCCCGATTCTCATTAACGTGATTAGGTTTCATTTGCAAAAACAAAACACCAATTAATTTCTCGTTAGCAACAACAAACAATAATAAATTATCGCTTCCTGTCCATCGGTCATCCTTGAGTCTCAGCTGACCGGCCCCCGTGTGCGAGGCATCGAGGAGACTGGATCAGCGGTCTTGGTCTCGGTCCTAATCTTATATGGAAAGGTATCCTTAGGCCGGTCAGCAGGATGAGGTTAAGGAAGTGGGCAGCCATCCAGTTAGAAATAGCAGAGAGGCCGTCAGAGACGCGAGTCAAGAGGGACGGGGAGAGACAGGTAGATTTGTGTGTCATCTGCATAGAAATAATAATGGAAGCCAAAGGAGTGGCCGTATGGATGGAGAACCATAGGGGATTGGAAAATCTAATCAAACCTACTCATTGTTCCCTCTTACCTGACATATCTACCCAACCATTTAGTCGGTTGCTAGCGGGGACGGGGGACTTTACCACCATAACCATAGTAGTAACCGTAGTCACATGTTTGTTATACTATATTCAAGAGCTAAATTGTTTTCCTCTGGTTCCCCCCATTCCCTGTGACAGAGCACTTTAGAACACATATCCCTGTTGCACCGTTTACCTAATCCCCCCTTTTTTTCCCCTTGGCTGCCTTTTATCATATCCCTAGATTGATTAAAGGTTGGGTTTCCTTCCCTCTCTATTTTAATGCTAGTGGAGCCCCTGCTTCCAGGGCATCCCTCTAGGTAAACTAGGTGGCCGCCTAGGGCGCTGCTTAAGGGGGGCCGCCTGCCCTAACAAGTTGGATTATTTTGAGTATGCCGCCGGTCATTTTACCGGGTGCTTGGAAGCACTTACATTGTTGCTCACTAGCGCCCGGTAGAACACAGGTCCGGCTGCATACAGATCAGTCCACTCAGCCAGGACCCCTCCTCCCAGGCATGCATTGCAGCAGCACGTGGGCGCTTCACTTCCTCGATTCCGCCCCTTCCGCTGGATGTCCGGAGAAGTGGGTGGGAGCAGAATGTGCAGAGAAAGGGCAGCCAGGCGCAGGGAGTGAACAGTAATGAAGGTTAGGCGTGTCAGAGATTGTGTGTTAGTCTGCTTCATGTATGTATGTTTATGTCAGTGTGTCTATCTGTATGGGTCAGTGAGTGTGTCTGTAGGGGTCAGTGAGTATGTGTGTAGGGGTCAGTGTGTCTGTGTGTAGGGGTCAGTGTGTCTGTGTGTAGGGGTCAGTGAGTCTGTGTGTAGGGGTCAGTGAGTCTGTGTGTAGGGGTCAGTGAGTCTGTCTGTAGGGCTCAGTGAGTCTGTCTGTAGGGCTCAGTGAGTCTGTCTGTAGGGCTCAGTGAGTCTGTCTGTAGGGCTCAGTGAGTCTGTCTGTAGGGCTCAGTGAGTCTGTCTGTAGGGCTCAGTGAGTCTGTCTGTAGGGCTCAGTGAGTCTGTCTGTAGGGCTCAGTGAGTCTGTCTGTAGGGGTCAGTGTGTGTCTGCATCAGTGGTGTATTTAGGATTTGTGCTGCACTAGGCAGGACGGGGTTCGGGCACCCCCCTAATTTAAATTTTCCCCACCCCCTTCCTGTCAAGGCCACACTTGGACTGACAGATGCACACACTCACTGATAGATGCATGCACTCATTGACAGACACACACTCTCTTATACACTGACAAACAATGACATACACACACACTCACTGATCTGATACACTGATAGACAGACACACTATTACTCGGACACTCACTGACAGATGCACACTCTCACTGACAGACGCACGCACTCACTGACCGACACATACACTCTCACTGACTGACAGACGCAAGCACTCACTGACCGATACACACGCACATTCACTTAGACACATACACTTACAGACACATTCACTCAAACACATAGATTCACTCACAGAGACACACACACACATTCACTCAGACACACACATATTTCCACCAACACTCACAAATTATTTTTTAAATTTTATTTTAAATTCCTAACCTGCGGCCCAGTGGGGCTGCTGGTCGGGCAGGCAGGGGGCGGACATGCAGAGTAGGCAGCGAGGGAGCTTTTATCTCCCTGCTCAGCTCCCTAGCGCGCCGCTTAGTATATTCCGGCTCCCGGCTTCATTAAGTGGTGCACGAGGGAGCTGAGCAGGAAGAGCTCAGGTGAGCATGCTCCCTCGCAGTCTGCAGCCCGCCTTCCGCCTCGGGGGCGAGTGGGAGGCCTCAAAAGTGGCCAGCCAGCCAGCTCTTGAGCCCCCCAGGACATGAGGCAAACAAGGAATCTGCCTGGGTGTTTGGGGTGGCTTTTTTTTGCCGCCTCCTGCAAAGTGCCGCCCAAGGCAAATGCCTTGTTTGCCTCCTGTAAGATACGTGTCTGGTCTGTATGTGTGTGTCTACATGGTTCAGCGTGTGTATAGGAGTCTGTGTGCGTCAGTCTACATGGGTTAGTGCGTGTGTGTTAGTCTGCATGATGGGGTGAAACAAATGGGGTGCCAAAAATGCTTGCACCGGCCCTGCCTGCCTCTAGTCTCCCTCAGTGACACTCTATTTCCTACTTTTACGCTATTAGAGGGTTATGCCCTCATCTTAGGAGCTCCACTATAGATGGTGACAGGGGGTTTACCCACAAGTCCTTAATTTGCATCCGGGCTCCTGGACTGCACTGCTGTTTTCCTTTATCCTGGGTTTGACGTGATATTCATACATTTTAGAAAAAGACCAACACTGTTTAAATTATGGGGATGTTTATTTATTTCCAGAATAAATGGTGTGTTTCATTTCATACAGAAATAGGGGTTACAAACCATTTAAAGGTAGAGGGTGATATGGGGGGGTTAAAGGTAGAGGGTGATATGGGGGGGGGGTTAAAGGTAGAGGGTGATATGGGGGGGGGTTAAAGGTAGAGGGTGATATGGGGGGGGTTAAAGGTAGAGGGGGATGTGGGGGGTTAAAGGTAGAGGGGGATGTGGGGGGTTAAAGGTAGAGGGGGATGTGGGGGGTTAAAGGTAGAGGGGGATGTGGGGGGTTAAAGGTAGAGGGGGATGTGGGGGGTTAAAGGTAGAGGGGGATGTGGGGGGTTAAAGGTAGAGGGGGATGTGGGGGGTTAAAGGTAGAGGGGGATGTGGGGGGTTAAAGGTAGAGGGTGATATGGGGGGGTTAAAGGTAGATGGTGATATGGGGGGTAGAGGGTGATATGGGGGGTTAAAGGTAGATGGTGATATGGGGGGTAGAGGGTGATATGGGGGGTTAAAGGTAGAGGGTGATATGGGGGGGTTAAAGGTAGAGGGTGATATGGGGGGGTAGAGGGTGATATGGGGGGTTAAAGGTAGATGGTGATATGGGGGGTAGAGGGTGATATGGGGGGGTAGAGGGTGATATGGGGGGGGGGTAAAATGAATGAAGCAAACTACTTAGAATGGGTGATGTCTGGCACCATAACCACTCCAACACAAAGGTTAGTTTTATATTTTTCCTCAATCCATGTATACAAAGATTAATAATAACATGTGACGGCAGTTTGTGTCTGATAATAATAATCTTTAATAACGTTTGGATTTGGCACATTCGCTGCTGAACATGGAGCCGCTGGCACGTGATGTCTCTGCAAGGGTTAATGAATGCGGACTGTTAGATTCACTCTCAGAATCAGCATCACAAACCCTGTATTAGACTGTTAGCTCTTGCGACCAGTCCTATCCTTTGTGTGGTTACATGGTGGTGGTGTGAGTGTGTGACCTCAGCTGCTACCTGGTCAGTTATTCACTAAACAAATTGTTGGGAAATCAAAGAAACATTTAAATTTCGGGCCAACATAGCTGATCAGGAACCATTGCGGAATGGAGATTCCAGTTCAATCATTTTGGTCTAAAATCTGAAATTCATTTTGAATTCCCAGCAGTTCTCACCATAGTAAATAACCCTCTCTGTGCTGAAATAAAATATGGAGCTTTGTTTACACCGGGTCTTTATTCCGATCAGACGGCTGCCTTTGCCGTATTAAGACTGGGTTCTGGTGGGAGTCGAATCCCAATTGCAATGTTTAGGCAAAAATAGCCGATTTGGAAAAATTCTCCAACTTAGACACAGCTTGGCTAGTTTAGCCTGAATTTAGCATTCTGGTTCTCAATTCAGTGTAAACAGCAGTGGTGTATTTTGGATTTGTGCTGCCCTAGGCAAGACTAAATTCGGGCACCCCCAATTCGTGTCAAGGCTACTTTTTTGACTGACAGACACATGCCTTCATTGATACATGCACTGATATACACTCACTGACAGATACAGTCATTGGCACACACATACAGTCATTGGCACACACTGTTTAACCGACACAGACTTTCACTAACAGACACACACTGACAGGCACACACTCTCAGCTACAAATAAAATAACATACACACACTAACACACACACACTCACAGGCACACACAGCACCCTCAGACACACACAGCACCCTCAGACACACACAGCACCCTCAGACACACACAGCACCCTCAGACAGACAGCACCCTCGCTCACACACACATATATATATATATATACACATATATAATATATAAAATAACCCTCAGTGAGTTAAAAGACAAAGAAAATTAGAAACCTAGAATGTGACGGCAGATAAAAACACCCTCACACACAGCACCCCTCTTACATACACACACACTGCGCCCCTCACACATACAATACTTCCATATAAATATATATATATATATATATATATATATATATATATATATATACACACACACACTACAGCACCCCTCACACTGCACAACTACACACATTACGCTCCAGATACACGCTAGATCCCTTACCCTATATGCACTCTTAATCCTCTATATACACACACACACACACACACACACTCTCTCCTATACACACTCTGGGTCCTTTACACACTAGATCTCCTACACACACACACTGCACCACCTACACACACACTACATTCTCTAAACACACCCTCTCTACAACCCCTACACACACTACAGCCCATATGCACACACTCGCTACATCCCCTATAACACTATGCCCAATATACACACACTCTGTACATCCCCTAGCCACACATATTACACCACAAACACAAATGAAATTGACCTATTTACACAATACCACACCACACTCTACACACACGCAATCCCACAAGCAGGCTCCAAACGCATGCACCATACACTTTCCTGGCCCAATTGTCCTCTGGTATCCCACTTGTGGAGACACCAGAGACAATTTAAAAGCCAACTCAGTGCAAGCATGTTATTAAATTTGCTTGTGCTGCGCAGAACAAATTCAGGGCCTTTTTCTAATGCTAGAGCTCTTCAGCGGGGCTCTGCGCATTGAACTAACATGCTCACTTTGAGAGGGGGCGTGCTTGTCATTAGTGATGACAAAACACACCCTCTCTGGCCCCGCCCCCTTCTTAGGGGGCCGCTCTGATTGAAAAATGCCCGGGCCTAATTTTTTTCCCAGTCCGGCCCTGCATCCCTGGTAAACAGAATAATAATAATAATTAATAATAAGCCTCTCTCTTACTGATCCAACATGGAGAACCAAGCTGCCACTACGATTCCACCTAACTCTTCCAGGCTGAGGGTCCGATCGGAATTTTGACCAGACCGCCATCCACATACCCACATACCCCCATTCCGAAACTCCCGTAGGCCCAAGATCTTGCCACACGGAATAGGAGGATATGGGGTTCTGGCCCTAATGAAGGCCTGGGCTTGAGGCTGTGAGGAGCCGAGTAGGTCTGGAGCAAGTCTCGGTAAGCGGCAATGAGTCCAGCGATCCCTCATGGGAGGGGGCTAGAGAAGGCAGAGAGTCTGGCATGAAAATGGACATTCTGGCGTGGCCTAGCTGCGGCATTGGCTAAATGCAGGGCTTTCCCTTTGGTTCTTGTGTTCTCTTACATTGTTACTGCTGGGCACCAAAGATAAACCAGTATTAAATACCAGCATGCATAATTTACTGCTAGTGTTGCTCTCGTTGGCAGCATATTGATGCTACGGATTATCTGCTTTCATTATAAAATGAGACCCTCGCCTCATCGGACTAGGCCTTTACCGTATGCGTAGGGTTTTTTTTTTTACATTTATTTATTTTAATATATATATGTATTGAGAGTGAGAGGGTTTTTACATTTATTTATTTTAATATATATTTGTATAGAGAGTGAGAGCGAGAGTTTTTTTTGTTTGTTTTTTTTTAGACATCTTCAGTTTTTTCCTTCTGTATAAACAGCAGAAACAGCGATTTTGTGAAAAGCTGAATCTCATGGACCACGAGTCTTGTGTCACGGTGTGTAGCGAGGTTTAGGAACGCTCCCATATTCGTGGCTGAGGACGTCTGTCCCATTCAGACATTTTATTCCCAGTTAAATATCCGGTATATAAAATGTCTGACGAACGTCGTAGCCATGTGACAGGCCAGACGGCTGCCGTTTAATAGTTAATAAAATGATTGCACGATTTTCAGTCCAACACTTTCTGTGCAATTATTTTGTTCCTTCGAGCTCTGTTTTTAGCATTGTTTCATACTTCCATTGTTGGTGAGCATTTTAGCCGAGTGACACATTACAATGACATCTACTTATTCTTCTAGTAGGGACATCGCATTTTGTTTTTCTAATTACGAAAACATTTCCTTTCTTACCCTAATGTTATGTTGTTACATAGTTACATAGTTATATAGTTATATAGTTATATAGTTACAGCTGAAAGAGACACGAGTCCATTAAGTTCAGCCTTTCTCACATTTGTTTTTTGCTGTTGATCCAAAAAAAGACACAAAAATAGTTTGAAGCGCTTGCAATTTTGCAGCAAACTAGGAAGAAATTCTTTCTTGACCCCAGAATGGCAGTCAGATTTATCCTTGGATCAAGAAGGCGTTAATACACAAATTAAAAATGATTTCCCTGAATATTAAAGGGACACTATAGTCACCCAGACCACTTCAGCTCAATGAAGTGGTCTGGGTGCCAGGTCCCCCAGGTTTTAACCCATCAGATGCAAACACAGCAGTTTCATAGAAACTATGTTTACATTTGGGGTTAATCCAGCCTCTAGCGGCTGTCTTCCTAACAGCCGCTAGAGGCGCTTCTGCGACGTTGGATGCGAAATTCGCATCCAACGTGCAGAACGTCCATAGGAAAGCATTGAGAAGCATTGCTGTTTAAATATATGTACCAACTCTGATAAAACCACCTCTTCAAGCAGAGGATTCCACATACTTGTTGTTCTTTCTGTAAACTTCTTTGCCTTAGACGAAATCTTCTTTCTTCCAGTCTAAACGCATGACCTCGTGCCCTATGTAAAGTCCGGTTTGTGAATAGATTTCCACACAATGGTTTGTATTGGCCCCAAATATATTTGTATAATGTTATCATATCCCCTCTCAGGCGACGTTTTTCTAAACTAAATAGGTTTAAATTTGTTAACCTTTCTTCATAGCTGATATGTTCCATTCCTTTTATTAATTTTGTAACTCGTCTCTGCACTTTTTCTCGTGCCATGATATCTTTCTTTAGAACAGGTGTCCAAAATTGCACAGCATATTCAATATGTGGTCTTACCAGTGATTTATAAAGAGGCAAAATGATATTCTCGTCCCGAGAATGAATGCCCTTTTTCATGCATGACAATACCTTTCTGGCTTTAGCCACTGCTGATTGACATTGCATATTGCTGCCTAGTTTCTTGTCTATAACAATTCCCAAATCCTTCTCCTGTGTGGTTATCCCGAATTTACTACCATTTAGGGCAGGCCTGCACAACACACAGCCAGGGATATCCCAGAGCCAGAACTACCGTAAGGCCGAGCCACAGACTGGGGTAGAGGAGCTCCATAACCTCTCCCTGGTCTGAGCATAGAACGACTTCCTGTCAGACTGGGGAGAGGTAACAGGAGCTCCTCTACCCCCAGTCCACGGCAATGCTACAAGAGAAAGGTGAGCACAGAAGGGCCTAAACAGATAAAGTGGGTGGGAGGAGGGACACACGCAGTAAGAGAGGGTCTTTGGACACAGGCACGGAGGGTCTTTGGACACAGGCACGGAGGGTCTTTGGACACAGGCACGGAGGGTCTTTGGACACAGGCACGGAGGGTCTTTGGACACAGGCACGGAGGGTCTTTGGACACAGGCACGGAGGGTCTTTGGACACAGGCACAGAGGGTCTTTGGACACAGGCACAGAGGGTCTTTGTTAAACACACACACAGGCACGGAGGGTCTTTGTTAAACACACACACAGGCACGGAGGGTCTTTGTTAAACACACACACGGGCACAGAGGGGCTGGGGGACTTAAGCAGACACGGGGGAACAAACAGACACAGAGGGGGAAAACCGACAAGCATAGAGGGTCTGTGGGACTAACACACAGGCACATACTTCACCTCCCAGGTCTTCCGCAGCCTTCAGTGACAGGTAGGCTTCAAATACACTGCAGCTAGTGAGTGAGAGGGATCTTGTGGGTGTGGGTGATAATTAATGAGCTTGCATGTGTGTGTCAATTAGCTTGTTATTAGTGAGAGTGTATGTGTCAATGAGCTTGTCTAAAGTGAGTATGTGTCAGTGTGTCTGTAGGGAGCATGTGTGTGTCAGTGAGCTGCTTAGTGAGGGTGTGTGTGTCAGTGAGCTTATTATTAGTGGGTGTGTGTGTGTGTCAGCTTATTGGTGAGCCTGTGTGTTTGGTAAGCTTGTCTGTAGTGAGCATGTGTGTGTCAGAGAGTTTGTCTGTACTAAGTTTGCATGTGTGTGTCAGTGATCTAGTGTATGTCATGAGCTTGTTATTAGTGAGAGTGTGTCAATGAGCTTGTCTATAGTGAGTTTGTGTCAGTGAGCTTGTCTGTAGTGAGCATGTGTTTGTCAGTGAGCTTATTAGAGAGTGTGTGTGTTGGTGAGCTTTTCTGTAGTGAGCATGTCAGTGAACTACTTGTCTGTAGTGAGCATGTGTCAGTAAGCTTGTCTGTAGTGAGCATGTGTCAGTGAAATTATTATTAATGAACCTGTGTGTCACTGACCTTATTAGTGACCGTGTGTGTGTTGGTGAGCTTGTATGTAGTGAACATGTGTCAGTGAGCTTGTCTGTAGTATGTGTGTGTCAGAAAGTTTGTCTGTACTAAGTTTGCATGTGTGTACCAGTAAGCTTGTGTGTGTGTGTGTAACGAAAATATACCCCAACACGCAGGAGTCAGCTAAACAGAAGACAACACAGAGGGAAGATACGTCTACCGGACCTTAGAGTGGCCGGACTCGACGTATATAGGAGAAGTACAGAGTCAGGAACGATCCGAGGTCAAGGGCACAAAGAGACAACGAAAACTAGGACTAGCCGGGGTTGGGTACACAGTAATCAGCAAGCCAGCAAACAAAACAGATAAGGATAAAGAGATAACGTAGTCAGAAAACAAAGCCAAGGTCAGGTACGAAGTAACACAACTGAACACAACAAGTGCTAAAGGGAACTGAAACCGAAACCACGATAGGGCAAGGAACCAAGGGAAAAAGGTGAGTTTAAATAGCTAAACAACTATTTTGATTGGTCCCTGTCATCTCCACGCCCCTAAAAGGTAAGTGTATGGGGAGTGTGGCATGACAGGGACCAATGGGAGGCCTTTTCCAATTTAGGCTCCCACTGTCCCTTTAAGAGTGCGCCCGAGACCTGCGGTGCGCTCTAAGAGTCAGGCGGGACACGTGACCGCTTCTCGCGGTCACTGTCCGCCTTCCTGTTCCTGCCTTCGGATGAGCCGCGCGTGGCTCGTGCAGCAGCAGGACCGCGCGCGGCTCGAACAGAGGACCCCGGCCGGCCCCTGGAAAGGGTAAGTACCGCTACAGTGTGTCAGTGAGATTCTGTCAATGATTCCATTTGTGTATAATTCATTTTTTTTTACCTTGAAACGACCAATATTTTGAATTTTAAAAAAGGAACCTTGTGGCGAAACCAACCTCGCCACTGGGCCCTGGAGAAGCCTGTTTGCTAGCCTCCTACCTACTGACTATGGCCCCTGGGTTATTTTGGGCATATTGTACTGTATATTGCTGCTACTGGCCCTTTTAACAGCATCTATGGACATATTGGGACTTTTGGGACTACTGTCCCTTTAAGACTGTGAAGCATATTCGAGTGTACTGCCTGTAATATTATATATGTATTTATAGATGTGTTAAGTTTATCCTGGGTGATTTGTATGCAGCATTCTGATTGTTCGGTAGAATCACTCCATTCAGTATATTGAGTGAAACTACCGAACAACCAGACCACCCAGGAATAAGTGTGCCTCCAATTACCGTTTGCAACAATGTTGCAAACAGGTAATTGGCAATCAGTGCAGTGTGGTCTTTGTCCTCTGGGTGGCCGCCATTCGGGAAACAAACACGTGGCGGCGGCCATCTTAAACTACCGAACAGCGGTGTTTTGCCGTCGAGTGTCTGGAACTAAAATCGGACACTTGACTAGGCAAACACCGCTGAGACCTCCATACTTCCAGAAATTCGTATGGAAACTACCGAATGACCCGCCGTTCGGTAGAAAGAACCCCACAAACAAGGGAATTCATTCAAACCCTCTCCAGGCTCTATAACACAGGCAATTCGCCTGTTTTCATTCCCTTGTTTGTGACCGACCGCAGGGCCAAAATGCATGGAACTGTTTTCGGATACTTTACCCATGCGGTCGGTCAAATCTTTGGAACCCCATATCTCACGAACCATTCATCCGAATTACTTGAATTTTGGATATGTTGTCCCCCTGAATAAGGGCTATCCAGCGATGCTGGATTTAAAGGTGTACCCCCGGGTTTTGGGGTACATCCAGAACTTGGCTGAAAAAGTGTACCGGATAATTGGGTTTAATGTTATCTGAGGGGAGGGGATGTGTGGGCTGAACCATGTATGTGATTGGTTATTTTAGGCCTCCCCCTGGGTGTGGCCTGTATGTGTATTATTGTAATAAAAGCCAGGCTGGATGAGACAGTCCAGAGTTCCTGTTTTACCCTCAACTTGAGTCCTGTGTCTTATTGGGGGAACCTGCTACAAGGGATTGCTATGCTAGGCATATTCCCTTGCTATAATCACTGAGCTCTTGTAAGAGCTTGTTCCTGCTTCGTTCTGAAGGGAGATAGCTGCAGCCTGCGGTGCTTATGGTGTCTGGTGGAGTGCTTGGAGTCCTCTGGAAGCGCTAGGAGCATCTTTCAACGGAGGTACCCAGTCGGGGTGCCAGTGGATCCGTTACATTGGTGGCAGCGGTGGGATGGCGTCCTAGTGCGAGGAGAAGCAGCTCAGAGACACCGGTAACGTGTGGAGTTGTGCAGCGTCCCTATCTTCAGCAACATAATGGAACCAGCAGTGGCTACAGCAAGCATGGCGTATAGCTACTCCGTACTAGAGTTTGGCACGATGGTAGGGTTGCGCCTGAAGTTTTACGGACCCAATCCAGAGGAGAAATACGTGCGGTTCGTGTGGGACATGGTGACCCGGAACCTACAACACAGGGCGTTGAGGGAAGGCCAGTGGGCACGTTGGGAGAAACTCCAGCCACAGGTAGAGTGGGACGAGGAAGAAACCGAAGTGGCCAGTGGAGATGGGACCGAGGTCTCTCTACCGGCCCTACAGGGATGCTGGGCACCCGGCCCAGATCCCCAGCAGCAGTATGTTTTACAGGGAGGGGAGACAGTCGGTCTCACTCCTCAGCGGCAGAATGGGTTATTGGAGGAAGAGACAACCGGTCTCCCTCCCCAACAGCAACCAGAGGTACCCGAGGTAGAGGACCTCAAAGACTGGTCCTGGGAGGACCCCCTGCAGGCAGGTGGAGATGGGACCGAGATCTCTCCACCGGCCCTACAGGGATGCTGGGCAACCGGCCCAGATCCCCAACTAGAGCTGGAGTTACAGAAAGTGGAGAGCATCGACCTCCCCCCCCAGCAGCAGGACAATGTATTGGGAGGAGAGACAGTCAGTCTCCCTCCACAAAGGCGGAAAGTATGTATGGGAGAGGAGCTTGCTACCACCTCTCCCCAGCAGCGGATCATTGATGTGCAGGGAATAGGGAGCCCAGTCTCCTTTCCCCAGCAGCAGGGCACTGTATTGGGAGGAGAGACAGTCGGTCTCCCTCCACAAAGGCGGAAAGTATGTATGGGAGAGGAGATTGTTACCACCTCTCCCCAGCGGCGGATCATTAATGTACAGGTAATAGAGAGCCCAGTCTCCATTCCCCAGCGGCAGAGTGTTCTAATGGGAGAGGAGCTGGTTACCACCTCTCCCCAGCGGCAGCTTAATGTACCAGGGGGAGACTGTAAGCCCCACACCTGTGCAGATGGGACAGTGGTCTCTGCACTTCCAGCAAAGGGGGTAGGGATGGTCGGTCCTGCCCCCCCACGACAGGGCTGTTTAGCCAAAGGGGAGACAGTCTGTCTCCAGCAGCAGAGCTGTGTACCCAGAGGGGAGACGGTCGGTCTCCCCCTCCCACAACCAGGCTCCAATCAGGCTACTTCAGTGGTAGCGCTGGCACCAGGGCAGAGTACCGCTGGTCTCTGCCCACTCAGCAACCCACCAAGGCAGACTACCAGTCCCCCACACAGCCGTGGTGAGGCACCTGGACCTGGACAAAGTTCTCCTCTACCCAGGTGTAGTAACCAGTTATTGTGGGTGGGAGGTACTGCTGTTTGTGCTTCATGGGTGGGTTGCTGGACTAACCAGGTCACTGACCGGCAGGAGGTCAGATACCCTGTTAGTCTGGGGGGTAAAGGGGAGAAGTGTGGCGAAACCGACCTCGCCACGTGTCCTTGGAGGGGGCTGATTGCCCGCCTCTTGCCTTTGGACTATGGACCAGACTTTATGGGAATGTGATACCCCAGATAGCCATACCATGGAGCCTATTCATATAATGAAAGACTATGGGAAAGACTTTAGCTCCATGGCAATTGTACTGTGTGAGTAGGATCTGCGCGCTATTCGGTAGTTTTGTGCGTGCAGATCCCAGCTATCTGGGGATAGGTGAAATGTTTGTGTGTTATGTGTAAATGTGACTTTATGTATTTTAAAGTGTTTTATGTTGTTTTGCAACCATGTGGTTAATGGAGTCTGCCTTTAGTCCTGGGTAATTGGATTACTTCTCCAATTAAGTCCAGGGCAGAAGGGAGGAAACCAGGGTGCATTGTGGGGATGTTTTTCTGCCAGCCAGAAAGGAACAAAAGATACTTTTAGTAACTTTTAAACCCCTGGTCGGATTCATGCCATTTTTTAATATGTTGTTCCCCTGAATGGATTGATTGTGGATATGTATTTTTATGTGAATGTGATGTATGGTTTTAAAGTTATGAAAGTTGTGTAACAGTATATTTTACACTGTATGCATAATGGGATTATGTGTCACACTAAGGGGAGGGGATGTGTGGGATGTAACATCTATGTCATTGGTTCTTTTATGCCTCCCCCTGGGTGTGGCCTGTATGTGTGAGTTGGAAATAAAAGCCAGGCTGGATGAGCCAGTCCAGAGTTCCTGTTTTACCCTCAAAGTGATGTGTCGTCTCATTATTGGGGGGAAGGATTTATTGCATGCTGTTCCAGTTGACTGCTAGGAGCACAAGCCTATTCGTATGGTTCCTATTCAATGGTCTACAGCATTCATATGCTTGGGAGAATTTAAAAGGTTTCTCGGATTCGGTGATTGTGGTGTCTGCCAGAGTGCTTGGAGTCCTCAGGAAGCACTAGGAGCATCCATTAACGGAGGTACCAAGTCGGGGTGCCAGGTGATCCGTTACATTGGTGGCAAGCGGTGGGATGGCGTCCTAGTGCGAGGTAAAGCAGCTCGGAGACACAGTACGTTTGGATTTACAAATTGAGGGCAACGCTAGCAGTCGTGCAGTGCCCCTGGGAGCAGACAAGTATGGAAGGTTCTGGCTCTGGAGATGATTGGCTGGCCGAGGTGAGGCAGCGAGTGGCCGAGTATGGGGATGATATACCCATGGAGACACGCCGGGTGATCTGGAACCAGGTCATGGCCGAGCGAAACACAAGGCTGGACCGAGAATACCGGTTGGCAAAAGAGAGGAAGTATGCTCAGCAGCAGGAGCGTTACAGCAGCCGGGTAGAGGCTGCATCCGAGGAGGTTAGCCGTCTTTCCCTGAGGCGGCGGGAGGAACCCGAAGTGGGGGTCCTCATAGACTGGTCCTGTGAGGAACCACAACAGGCAGGTAGAGATGGGACCAAGGTCTCTCCACCGGGCCCACCGGGATGCTGGGCAGCCGGCCCAGATCCCCAGCAGCAGCCAGAGTTGCCAGGTGGGGAAGCAGGTGGCCCTTACTCACAAATGTTGAGGGGCCTCACGGATTGGTCCTGGGAAGACCCACAGATGGCAGGTGGAGATGGGACTGCGGTCTCTCTACCGGCCCTACAGGGATGCTGGGCAGTCGGCCCAGATCCCCAGCGGCAATGTGCGTTACAGGGAGCTGACGGTGCCGTTCTTGCTATCCAGCTGCATTCAAGGCTGCAGGGACAGGAGCCTGTTATCCCCTCTCCCCAGCGGCTGAAGGTGTGTAAGGGAGAGGAGTTGGTTATTCCCTCTCCCCAGCGGCAGCACAGCTCACCAAGGGGAGACAGTAAGCCCCTCACCAGCGCAGATGGGACCGTGGTCTCTGCGCCCTGCCTACAGGGAGTACAGAGGGTCAGCCCTGCTCCCCAGCGGCAGAAAGTGTGTAAGGGAGAGGTGTTTGTTACCCCCTCTCCCCAGCGGCAGCTTAGCACACCAAGGGGAGACAGTAAGCCCCACACCAGCGCAGATGGGACCGTGGTCTCTGCGCCCAAGTTACAGGGAGCTGAAGGGGCCGTCCTCCCTCCCCAGCGGCAGTGTGATTTGTTGGGAATTGGGAGCCCAGTCTCCATTCCCCAGCGGCAGTGTGAATTGCAGGGAATTGGGAGCCCAGTCTCCATTCCCCAGCGGCAGGCTGAGTTACAGGGGGCAGAGGTAGTTGGTCCTACCCCCCAGCAGCAGAGTGATATGCCGGGAAGGCAGTGTGAAGTGCAGGGAGAGGAGAGCAGCGTCCTCCCTCCCCAGCGGAAGGCTGAGTTACAGGGGGCAGAGGTAGTTGGTCCTACCCCCCAGCAGCAGCGTGATTTTTTGGGAATAGAGAGCCCAGTCTCTATTCCCCAGCAGCAGGACACTGAATTGGGAGGAGAGACAGTCGGTCTCCCTCCACAAAGACTGAAAGTAGGCATGGGAGAGGAGATTGTTACCTCCTCTCCCCAGCGGCGGATCATCAATGGGCAGAGTGTTCTAATGGGAGAGGAGCTGGTTACCACCTCTCCCCAGCGGCAGCTTAATGTACCAGGGGGAGACTGTAAGCCCCACACCTGTGCAGATGGGACCGTGGTCTCTGCACTTCCAGCACAGGGGGTAGGGACGGTCGGTCCTGCCCCCCCACAACAGGGCTGTTTAGCCAAAGGGGAGACAGTCTGTCTCCAGCAGCAGAGCTGCGCAGCAAAAGGGGAGACAGTCGGTCTCCAGCAACCAGGCTCCAACCAGACTACTCCTGTAGTAGTGCTGGCACCAGGGCAGAGTACCGCTGGTCTCTGCCCACTCAGCAACCCACCAAAACAGCCTACCAGTCCCCCACACAGCCGGGGTGAGGCACCTGGACCTGGACAAGTTTTTCCATTACTCAGGTGTAGTAACCATTTATTGTGGGTGGGCTGTACTGCTGTTTCTGTTTTGTGGGTGGGCTGCTGGACTAACAAGGGCACTGACCGGCAAGAGGTCAGGTACCCTGTTAGTCTGTTTGGAAAAGGGGAGAAGTGTGGCGAAACCAACCTCGCCACTGGGCCCTGGAGAAGCCTGTTTGCTAGCCTCCTACCTACTGACTATGGCCCCTGGGTTATTTTGGGCATATTGTACTGTATATTGCTGCTACTGGCCCTTTTAACAGCATCTATGGACATATTGGGACTTTTGGGACTACTGTCCCTTTAAGACTGTGAAGCATATTCGAGTGTACTGCCTGTAATATTATATATGTATTTATAGATGTGTTAAGTTTATCCTGGGTGATTTGTATGCAGCATTCTGATTGTTCGGTAGAATCACTCCATTCAGTATATTGAGTGAAACTACCGAACAACCAGACCACCCAGGAATGAGTGTGCCTCCAATTACCGTTTGCAACAATGTTGCAAACAGGTAATTGGCAATCAGTGCAGTGTGGTCTTTGTCCTCTGGGTGGCCGCCATTCGGGAAACAAACACGTGGCGGCGGCCATCTTAAACTACCGAACAGCGGTGTTTTGCCGTCGAGTGTCTGGAACTAAAATCGGACACTTGACTAGGCAAACACCGCTGAGACCTCCATACTTCCAGAAATTCGTATGGAAACTACCGAATGACCCGCCGTTCGGTAGAAAGAGCCCCATAAACAAGGGAATTCATTCAAACCCTCTCCAGGCTCTATAACACAGGCAATTCGCCTGTTTTCATTCCCTTGTTTGTGACCGACCGCAGGGCCAAAATGCATGGAACTGTTTTCGGATACTTTACCCATGCGGTCGGTCAAATCTTTGGAACCCCATATCTCACGAACCATTCATCCGAATTACTTGAATTTTGGATATGTTGTCCCCCTGAATAAGGGCTATCCAGCGATGCTGGATTTAAAGGTGTACCCCCGGGTTTTGGGGTACATCCAGAACTTGGCTGAAAAAGTGTACCGGATAATTGGGTTTAATGTTATCTGAGGGGAGGGGATGTGTGGGCTGAACCATGTATGTGATTGGTTATTTTAGGCCTCCCCCTGGGTGTGGCCTGTATGTGTATTATTGTAATAAAAGCCAAGCTGGATGAGACAGTCCAGAGTTCCTGTTTTACCCTCAACTTGAGTCCTGTGTCTTATTGGGGGAACCTGCTACAAGGGATTGCTATGCTAGGCATATTCCCTTGCTATAATCACTGAGCTCTTGTAAGAGCTTGTTCCTGCTTCGTTCTGAAGGGAGATAGCTGCAGCCTGCGGTGCTTATGGTGTCTGGTGGAGTGCTTGGAGTCCTCTGGAAGCGCTAGGAGCATCTTTCAACGGAGGTACCCAGTCGGGGTGCCAGTGGATCCGTTACAAACCTAATAAAATATGGCTATTTCTTTCTACCCCAGATGATTGAGTAATTCATAAATCTAGATTATTTATAGATATATAATTATAAAATGTGCACCAGCACTATAAGTCATACACACACACTCTCTACCGTGGCACAATGACCTATAGGGCTGGTATACATTTGTTTCTTGGGCTGCTTTGCATTCGCTTTGCAGGTGGTGAGTGACAATCCTTGGTTTACACATTGTAGCACTTCGAGAGATCATTTCCTCCCAGAACTTGTTAACAAGGTTACTACATGGCTATCATACACAATACCAAAAACTACTCCTGAACATATACAATATACAACATACACACAAATACAACATACAAACCAACTGCAGCACAAGCACAATACGGCAACATACACACCTAGGACCGGCACTCACAATACGGCAACATACACGCCTAGGACCGGCACGCACAATACGGCAACATACACACCTAGGACTGGCAAGCACAATACGGCAACATACACACCTAGGACCGGCACGCACAATACGGCAACATACACGCCTAGGACCGGCACGCACAATACGGCAACATACACACCTACGACCGGCACGCACAATACGGCAACATACACACCTACGACCGGCACGCACAATACGGCAACATACACACCTAGGACCGGCCCGCACAATACGGCAACATACACACCTAGGACCGGCCCGCACAATACGGCAACATACACACCTAGGACCGGCCCGCACAATACGGCAACATACACGCCTAGGACCGGCACACACAATACGGCAACATACACAACTAGGACCGGCATGCACAATGCGGCAACATACACGCCTAGGACCGGCACACACAATACGGCAACATACACAACTAGGACCGGCATGCACAATACGGCAACATACACGCCTAGGACCGGCACGCACCATACGGCAGCATACACACCTAGGACTGGCACGCTCAATACGGCAACATACACACCCAGGACCGGCAAGCACATTATGGCAGCATACACACCCAGGACCGGCATGCACAATACGGCAACATACACAGCTAGGACCGGAACACCAAGGGACTCACAATCTTGTTTTGGTAGTACTAAAAGGTTGCCTACCCCTGGTGTACTGTAAAGAAATGGAATCTAGCTAGACATGAGCGCCATCTTGTGTCATGATGCAATAATGCAGTGTTAACAAGTATAACAGAGCAGGCATCAACTATACCGAGATGGCAGGTCTCAGCTCCCTCCAGCCGGGACTGGCTGAAGGCCAGACAGGATATATGTGTGTCTATTTTGTTTGGATGCATTTACGCTGCTATTATCTATTGAGATACTCTGCCCCTGAGGAAGTCTGGGGATCCAGATGAAACGTGTAAGGCTGTTCACAATTTATTTTATTTCCATTTTGGATTTTAACATACCCAGCGACTGCCTGCAATAGCACTTTGTATCCAGCGATGGCGTGTTCCTGTTCTTATAGATAGGCTTTGCATGAATTGTCCTGATTGTGAGTTTTCTACTAATAAATCGTATGTTAACTCTTGATATACTGCACAATATTTTGTCCTTTTTCCACATCTATTCCACGTTTCATTGAGGAATTCTCCAAGGGATCATGTACCTATGAAGTGCCTGACACTCCTAACGATCTAGTGAGTGCAATCAGTAACGATCTCCCTTGCGGACAATATAAATGTGCTAATCTATGTCTGGCTTCTTTCCTGCACATGTAGATTACTTTCTTTGTTGAGAGAAATCATCACTTCTATTTCTCCTCTTATCTGCATGTAAATCCATATCTTCCTAGATTCTAAGCTTGCTTGAACAGGGTTATCTTCTCTTTGTATCTGAAGCCGACATTAAGTCAGTTTAGATTCATTTGTATGTTTGGCCTGTGGAGCAACGTGGGTGGGCCCACATTATAAGCAGCCGATGACGTGTTATCCAAGGAACCCACATTATAAGCAGCCGATGTCGTGTTATCCAAGGAACCCACATTATAAGCAGCCGATGACGTGTTATCCAAGGAACCCACATTATAAGCAGCCGATGTGTTATCCAAGGAACCCACATTATAAGCAGCCGATGACGTGGTATCTAAGGAACCCACATTATAAGCAGCCGATGACGTGTTATCCAAGGAACCCACATTATAAGCGACCGATGTGTTATCCAAGGAACCCACATTATAAGCAGCCGATGACGTGGTATCTAAGGAACCCACATTATAAGCAGCCGATGACGTGTTATCCAAGGAACCCACATTATAAGCAGCCGATGATGTGGTATCCAAGGAACCCACATTATAAGCAGCCGATGATGTGGTATCCAAGGAACCCACATTATAAGCAGCCGATGACGTGGTATCCAAGGAACCCACATTATAAGCAGCCGATGATGTGGTATCCAAGGAACCCACATTATAAGCAGCCGATGACGTGGTATCTAAGGAACCCACATTATAAGCAGCCGATGATGTGGTATCCAAGGAACCCACATTATAAGCAGCCGATGACGTGTTATCCAAGGAACCCACATTATAAGCAGCCGATGACGTGGTATCTAAGGAACCCACATTATAAGCAGCCGATGACGTGGTATCCAAGGAACCCACATTATAAGCAGGCGATGACGTGGTATCCAAGGAACCCACATTATAAGCAGCCGATGACGTGGTATCCAAGGAACCCACATTATAAGCAGGCGATGACGTGGTATCCAAGGAACCCACATTATAAGCAGCCGATGACGTGGTATCCAAGGAACCCACATTATAAGCAGCCGATGACGTGGTATCCAAGGAACCCACATTATAAGCAGCCGATGACGTGGTATCCAAGGAACCCACATTATAAGCAGCCGATGACGTGGTATCCAAGGAACCCACATTATAAGCAGGCGATGACGTGGTATCCAAGGAACCCACATTATAAGCAGCCGATGACGTGGTATCCAAGGAACCCACATTATAAGCAGCCGATGACGTGGTATCCAAGGAACCCACATTATAAGCAGGCGATGACGTGGTATCCAAGGAACCCACATTATAAGCAGCCGATGACGTGTTATCCAAGGAACCCACATTATAAGCAGGCGATGACGTGGTATCCAAGGAACCCACATTATAAGCAGCCGATGACGTGTTATCCAAGGAACGCACATTATAAGCAGCCGATGACGTGGTATCCAAGGAACCCACATTATAAGCGACCGATGACGTGGTATCCAAGGAACCCACATTATAAGCAGCCGATGACGTGTTATCCAAGGAACCCACATTATAAGCAGCCGATGACGTGGTATCCAAGGAACCCACATTATAAGCAGCCGATGACGTGGTATCCAAGGAACCCACATTATAAGCAGGCGATGACGTGGTATCCAAGGAACCCACATTATAAGCATCCGATGACGTGGTATCCAAGGAACCCACATTATAAGCAGGCGATGACGTGGTATCCAAGGAACCCACATTATAAGCAGCCGATGACGTGGTATCCAAGGAACCCACATTATAAGCAGCCGATGACGTGGTATCCAAGGAACCCACATTATAAGCAGCCGATGACGTGGTATCCAAGGAACCCACATTATAAGCAGGCGATGACGTGGTATCCAAGGAACCCACATTATAAGCAGCCGATGACGTGGTATCCAAGGAACCCACATTATAAGCAGCCGATGACGTGGTATCCAAGGAACCCACATTATAAGCAGCCGATGACGTGGTATCTAAGGAACCCACATTATAAGCGACCGATGACGTGGTATCCAAGGAACCCACATTATAAGCAGCCGATGACGTGTTATCCAAGGAACCCACATTATAAGCAGCCGATGACGTGGTATCCAAGGAACCCACATTATAAGCAGCCGATGACGTGATATCCAAGGAACCCACATTATAAGCAGCCGATGACGTGGTATCCAAGGAACCCACATTATAAGCAGGCGATGACGTGGTATCCAAGGAACCCACATTATAAGCAGCCGATGATGTGGTATCCAAGGAACCCACATTATAAGCAGCCGATTATGTGGTATCCAAGGAACCCACATTATAAGCAGCCGATGTGTTAACGAAGGAACTCACATTATAAGCAGCCGATGACGTGATATCCAAGGAACCCACATTATAAGCAGCCGATGTCGTGTTATCCAAGGAACCCACATTATAAGCAGCCGATGACGTGTTATCCAAGGAACCCACATTATAAGCAGCCGATGACGTGGTATCCAAGGAACCCACATTATAAGCAGCCGATGACGTGGTATCTAAGGAACCCACATTATAAGCAGCCGATGACGTGGTATCTAAGGAACCCACATTATAAACAGCCGATGACGTGGTATCTAAGGAACCCACATTATAAGCAGCCGATGACGTGGTATCTAAGGAACCCACATTATAAGCAGCCGATGTGTTATCCAAGGAACCCACATTATAAGCAGCCGATGACGTGGTATCGAAGGAACCCACATTATAAGCAGCCGATGATGTGGTATCTAAGGAACCCACATTATAAGCAGCCGATGTGTTATCCAAGGAACCCACATTATAAGCAGCCGATGACGTGGTATCGAAGGAACCCACATTATAAGCAGGCGATGACGTGGTATCCAAGGAACCCACATTATAAGCAGCCGATGACGTGTTATCCAAGGAACCCACATTATAAGCAGGCGATGACGTGGTATCCAAGGAACCCACATTATAAGCAGCCGATGACGTGTTATCCAAGGAACGCACATTATAAGCAGCCGATGACGTGGTATCCAAGGAACCCACATTATAAGCGACCGATGACGTGGTATCCAAGGAACCCACATTATAAGCAGCCGATGACGTGTTATCCAAGGAACCCACATTATAAGCAGCCGATGACGTGGTATCCAAGGAACCCACATTATAAGCAGCCGATGACGTGGTATCCAAGGAACCCACATTATAAGCAGGCGATGACGTGGTATCCAAGGAACCCACATTATAAGCATCCGATGACGTGGTATCCAAGGAACCCACATTATAAGCAGGCGATGACGTGGTATCCAAGGAACCCACATTATAAGCAGCCGATGACGTGGTATCCAAGGAACCCACATTATAAGCAGCCGATGACGTGGTATCCAAGGAACCCACATTATAAGCAGCCGATGACGTGGTATCCAAGGAACCCACATTATAAGCAGGCGATGACGTGGTATCCAAGGAACCCACATTATAAGCAGCCGATGACGTGGTATCCAAGGAACCCACATTATAAGCAGCCGATGACGTGGTATCTAAGGAACCCACATTATAAGCGACCGATGACGTGGTATCCAAGGAACCCACATTATAAGCAGCCGATGACGTGTTATCCAAGGAACCCACATTATAAGCAGCCGATGACGTGGTATCCAAGGAACCCACATTATAAGCAGCCGATGACGTGATATCCAAGGAACCCACATTATAAGCAGCCGATGACGTGGTATCCAAGGAACCCACATTATAAGCAGCCGATGACGTGGTATCCAAGGAACCCACATTATAAGCAGGCGATGACGTGGTATCCAAGGAACCCACATTATAAGCAGCCGATGATGTGGTATCCAAGGAACCCACATTATAAGCAGCCGATTATGTGGTATCCAAGGAACCCACATTATAAGCAGCCGATGTGTTAACGAAGGAACCCACATTATAAGCAGCCGATGACGTGATATCCAAGGAACCCACATTATAAGCAGCCGATGTCGTGTTATCCAAGGAACCCACATTATAAGCAGCCGATGACGTGTTATCCAAGGAACCCACATTATAAGCAGCCGATGACGTGGTATCCAAGGAACCCACATTATAAGCAGCCGATGACGTGGTATCTAAGGAACCCACATTATAAGCAGCCGATGACGTGGTATCTAAGGAACCCACATTATAAACAGCCGATGACGTGGTATCTAAGGAACCCACATTATAAGCAGCCGATGACGTGGTATCTAAGGAACCCACATTATAAGCAGCCGATGTGTTATCCAAGGAACCCACATTATAAGCAGCCGATGACGTGGTATCGAAGGAACCCACATTATAAGCAGCCGATGATGTGGTATCTAAGGAACCCACATTATAAGCAGCCGATGTGTTATCCAAGGAACCCACATTATAAGCAGCCGATGACGTGGTATCGAAGGAACCCACATTATAAGCAGCCGATGACGTGTTATCCAAGGAACCCACATTATAAGCAGCCGATGTCGTGTTATCCAAGGAACCCACATTATAACCAGCCGATGACGTGTTATCCAAGGAACCCACATCATAAGCAGCCGATGACGTGGTATCTAAGGAACCCACATTATAAGCAGCCGATGACGTGGTATCCAAGGAACCCACATTATAAGCAGGCGATGACGTGGTATCCAAGGAACCCACATTATAAGCAGGCGATGACGTGGTATCCAAGGAACCCACAATATAAGCAGCCGATGATGTGGTATCCAAGGAACCCACAATATAAGCAGCCGATGATGTGGTATCCAAGGAACCCACATTATAAGCGGCCGATGACGTGGTATCTAAGGAACCCACATTATAAGCAGGCGATGACGTGGTATCCAAGGAACCCACAATATAAGCAGCCGATGATGTGGTATCCAAGGAACCCACAATATAAGCAGCCAATGACGTGTTATCCAAGAACCCACATTATAAGCAGCCGATGATGTGGTATCCAAGGAACCCACATTATAAGCAGCCGATGATGTGGTATCCAAGGAACCCACATTATAAGCAGCCGATGACGTGTTATCCAAGGAACCCACATTATAAGCAGCCAATGACGTGTTATCCAAGAACCCACATTATAAGCGACCGATGACGTGGTATCTAAGGAACCCACATTATAAGCAGCCGATGACGTGTTATCCAAGGAACCCACATTATAAGCAGCCAATGACGTGTTATCCAAGAACCCACATTATAAGCGACCGATGACGTGGTATCTAAGGAACCCACATTATAAGCAGCCAATGACGTGTTATCCAAGAACCCACATTATAAGCGACCGATGACGTGGTATCTAAGGAACCCACATTATAAGCAGCCGATGACGTGTTATCCAAGGAACCCACATTATAAGCAGCCGATGTCGTGTTATCCAAGGAACCCACATTATAAGCAGCCGATGACGTGTTATCCAAGGAACCCACATTATAAGCAGCCGATGACGTGTTATCCAAGGAACCCACATTATAAGCAGCCGATGACGTGTTATCCAAGAACCCACATTATAAGCGACCGATGACGTGGTATCTAAGGAACCCACATTATAAGCAGCCGATGACGTGTTATCCAAGGAACCCACATTATAAGCAGCCGATGTCGTGTTATCCAAGGAACCCACATTATAACCAGCCGATGACGTGTTATCCAAGGAACCCACATCATAAGCAGCCGATGACGTGGTATCTAAGGAACCCACATTATAAGCAGCCGATGACGTGGTATCCAAGGAACCCACATTATAAGCAGCCGATGTCGTGTTATCCAAGGAACCCACATTATAAGCAGCCGATGACGTGTTATCCAAGGAACCCACATTATAAGCAGCCGATGACGTGTTATCCAAGGAACCCACATTATAAGCAGCCGATGACGTGTTATCCAAGGAACCCACATTATAAGCAGCCGATGACGTGTTATCCAAGAACCCACATTATAAGCGACCGATGACGTGGTATCTAAGGAACCCACATTATAAGCAGCCGATGACGTGTTATCCAAGGAACCCACATTATAAGCAGCCGATGTCGTGTTATCCAAGGAACCCACATTATAACCAGCCGATGACGTGTTATCCAAGGAACCCACATCATAAGCAGCCGATGACGTGGTATCTAAGGAACCCACATTATAAGCAGCCGATGACGTGGTATCCAAGGAACCCACATTATAAGCAGCCGATGACGTGGTATCTAAGGAACCCACATTATAAGCAGCCGATGACGTGTTATCCAAGGAACCCACATTATAAGCAGCCGATGACGTGGTATCTAAGGAGCCCACATTATAAGCAGCCGATGACGTGTTATCCAAGGAACCCACATTATAAGCAGCCGATGGCGTGTTATCCAAGGAACCCACATTATAAGCAGCCGATGACGTGGTATCTAAGGAACCCACATTATAAGCAGGCGATGACGTGTTATCCAAGGAACCCACATTATAAGCAGCCGATGACGTGTTATCCAAGGAACCCACATTATAAGCAGCCGATGACGTGGTATCTAAGGAACCCACAATATAAGCAGCCAATGACGTGTTATCCAAGAACCCACATTATAAGCGGCCGATGACGTGGTATCTAAGGAACCCACATTATAAGCAGCCGATGACGTGTTATCCAAGGAACCCACATTATAAGCAGCCGATGACGTGGTATCTAAGGAACCCACATTATAAGCAGCCGATGACGTGTTATCCAAGGAACCCACATTATAAGCAGCCGATGACGTGTTATCCAAGGAACCCACATTATAAGCAGCCGATGGCGTGTTATCCAAGGAACCCACATTATAAGCAGCCGATGACGTGGTATCTAAGGAACCCACATTATAAGCAGCCGATGACGTGTTATCCAAGGAACCCACATTATAAGCAGCCGATGACGTGTTATCCAAGGAACCCACATTATAAGCAGCCGATGACGTGGTATCTAAGGAACCCACAATATAAGCAGCCAATGACGTGTTATCCAAGAACCCACATTATAAGCGGCCGATGACGTGGTATCTAAGGAACCCACATTATAAGCAGCCGATGACGTGTTATCCAAGGAACCCACATTATAAGCAGCCGATGATGTGGTATCCAAGGAACCCACATTATAAGCAGCCGATGATGTGGTATCCAAGGAACCCACATTATAAGCAGCCGATGATGTGGTATCCAAGGAACCCACATTATAAGCAGCCGATGACGTGTTATCCAAGGAACCCACATTATAAGCAGCCAATGACGTGTTATCCAAGAACCCACATTATAAGCGACCGATGACGTGGTATCTAAGGAACCCACATTATAAGCAGCCGATGACGTGTTATCCAAGGAACCCACATTATAAGCAGCCAATGACGTGTTATCCAAGAACCCACATTATAAGCGACCGATGACGTGGTATCTAAGGAACCCACATTATAAGCAGCCAATGACGTGTTATCCAAGAACCCACATTATAAGCGACCGATGACGTGGTATCTAAGGAACCCACATTATAAGCAGCCGATGACGTGTTATCCAAGGAACCCACATTATAAGCAGCCGATGTCGTGTTATCCAAGGAACCCACATTATAACCAGCCGATGACGTGTTATCCAAGGAACCCACATCATAAGCAGCCGATGACGTGGTATCTAAGGAACCCACATTATAAGCAGCCGATGACAAGGTATCCAAGGAACCCACATTATAAGCAGCCGATGACGTGGCATCTAAGGAACCCACATTATAAGCAGCCGATGACGTGTTATCCAAGGAACCCACATTATAAGCAGCCGATGGCGTGTTATCCAAGGAACCCACATTATAAGCAGCCGATGACGTGGTATCTAAGGAACCCACATTATATGCAGCCGATGACGTGTTATCCAAGGAACCCACATTATAAGCAGCCGATGACGTGTTATCCAAGGAACCCACATTATAAGCAGCCGATGACGTGGTATCTAAGGAACCCACAATATAAGCAGCCAATGACGTGTTATCCAAGAACCCACATTATAAGCGGCCGATGACGTGGTATCTAAGGAACCCACATTATAAGCAGCCGATGACGTGTTATCCAAGGAACCCACATTATAAGCAGCCGATGATGTGGTATCCAAGGAACCCACATTATAAGCAGCCGATGATGTGGTATCCAAGGAACCCACATTATAAGCAGCCGATGATGTGGTATCCAAGGAACCCACATTATAAGCAGCCGATGACGTGTTATCCAAGGAACCCACATTATAAGCAGCCAATGACGTGTTATCCAAGAACCCACATTATAAGCGACCGATGACGTGGTATCTAAGGAACCCACATTATAAGCAGCCAATGACGTGTTATCCAAGGAACCCACATTATAAGCAGCCAATGACGTGTTATCCAAGAACCCACATTATAAGCGACCGATGACGTGGTATCTAAGGAACCCACATTATAAGCAGCCGATGATGTGGTATCCAAGGAACCCACATTATAAGCAGCCGATGATGTGGTATCCAAGGAACCCACATTATAAGCAGCCGATGATGTGGTATCCAAGGAACCCACATTATAAGCAGCCGATGACGTGGTATCTAAGGAACCCACATTATAAGCAGCCGATGACGTGTTATCCAAGGAACCCACATTATAAGCAGCCGATGATGTGGTATCCAAGGAACCCACATTATAAGCAGCCGATGATGTGGTATCCAAGGAACCCACATTATAAGCAGCCGATGATGTGGTATCCAAGGAACCCACATTATAAGCAGCCGATGACGTGTTATCCAAGGAACCCACATTTTAAGCAGCCAATGACGTGTTATCCAAGAACCCACATTATAAGCGACCGATGACGTGGTATCTAAGGAACCCACATTATAAGCAGCCGATGACGTGTTATCCAAGGAACCCACATTATAAGCAGCCAATGACGTGTTATCCAAGAACCCACATTATAAGCGACCGATGACGTGGTATCTAAGGAACCCACATTATAAGCAGCCGATGATGTGGTATCCAAGGAACCCACATTATAAGCAGCCGATGATGTGGTATCCAAGGAACCCACATTATAAGCAGCCGATGACGTGGTATCCAAGGAACCCACATTATAAGCAGCCGATGAAGTGGTATCTAAGGAACCCACATTATAAGCAGCCGATGATGTGTTAACGAAGGAACCCACATTATAAGCAGCCGATGACGTGGTATCTAAGGAACCCACATTATAAGCAGCCGATGACGTGTTATCCAAGGAACCCACATTATAAGCAGCCGATGACGTGGTATCTAAGGAACCCACATTATAAGCAGCCGATGATGTGGTATCCAAGGAACCCACATTATAAGCAGCCGATGATGTGGTATCCAAGGAACCCACATTATAAGCAGCCGATGACGTGGTATCCAAGGAACCCACATTATAAGCAGCCGATGACGTGGTATCCAAGGAACCCACATTATAAGCGACCGATGACGTGGTATCTAAGGAACCCACATTATAAGCAGCCGATGATGTGGTATCCAAGGAACCCACATTATAAGCAGCCGATGATGTGGTATCCAAGGAACCCACATTATAAGCAGCCGATGATGTGTTATCCAAGGAACCCACATTATAAGCAGCCGATGATGTGGTATCTAAGGAACCCACATTATAAGCAGCCGATGACGTGGTATCTAAGGAGCCCACATTATAAGCAGCCGATGATGTGGTATCTAAGGAACCCACATTATAAGCAGCCGATGTCGTGTTATCCAAGGAACCCACATTATAAGCGACCGATGACGTTGTATCTAAGGAACCCACATTATAAGCAGCCGATGATGTGGTATCCAAGGAACCCACATTATAAGCAGCCGATGATGTGGTATCCAAGGAACCCACATTATAAGCAGCCGATGACGTGGTATCCAAGGAACCCACATTATAAGCAGCCGATGATGTGGTATCCAAGGAACCCACATTATAAGCAGCCGATGATGTGTTATCCAAGGAACCCACATTATAAGCAGCCGATGATGTGGTATCCAAGGAACCCACATTATAAGCAGCCGATGACGTGGTATCTAAGGAACCCACATTATAAGCAGCCGATGACGTGGTATCTAAGGAACCCACATTATAAGCGACCGATGACGTGGTATCTAAGGAACCCACATTATAAGCAGCCGATGACGTGTTATCCAAGGAACCCACATTATAAGCAACCGATGACGTGGTATCCAAGGAACCCACATTATAAGCAGCCGATGATGTGGTATCCAAGGAACCCACATTATAAGCAGCCGATGTGTTAACGAAGGAACCCACATTATAAGCAGCCGATGGCGTGGTATCTAAGGAACCCACATTATAAGCAGCCGATGTCGTGTTATCCAAGGAACCCACATTATAAGCAACCGATGACGTGGTATCCAAGGAACCCACATTATAAGCAGCCGATGATGTGGTATCCAAGGAACCCACATTATAAGCAGCCGATGTGTTAACGAAGGAACCCACATTATAAGCAGCCGATGATGTGGTATCTAAGGAACCCACATTATAAGCAGCCGATGTCGTGTTATCCAAGGAACCCACATTATAAGCGACCGATGACGTTGTATCTAAGGAACCCACATTATAAGCAGCCGATGATGTGGTATCCAAGGAACCCACATTATAAGCAGCCGATGTCGTGTTATCCAAGGAACCCACATTATAAGCGACCGATGACGTTGTATCTAAGGAACCCACATTATAAGCAGCCGATGATGTGGTATCCAAGGAACCCACATTATAAGCAGCCGATGATGTGGTATCCAAGGAACCCACATTATAAGCAGCCGATGACGTGGTATCCAAGGAACCCACATTATAAGCAGCCGATGATGTGGTATCCAAGGAACCCACATTATAAGCAGCCGATGATGTGTTATCCAAGGAACCCACATTATAAGCAGCCGATGATGTGGTATCCAAGGAACCCACATTATAAGCAGCCGATGACGTGGTATCTAAGGAACCCACATTATAAGCAGCCGATGACGTGGTATCTAAGGAACCCACATTATAAGCGACCGATGACGTGGTATCTAAGGAACCCACATTATAAGCAGCCGATGACGTGTTATCCAAGGAACCCACATTATAAGCAACCGATGACGTGGTATCCAAGGAACCCACATTATAAGCAGCCGATGATGTGGTATCCAAGGAACCCACATTATAAGCAGCCGATGTGTTAACGAAGGAACCCACATTATAAGCAGCCGATGGCGTGTTATCCAAGGAACCCACATTATAAGCAGGCGATGTGTTAACGAAGGAACCCACATTATAAGCAGCCGATGACGTGGTATCCAAGGAACCCACATTATAAGCAGCCGATGAAGTGGTATCTAAGGAACCCACATTATAAGCAGCCGATGATGTGTTAACGAAGGAACCCACATTATAAGCAGCCGATGACGTGGTATCTAAGGAACCCACATTATAAGCAGCCGATGACGTGTTATCCAAGGAACCCACATTATAAGCAGCCGATGACGTGTTAACGAAGGAACTCACATTATAAGCAGCCGATGGCGTGTTATCCAAGGAACCCACATTATAAGCAGCCGATGACGTGTTATCCAAGGAACCCACATTATAAGCAGCCGATGACGTGGTATCTAAGGAACCCACATTATAAGCAGCTGATGACGTGGTATCTAAGGAACCCACATTATAAGCAGCCGATGACGTGGTATCCAAGGAACCCCCATTATAAGCAGCCAGTGATGTTTAACAAGCCTTTAACCCCTTCAGGACGGGTGACGGACGAGGTCCGTCATCCTGGGGATGCCTTTAACAACGGGTGACGGACCTCGTCCGTCACGGGGTAAAATTAACGCCGCGATCGCGCAGTGCCGGCGATCGCGGGGTTAACGCTGTTGCTGGGTCCCTCTGAGTCAGGGGCAGACCAGCAACAGCAAATCGCGATGTCCCAGCACATGTGATCGCTGTGACAGCCAGTCACAGCGGTCACAATACTGCTGGGATATCTGATCCGCCTCCCTCCACCTCTTGTGGGTTTGTGAAGTGGAGAGAGAGGGATCGTTGCAACATTGTGTCTCAGAAATATACTGAATATCTTTAAAGGGTTCCTAATCCCTTTCCCCTTCCTTTAAAAAAAAATATTAACCCTTTCCCTGCTGCTTTATCACTGCTAGCAGTGATCAATATACAGGTCACAGTACTTTACTGTGATCTATTTTTTTTTTACACTTAAGGGTTAAATTTTATTTTTTTGTAACCCTAAGGGGTTCAATTTTATTCTTTTATTTTATTAATTTGTGATTTAGTTAGTTGGTGGGTGGAATTTAGTGGTAATTTGGGGAATTTAGTTAGGGGTTAAAAAAAAAAAAAAAACAAGTTTAGTTATTTAGTTAAAGTTTTCTTAGCTGTGTTAACTGTATTAAAAATGTTGCGAAAGTATAGCGCAGAGGAGGCTTATGCCCTGTTAGCCGCCGACTCAGAGGCGACCGACACTGCCTCAGAGAGTGACGCAGGGAGTGACGCAGGGGACAGGGACTATGTGCCAGATAGTGCAGTAACATCAGAGGAAATCGCTGATTCCCCTAATGTTCAATATGGCGCAGATGACTGGGTACCCCCTAATCATTTTTCGCCAGACATCCCAGTGTTCACTGCCAATCCTGGCATACAGGCTGACCTGTCTGGCTATAATGCGCTGGATTGTATGGAGCTGTTTTTGGGGGATGATTTTTTGGGGGAGGTAGTTACCCAGACGAATCTGTATGCGGAGCAATATCTTGCACGCAACCAAGACTCCCGAATCGCCAGGACAGAGAGATGGTACCCAACCAGTGTGCCAGAAATTAAACAATTCTGGGCACTGACCATGTTAATGGGGGTAGTTAAAAAGCCCACAATTAGAATGTACTGGACTAAAAATCCTATTTTTAATACCCCCATTTTTTCCCAGACTATGCATAGGGAGATATATGAGGACATACTGTGTTTTATGCATTTTAATGACAATATGAAGTGCCCCCCAAAAGGTCATCCGCAGTATGACATTCTTTATAAAATACGCCCTCTAATTTCCCACTTAAATGAAAAATTTGCCACTATTTACACCCCCAAAAAACAAATTTCAATTGATGAGTCCCTCATGAAATATAAGGGAAGACTGGGATTTAGACAATACATCCCATCCAAAAGATCCCGGTATGGGATAAAATTTTATAAATTATGTGAAAGTGGCAGTGGCTATGTATACACCTTCCGTGTATACGAAGGAAGGGATAGCCACCTTGATCCCCCAGGTTGCCCAGATATAATAGGGACAAGTGGGAAAATTGTCTGGGACTTAATAATGCCATCACTCAACAAAGGTTATCACTTATACATCGATAACTTTTATAACAGCATCCCACTCTTACAAATGCTGTACTGTTTTGAGACCGTGGCCTGTGGCACTATCAGGAAGAGTCGCACAGGTTTCCCAAAGGCTCTAGCAGAAAAAAAATTTAAAAAGGGGGAAACAGCAGCTCTCTGCCAGAATGAACTGCTGGCACTCAAGTACCGCGATAAAAAGGAGGTTTTCATCCTAACTACGATCCATGGGGAAAACACTCGCAGGGTCGCAGTTCGTGGCAGAGAGGAATATAAACGGGTGCCAGTCTGCATTCAGCAATATAATCGGCACATGGGGGGAGTTGATCTATCCGATCAACTAATGCAGCCGTATCTAATCATGCGCAAAACCAGGGCATGGTACAAAAAAGTGGGCATATATATAATGCAGACGGCAGTCCACAATGCCTTTATTATTTTTAAAAAGGCAAATGCTGAGCTGAAATGCACATTCCTTTCATTTCAATTTCAGCTCATTTCTGGGTTACTTGAGTGCCACAGAGGGGGACCATCAGTGGAGCCTAGCAGAAGAATGGAGGCAGGTCACTTCTGCTTTAAGATTCCACCAACCCCTAAAAAACAAAACCCCCAGAAAAGGTGCAGGGTGTGTTACAAGAGGGGCGTAAGAGTTGAGACCAGCTATTACTGCCCTGATTGCCCCTCTCAGCCCGGCCTATGTATTGGCCATTGTTTTAAAGTTTTCCACACCCAGGCCGAATAAGCAGACCCGTTTTGGGGTGTGATTTTAGTCAACTGTCTGGTTACCAAATCTTGGCTTTGTCTCCCGTTTATCCTGTCTTCTCTGATCCTTGACCTCGGCTTGTCCTATCGTTGTTCCGTTTCTCTTTACCCCTTTGTCTTCGGCTTGTACCTTGACTATTCTCTGCTTGTATAGCCCGGCCATTCTAAGGACCGGTATTACAAGTTTCTCTCTCTGTGTTCTCTCTCTTTGTGGTCTGTCTGTGTTTTGGAATCCGTGACAGCGTTGCCCGTGACACATTGTTGCACTAAGAGGACATAGCTGAGCAACATATTAGGTGTTATACTGCCATAGCACACATAAGGATTGCAAAATATACCGTAACATCTCCAAGCCTTTGTGGGGTAGTTTGAACTTAAAACCTGCTAAGATGCTTGGAAATTGCACATAGGCCGAGCGTCAAAATTCAAAATTCGGTAAAAACTGATATGGCTTGGTCTGCCCCTTCAACATCCACATATCCCCAAAAAGGGTACACATGGGGGTATTGCTGCACTAAGAGGACATAGCTGAGCAACATATTAGGTGTTCTACTGCCATAGCACACATAAGGATTACAAAATATACAGTAACATCTCCAAGTGTGTGTCAAAAAGGCAGAAAAAAATGCTAATTGTAACTAGACTTGGTACAAACTAACAAAAAAATGATCCTACGCTAAGGTTTACAATATGCCTTTGAAATAGCCTGGGGTGTCTACTTTAGGAAATGGTAGGCCTTCGTGTTTTTTTTTTTAACTTTCCAACTGCAATAATGCCCCAAATTGAAGCATAGGCCAATTAAATCCGTCTCTCAAAATTGTACTGTAAATACTGAAATGGATAGGTCTCCTATATGGCACTGTAGCTTCACGAAATAGTGCCAAAGACATACAATGGGGGTGTCATTTTACTCAGAAGACTTAGCTGAGCATAATTTGGGGGGTTTGAACTTAGTGGCACATGTGAAATATACACAATGCCTAGCAAAAATGCAATCCATATGTAAAAAACGCACAAAATTATTTTTTACCACATAATTTGGCATATATTGGTGAAAAAATGGGGGCATGTTAAGGCACAATATGCACTTTATGAGATAGCCTGGAGTGTCTACTTTTACAAATGGTAGGCCTTTGTGGGGGGTTTTTGAACAGTCAAACTGTTATAATACCCCAAATGGAAGCATAGGCTCATTAAATCCGTCTCTCAAAATTCTACTTTGAATACTGAAAAGGACAGGTCTCCTATATGGCACTGTAGCTTCACGAAATAGTGCCAAAGACATACAATGGGGGTGTCATTTTACTCAGCAGATGTAACTGAACACAAGATAAAACTTTGTACAGGAATAGCACACACCAACTTTACAAAATACACATGAGAAGTTCTTTGTTATAAGTTTGTGCGCCAAAAACAAAAAAAAACCACACAATTTTACTCCAATATTTAGCAGAGGTTGGCGGTAAAATGGCTACGTAGAAAGTGTCAAGACAACCTTAGGTAAATAGCCTGTGGTGTCTACTTTATATAAATATATACTTTTGTGTGGCAATTTTGTTTTCTTTTATTGCTATTAAGCTTACAAGACAAACATACCAAATTCTAAAATCGCTCCATATTAAAAGTTTATTTTACTCCTTGTGCTTTGTGACCTGTAACTACCAAAAAAAAACTTAAAATCCCAGACACATTATATATTCTGTAAATCAGAACAACTAAATGAATTTTTTTTTTTTTTTTAATTCTTTATTTTATTTGTGCATAGAATGAACAATCAGTTTTGTACTGCCACGACAGCTGGTATAAACACAAAAGAAACATGCGGTAATAGTAATGTGGCATAAGAAACACTGCACTTTTTTTTTTTATATAAACAGGCTTAAGTCACTACGGTAGTTATGTGGTTTTCATCATACAGGCTATACATTATCAACACCCAGTAGGGTGCTAGCTGCTTAATAAGATTGAACCATGTCACTTCGAGGTTAACTATGCTTAATACGATTCAACTATGCGTAATAATCTATTGCCCTGCTTGAGTGAAGAGTGGCGGTGTAAATATTCTAGGCTTTTACCAGGGAGAGACAGTGTGAGTCATGAGAGGAGTGACAGCAGGACATGAAAAATAAAAACAGTTAGAAAGACAATGAGAAAAACAAAATTCTGCTGTTCAGGATAATATTTCAATCACCTAAGGGTGGTCCAAGTAGGACTGCTAGGTTCTATATAGGCAATATAGAAATTAACTGTAAGACAAATATGGACAAACAGAAAAAGGAACGTTAAATCCCAGAAAATATAACTGTAACTGGCTGATAGCCTTGTTTTACTGGGTCTGGTGTGAGTCCGTTCATGGCGTTCAACCTATGCCGCTTAAAGTCCAGGTACAATGAGGGTGCCTGATACCAGTCCCTGTGTCCCCCACTTGCTCTCTCTGTGTGCGGTGCAGTGGCAGGGGCAGGTGTGTCCTCCGTTTGCCGTCGGTCTCGTCTGCCATGTGTCTTGAGGGGACTTTCCCAGGGTTGCGCTGCCCCCGACGGGTGAGTCTGGAGCTCCGCGGTCGAGGTGAGTAGGAATGTATGGGTGAAGCAGCGCCTTGTGTGAGGGGGGTGGCTGGGGCTGCTGATGTGCTAGCAGGTGGGGCATGTTGGTGTGACCTCGCTTGTGGCGAAGGGGCGCAAATGCTGGTGCCCAGGGTACCTGTTGTCGATTCTCGCCGTGCCGGTCCCCGGCGGGGAGGCTCCTTGGAGGTACGGGGGGGACATCCGCCCAGTCGGCGCCTGAGTGCCGGGCGAATCCAGGCCGCCACCATTTTAATTGCCACTTGAAAGAGTCTCCTCTGGGCATGAAACTGTGTCCAGAGGGTAGAGTAAATCCGCTTATAAAACTCCTGTGTTCGCCCAGGAGGTTTGATTGGTGCGTGGCTTGTGGCTTGCCGCGACCGTGTCGCCATTTTGTTTGGGCCTGAGCAGTCCCTTGTTGCCTTGGGTGGTAGCGTTGCAGTCTCGCTGTGCGGGTTCATCGCTTGTTGCCTGGGCGACCATGTTTGGATCGGGATAACCCCCACCGATCCGGGGGGGGGGGGGAGCATCATTCCGCCGGTGCTGTCGACGAGAGGACGGGGAGATCGGCCGCCTCTCCCCTGTTCCCGCGTCAGTAGGCCGCCTGCATGCATCCGTGGATTATGTGTATCGATTTTCACAAGACAGGTATCTTTGTGTTCAGTGGGGCACACTGAGCTCAGGCAGGGTATTCTGATGCTGGTGAGAGTCGCTTTTGCCTAGTTTTAGGGCAGTTTTCTCGATTTAGCTGCAGGAGCTCTGCAGCCATGCGTGTGATCAGGATGCTGGTCAGGCTCCGCCCCCCTAAATGAATTTATTTTTAATTACTTTCCTTAACCTGCACTAATTAGGCACACATTATTATTGCAAAAACTGTAAACAAAAAATCTAAATTTTTCATTTTTTTTGCATTTATATATATTACATCAAATTAAAGCCCTTTCTGTCCTTTAAAAAACAGTATATAATATGTGTCAGTGCAATAAATGAGAGAGATGCAAATTGCAGTTGAACGAAAACCGCAAGAAAATGCAAAAATTGCTTGTGTCATTAAGCGTAAGACAAGCTTCTGAAGCTGTGTCCTTTAGGGGTTAAAGAGTTTTTGTTACAGCAGTTATTTCATGTGAATGTTATTTATATTTCACAATCTGAGCGTATAAAGAACTTTTCCAGGTAATCTTCATGCTATAGTCTGTGTGAAAATGTAAAGCGCAAGTTTTATCGTATACTTTATTTTATTGGTATGTTTATGTGTAGTTCTTACGGCTTAGTAAATTGGATGGTGATCAGAAATCGAATCTTTCAGTAACCTTCCATTATAGAACATTTCCTGTGAAGAGTTAAAGTATCCGTTATCATTTAATTTCTCCATTATAATAAATTAAAATTTAAGTGAATATTGACCCTGTAGCTGGAATACACGAGATGGCCCACAGGCGGTAATCCTTGGACTCCATACAGTCCAGGTCCCACAACTTGTACCCATCAGAGAGCGACAAGAACAGAACGTTTCTTCCAACGGTTAACATGAGCTCTATGGCATAGCCAGTCTTATTGAATATGGGTACACCCAGAGCGGGCATATCTGGGTACAGTAGACAGAGCAGGCAAAAGCGGTGCTCTTGGTCTGGGGGGGGGGAAGAGAGATACAGAGGGTCGGGGGGGAAGAGAGATACAGAGGGTCGGGGGGGAAGAGAGATACAGAGGGTCGGGGGGGAAGAGAGATACAGAGGGTCGGGGGGGAAGAGAGATACAGAGGGTCGGGGGGGAAGAGAGATACAGAGGGTCGGGGGGGAAGAGAGATACAGAGGGTCGGGGGGGAAGAGAGATACAGAGGGTCGGGGGGGAAGAGAGATACAGAGGGTCGGGGGGGAAGAGAGATACAGAGGGTCGGGGGGGAAGAGAGATAAAGAGGGTCGGGGGGGAAGAGAGATACAGAGGGTCGGGGGGGAAGAGAGATACAGAGGGTCGGGGGGGAAGAGAGATACAGAGGGTCGGGGGGGAAGAGAGATACAGAGGGTCGGGGGGGAAGAGAGATACAGAGGGTCTGGTGGGAGGGGGGGGAGAAAGAGAGATACAGAGGGTCTGGTGGGAGGGGGGGGGGAGAAAGAGAGATACAGAGGGTCTGGTGGGAGGGGGGGGGAGAAAGAGAGATACAGAGGGTCTGGTGGGAGGGGGGGGGGAGAAAGAGAGATACAGAGGGTCTGGTGGGAGGGGGGGGGGAGAAAGAGAGATACAGAGGGTCTGGTGGGAGGGGGGGGGGAGAAAGAGAGATACAGAGGGTCTGGTGGGAGGGGGGGGGGAGAAAGAGAGATACAGAGGGTCGGGGGGGGGGAGAAAGAGAGATACAGAGGGTCGGGGGGGGGGAGAAAGAGAGATACAGAGGGTCGGGGGGGGGGGGAGAAAGAGAGATACAGAGGGTCGGGGGGGGGGGGGAGAAAGAGAGATACAGAGGGTCGGGGGGGGAGAAAGAGAGATACAGAGGGTCGGGGGGGGGAGAAAGAGAGATACAGAGGGTCGGGGGGGGGGGGGGAGAAAGAGAGATACAGAGGGTCGGGGGGGGGGGGGAGAAAGAGAGATACAGAGGGTCGGGGGGGGGGGGGAGAAAGAGAGATACAGAGGGTCGGGGGGGGGGGGGAGAAAGAGAGATACAGAGGGTCGGGGGGGGGGGGAGAAAGAGAGATACAGAGGGTCGGGGGGGGGGGGGAGAAAGAGAGATACAGAGGGTCGGGGGGGGGGGGGAGAAAGAGAGATACAGAGGGTCGGGGGGGGGGGGGAGAAAGAGAGATACAGAGGGTCGGGGGGGGGGGAGAAAGAGAGATACAGAGGGTCGGGGGGGGGGGGAGAAAGAGAGATACAGAGGGTCGGGGGGGGGGGGAGAAAGAGAGATACAGAGGGTCGGGGGGGGGGGGGGAGAAAGAGAGATACAGAGGGTCGGGGGGGGGGGGGAGAAAGAGAGATACAGAGGGTCGGGGGGGGGGGGGGGAGAAAGAGAGATACAGAGGGTCGGGGGGGGGGGGAGAAAGAGAGATACAGAGGGTCGGGGGGGGGGGGGAGAAAGAGAGATACAGAGGGTCGGGGGGGGGGGGAGAAAGAGAGATACAGAGGGTCGGGGGGGGGGGGAGAAAGAGAGATACAGAGGGTCGGGGGGGGGGGGAGAAAGAGACAGACAAAGGAGCTGGTGAGGGGAAAAAAGTCCAAAAGGGGGGTGTAAGACACAAAAACAGCAAATAATGCAAAAGGAGCTAAGAGAAGCGTGTGCATGTGTGGTTTTTGTTGTTGTTTTTTTCTCTTCTCGCTCTTCGCCGGTGTCACCTGCTCTCCCTGTAACTCAGTAATGCAGCAGAGGAGTCTATGCTGAAGAGCTGATTTACAGGTGAGAGAAAGACGTCTTAATAAATCGTGTTTTCTTCCAATAGACGCATTTTGCTGACACAATGTACAGATAGGTGTGATTCTGACATTAATATAAAAAATCTCAATGTATGCATTAGTAATATAAGATTTACACATGATTAATATACATGTATAATTCACAGACATTTTAATCAATATATAATAACATATAATGAATGAGAACGTACTGGACCAGTCGTGTTGTTAGGGTCACACTCCGTGTGAAATCGCACTCACAGGACTTCAAATTAAACAAGAGAACGTCGTTTTATACATTCACCATTTCAGTCCCATTACCAAACGTTCCTTAATACGTCGAGGTAGTCGGACTGAAACATTGATTATCTCGAATATACGTCTCCTTAAAATAAATTAGTTTTTTTTTTTTTTTAGGCCTCATTTTTTAAGTTAAAGTAATAGTTTTTAGTTTTCCATTTCGAATTGATCATTTCTGCCTCTATGTCTGTACACTATGTTGGTGCGACACATTATTGGGCTGGCATAGAATTTTTTTCCAGAGATGCTTTTAGTTCCTTATCTGGCACCTACCCACCTTCTTCATTCTAGGCACCCATATATTTTTCTACATATATGAACCCCAATACGTACAGAGTGTGAGCATGCGCGATCCACTCGCAGAAGAAGTCAAATTGTTATAAACGGTTTGAATACGTACATTGTGGGTGTGACACAATGTAGTAGTTATGGTGCAAGGCATGTTCCTTTAACGTAATTAGCTGGACGTTAAAGGTCCATATATATTTATTGCCATTTATATTCCCTAGAACATCAAAGTTTGACTAATGCCTATATTAATGAATGGAGTTTGTAGTTAATTTGGGGGGTAGCAGCTTTTGTTTTAAGGAGAAATCTGACATTTTATAGTCCGGAAGGGATTGTTTTGTTTTAAATTGGATACAATGAGAATATGACCACAGAACAACAAGGAACCTGCTATTATTAATCCCGAGACCAGCTTTACTTATCCATTCAAAGCCCTTAGTCTGCGCCAGCTTATCTAAGTGTTTCACTTAACTTTATTACCCTATGTTTTCGCTGTCTCTTTCGGTTACAGGATTATTTCTTACTTGATATGTGATAATATTTGTGTTATTCAGTGTGCTCTTATCAATTTATATACTTTGTGTGTATTGCACTTTTGTGTGGTGGAGTGACCCACATAGGTGATAGTAGCACCATATTTTATTGGGTAATACCAATCCTTATTTATTGTTGATTTTAATATAATCCGCAGTGCATCCCGCACATCACCCGCAGCCAGCCCCTTATATCCTAGACACCCCATGCCACTGGTGACGCCGAATAGAAAATGTCCCCCGTAATTTAAAGGGACACTCAGAGCATGCTGGGAGCTGGCCAGATATCCCAAGAATGTATTCTTTCCCTCCTCCCAGTAACATTCCAGATATTACCATGTGCAGCCAGCGATGCCGGGAGCGACCGCAAGCTATCGTACGGGTTACTGCGCAGGAAATTAATTTATAAAGTGCCATAGAATGGAGAAATACAGGACATTCTCTCATTATTCACATCCTCGTTCTAAAGTAAAAGCAGCGGTGGATTTATGACATAACCGTTATATAACGTATTTTACGCTCCAATCAAACTGTGAATCTGATTACTGGGCAGTTATCGCTGAATCCAGGGTTGGGAGTTTCCCAGTTCAGCTGTTTTTGCCAAGTTTTGGAAGCTGGTTGACAAATCCCCATAAATCTTTATTAACCCCTTAAGGACCAAACTTCTGGAATAAAAGGGGGTTCATGACATGTCACACGTCATGTGTCCTTAAGGGGTTAAAACGACTTCGCCTCGGCACTGAGCGACACTGGGGAGAATTTAATCATTTACTGAAAGAGAAATATAAAATGTACTTACATCCGATCATCCAGAATGTGTCGAAATAAGTGATACATCCAATTCATTTATCAAAAAGTACTTTAATATCTCCTTGACAAAAATAACCAATTCTAATGGTAGAAAATCGAATATTTGGTACAAACGCTCAGGACTAAAATGGCGAATTGTTGGTTTTAAATCTCCTTCGATCTCCTGACTCTTCAAGGAGGAATGGAAATAGTTAAAGCGTCATGTCCTGACCTGCTAGGAGTATCTGTTGGTTAAGTAATTTGTCAGTTCTAGTCTATGGTCATATTTAACACTAAAAGGTCTGCGGGATAAAAAATCACATAAAACAATACTGGATCTTTGGCGCTTTTGTAAAATATTTGGTAGAAAATGTTACTAAACCTTCGGTTATTTAAATGTGTATCGGGATCTGGGATAGTACGCAGGGCAATACCGCCAAGTCCGCTGCACGTTCGGTTTGAACTATTTGTCTATTTCGGCCTAAAATTTAAATTCACTTTGAATTCCCGACACCCTCTAATGAATGGCTCTACTAGACATGTTACTAAACCGTATACTGGGCAAAAAGGACAAGAACATTGGATGTTTTAGATCAATAGCTCGGCTGTTTTCCAACTCTACTTTTCATGTCCGTCCTTGACATTTTCAGATTTAGTGAATACACCACATGGGGTCTTTGTAATGAGCCTGTGTGTGTGTGTCTGTGTGCGCACAGCTTGCTGCTGCCTTTACAGATGTGAGGTAAGTTGTATACAGTGCCCTCTGCAGTGTGTGTGTGTGTGTGCGTGCGTGCGTGTGTTCATTCTGTATTTATGTACAGTGTTTGTGCATGAATACACAGAGTTGTCAGACCCGTCATGTTACACAAGACACGCTGATGGGCCAGAGCTTGGAAACTGCCGAGTGTTAGAACACAGAAATAAAATCCTACAGAAAGAATCCCTTCCTGATAAAGTGTTCTCACTGCCGTTCAGCACTTTTCATGCTCTGTTTATCCGCACGTTGTTGTTGTGGTGCGTCCAGTACAACATGGAGGATCTAGTTGGTTTAATGCCGCATCTTATAAGGTAATTGTATAGAGCAATCTGTCATTACCGCCGGCAGTGCTCCGTGGTGATATTCGGCAAGGGATACGCAAAGAGCGAGAAATCTAATATATACTTTGGTAAAAGATCTTTAAGTAAACCTCTGGGAGTATTGCAGATAAAATAATTCAGTGTATCCTTTGTGACTGGCTTATACCATGCTTGTCTCTCGGGAAACTGTATGTACTTTGGGGCGTTTATCCTCTCCAGGACGTAATGGGAATCCGCTCTAAGTCTCTCGTAGGAGCCGAGGAAGTCATAGCGCACGGCGCAGGGTTGGCACAGGTTGTAGATGGGCATCCAGTGCTCGTTCATGTGCTCCACGTCCTCATCCAGCAAATAGCGCACAAACTCCGAAAAAGTCACATCATCCCCAGCCGTGGAGCTCGTACTGTGCTTCCTGTACCTTCGGATGATCTCCACCCCATACTTCTGCTGGTATTCTTTAATCTCCCCAAATTTATTCCTGTATGCGGAGAGGAGCCGCTCCATGGGGTCCCTAACAAACATAAACTTGAAATAGTGTTTCAGGCGATGTTTGATCTCGTCCACACTAAAATCGGAGAGAAACAGCAAGTCGTTCTTGTGGTCCATCTTCATCTTGACGTCCACATTTTCCAGGGAGCCGTCCAGAACCTTGAGAACCCTTTTCCAGTTGGAACAAGCTACCTTGGGCACGTAGCAATACAGGAACTTGTACTTCTCATTGACCAGGATGTGTTTGAGGACAGTCCTTCTCTGGGCAGTGGGCAGATGCCACACGCTACGTGGCATGTCCTTTTGGCCACAGATGCTGTTCAGGGTCCGGTTCCTGATGTCCTGGAGAATCTGGTGGTCCACGTCTCCTTCATCAAAGCTCTCCGCACTGTGTCGCCTGTGTGACCGCCATGCCTGGTCACCCACGGGTGGGGGTGTCTTCACCTCTTCCAGGATGCCTTTCTCTATCATAAGAAGCAAACCGCTGGACGCCACAATGACCCCAAACATCAGCATTGTGGGGAGGAGGTTGCTGTGGCCCCTGGTACGAGACAGAGGGTGGGAGGCAATCCGTCTCAGTGCCACAGTGTTCCCCCAAGCTGGGGGCCCGTCGGCTGCCATGTGGAACCCTTCCGGCAGCTGGCAGAGAGGGCGAGGGAACATGGCCCAGGGTTCACAGGGGGTGACAGCAGCCGGATCCTGCCCCTCTTATTGCTGTGCTAAACATGTTCTCTGTAGGGCCCCTCTGCATTCTGCCAGCACAGCAGCTCCCAGCCAGCCCCCCCTCCTGTCTGGAAACAGGAACACAAAGACAGGAAGAGGAGGCTCTCCAGGCAGGGGTCACACTGCGAGCTCAGACCCCCACACTAACTATCAGCATCTCACTGGGGGCACAGAGACTGCTGGGATATAACCAAGGTTCTTATCAGACAAAATGGGCAACCCTTCTCCCTGATCTGTGCTGAGCTGACTCTCTACCTGAGCTATAAAGCAGGGGGGCAGCTGTGAAGAACAGAGGGGGGGGGGGGTGGGAGGGGGGACAGCTGTGCAGAAGGGGGGGAGAGGGAGGGGGAGCTTTCACTGGAGAGTTTTGAAAAGCAGAAATAAAAATATCAGTTTGTAGTCCTGACCAGATATATTATAATATACTATAAAATCTTAATGTAATACAATGTAACATAATATAACACAACTAACTATGAAATAACATATAGCTTTATAGTATGTTATAGGTTATATAATATTTATAGTTTGTTGTGCTATATTATTGTAACTTGTATTATAGTATGTTAAATGACATAGTATGTGAATGGGGGGCAGGGTTAGTAAGTTGTGCAGAGCTGGGAGGGGGTTATTAGGATGTGCAGAGCAGGGAGGGGGTTATTAGGATGTGCAGAGCAGGGAGGGGGTTATTAGGATGTGCAGAGCAGGGAGGGGGTTATTAGGATGTGCAGAGCAGGGAGGGGGTTATTAGGATCTGCAGAGCAGGGAGGGGGTTATGTTCTGCAGAGCAGGGAGGGGGTTATTAGGATGTGCAGAGCAGGGAGGGGGTTATTAGGATCTGCAGAGCAGAGAGGGGGTTATTAGGATCTGCAGAGCAGGGAGGGGGTTATTGGGATGTGCAGAGCAGGGAGGGGGTTATTAGGATGTGCAGAGCAGGGAGGGGGTTATTAGGATGTGCAGAGCAGGGAGGGGGTTATTAGGATGTGCAGAGCAGGGAGGGGGTTATTATGATCTGCAGAGCAGGGAGGGGGTTATTAGGATGTGCAGAGCAGGGAGGGGGTTATTAGGATGTGCAGAGCAGGGAGGGGGTTATTGGGATCTGCAGAGCAGGGAGGGGGTTATTATGATCTGCCGAGCAGGGAGGGGGTTATTATGATCTGCAGAGCAGGGAGGGGGTTATTAGGATGTGCAGAGCAGGGAGGGGGTTATTATGATCTGCAGAGCAGGGAGGGGGTTAGTAAAATGTGCAGAGCAGGGAGGGGGTTATTATGATCTGCAGAGCAGGGAGGGGGTTATTAGGATGTGCAGAGCAGGGAGGGGGTTATTATGATCTGCAGAGCAGGGAGGGGGTTAGTAAAATGTGCAGAGCAGGGAGGGGGCCAGGTTGTGAAGGGGGAAGGGATAGTAAGATGTGCGGGGGGGAGGGGGTTGCTTAGAACATAGAATACTAATATATAATATTCCATAATGATATTTGTACCTTAGTGTAATTTCTGTATCTGAAGGTTATGTATGGAATGTATCTCCCTGGTAAAACATTACTGATACATTAACCCTTTCACTGAAATTAATATAAATCTTTGCACTGGTTTTTATTTAATTAATCGTTCTGGGTTTTATTCCTTATTACTCCAAAACACGGATAAAGAAATAAAAAATCATAAACTCAATAAAATGAATCGCTTATCTATCGAGTTATTTTTAAGGTGAAAAAAGTTAGTAAATTTTATCTCAAGACAAACTACTACATTTAGGTCAATAACTAAACAATTATAAATATAAATTCTATTCAAGAATACGCAAAAATAAAAATTTTAAAACTGTGTATAATTTTATATTCTCGTTTATATTTTTTAACATTTGCATAAAAATAATTGGTATAAAATATTAGAAATTATCCTTCTACTTACAATCCTTTAGATTCAGGAAAATAAATGTATTTTACTGTAGGTAACAAAATAAATTTATAAGGAAACTACTATAAGGTTATGGTGTAAGGAGGTCCCCTGTCTCCCCGCACACAGTGTATTATAACTGCAGCTATAAGGTTATGGTGTAAGGTGGTCCCCTGTCTCCCACACACAGTGTATTATAACTGCAGCTATAAGGTTATGGTGTAAGGAGGTCCCCTGTCTCCCCGCACACAGTGTATTATAACTGCAGCTATAAGGTTATGGTGTAAGGAGGTCCCCTGTCTCCCCGCACACAGTGTATTATAACTGCAGCTATAAGGTTATGGTGTAAGGAGGCCCCCTGTCTCCCCGCACACAGTGTATTATAACTGCAGCTATAAGGTTATGGTGTAAGGAGGCCCCCTGTCTCCGTGCACACAGTATTATAACTGCAGCTATAAGGTTATGGTGTAAGGAGGTCCCCTGTCTCCCTGCACACAGTGTATTATAACTGCAGCTATAAGGTTATGGTGTAAGGAGGTCCCCTGTCTCCCCGCACACAGTGGAATATAACTGCAGCTATAAGGTTATGGTGTAAGGAGGTCCCCTGTCTCCCCGCACACAGTGTATTATAACTGCAGCTATAAGGTTATGGTGTAAGGTGGTCCCCTGTCTCCCACACACAGTGTATTATAACTGCAGCTATAAGGTTATGGTGTAAGGAGGTCCCCTGTCTCCCCGCACACAGTGCATTATAACTGCAGCTATAAGGTTATGGTGTAAGGAGGTCCCCTGTCTCCCCGCACACAGTGTATTATAACTGCAGCTATAAGGTTATGGTGTAAGGAGGCCCCCTGTCTCCCCGCACACAGTGTATTATAACTGCAGCTATAAGGTTATGGTGTAAGGAGGCCCCCTGTCTCCGTGCACACAGTATTATAACTGCAGCTATAAGGTTATGGTGTAAGGAGGTCCCCTGTCTCCCTGCACACAGTGTATTATAACTGCAGCTATAAGGTTATGGTGTAAGGAGGTCCCCTGTCTCCCCGCACACAGTGGAATATAACTGCAGCTATAAGGTTATGGTGTAAGGAGGTCCCCTGTCTCCCCTCACACAGTGTATTATAACTGCAGCTATAAGGTTATGGTGTAAGGAGGTCCCCTGTCTCGCCGCACACAGCGTATTATAACTGCAGCAATAAGGTTATGGTGTAAGGAGGTCCCCTGTCTCCCCGCACACAGTGTATTATAACTGCAGCAATAAGGTTATGGTGTAAGGAGGTCCCCTGTCTCCCCGCACACAGTGTATTATAACTGCAGCTATTAGGTTATGGTGTAAGGAGGTCCCCTGTCTCCCCGCACACAGTGTATTATAACTGGAGCTATAAGGTTATGGTGTAAGGAGGTCCCCTGTCTCGTGGCACACAGTGTATTATAACTGCAGCTATAAGGTTATGGTGTAAGGAGGTCCCCTGTCTCCCTGCACACAGTGTATTATAACTGCAGCTATAAGGTTATGGTGTAAGGAGGTCCCCTGTCTCCCTGCACACAGTGTATTATAACTGCAGCTATAAGGTTATGATGTAAGGAGGTCCCCTGTCTACCCGCACACAGTGTATTATAACTGCAGCTATAAGGTTATGGTGTAAGGAGGTCCCCTGTCTCCCCGCACACAGTGTATTATAACTGCAGCTATAAGGTTATGGTGTAAGGAGGTCCCCTGTCTCCCCGCACACAGTGTATTATAACTGCAGCTATAAGGTTATGGTGTAAGGAGGCCCCCTGTCTCCCCGCACACAGTGTATTATAACTGCAGCTATAAGGTTATGGTGTAAGGAGGCCCCCTGTCTCCGTGCACACAGTATTATAACTGCAGCTATAAGGTTATGATGTAAGGAGGTCCCCTGTCTCCCCGCACACAGTGTATTATAACTGCAGCTATAAGGTTATGGTGTAAGGTGGTCCCCTGTCTCCCACACACAGTGTATTATAACTGCAGCTATAAGGTTATGGTGTAAGGAGGTCCCCTGTCTCCCCGCACACAGTGTATTATAACTGCAGCTATAAGGTTATGGTGTAAGGAGGTCCCCTGTCTCCCCGCACACAGTGTATTATAACTGCAGCTATAAGGTTATGGTGTAAGGAGGCCCCCTGTCTCCCCGCACACAGTGTATTATAACTGCAGCTATAAGGTTATGGTGTAAGGAGGCCCCCTGTCTCCGTGCACACAGTATTATAACTGCAGCAATAAGGTTATGGTGTAAGGAGGTCCCCTGTCTCCCCGCACACAGTGTATTATAACTGCAGCAATAAGGTTATGGTGTAAGGAGGTCCCCTGTCTCCCCGCACACAGTGTATTATAACTGCAGCTATTAGGTTATGGTGTAAGGAGGTCCCCTGTCTCCCCGCACACAGTGTATTATAACTGGAGCTATAAGGTTATGGTGTAAGGAGGTCCCCTGTCTCGTGGCACACAGTGTATTATAACTGCAGCTATAAGGTTATGGTGTAAGGAGGTCCCCTGTCTCCCTGCACACAGTGTATTATAACTGCAGCTATAAGGTTATGGTGTAAGGAGGTCCCCTGTCTCCCTGCACACAGTGTATTATAACTGCAGCTATAAGGTTATGATGTAAGGAGGTCCCCTGTCTACCCGCACACAGTGTATTATAACTGCAGCTATAAGGTTATGGTGTAAGGAGGTCCCCTGTCTCCCCGCACACAGTGTATTATAACTGCAGCTATAAGGTTATGGTGTAAGGAGGTCCCCTGTCTCCCCGCACACAGTGTATTATAACTGCAGCTATAAGGTTATGGTGTAAGGAGGCCCCCTGTCTCCCCGCACACAGTGTATTATAACTGCAGCTATAAGGTTATGGTGTAAGGAGGTCCCCTGTCTCCCCGCACACAGTGTATTATAACTGCAGCTATAAGGTTATGGTGTAAGGAGGTCCCCTGCATTCCTGCACACAGTGTATTATAACTGCAGCTATAAGGTTATGGTGTAAGGAGGTCCCCTGTCTCCCCACACACAGTGTATTATAACTGCAGCTATAAGGTTATGGTGTAAGGAGATTCCATGTCTTCCTGCACACAGTGTGTTATAACTGCAGCTATAAGGTTATGGTGTAAGGAGGTCCCCTGTCTCCCTGCACACAGTGTGTTATAACTGCAGCTATAAGGTTATGGTGTAAGGAGGTCCCCTGTCTCCCTGCACACAGTGTATTATAACTGCAGCTATAAGGTTATGGTGTAAGGAGGTCCCCTGTCTCCAAGCACACAGTGTATTATAACTGCAGCTATAAGGTTATGGTGTAAGGAGGTCCCCTGTCTCCCCGCACACAGTGTATTATAACTGCAGCTATAAGGTTATGGTGTAAGGAGGTCCCCTGTCTCCCCGCACACAGTGTATTATAACTGCAGCTATAAGGTTATGGTGTAAGGAGGTTCCCTGTCTCCCAGCACACAGTGTATTATAACTGCAGCTATAAGGTTATGGTGTAAGGAGGCCCCCTGTCTCCCCGCACACAGTGTATTATAACTGCAGCTATATGGTTATTCTGTAAGGAGGTCCCCTGTCTCCCCGTACACAATGTATTATAACTGCAGCTATAAGGTTATGGTGTAAGGAGATCCCCTGTCTCCCCGAACACAGTGTATTATAACTGCAGCTATAAGGTTATGGTGTAAGGAGGTCCCCTGTCTCCCTGCACACAGTGTATTATAACTGCAGCTATAAGGTTATGGTGTAAGGAGGTCCCCTGCATTCCTAAACACAGTGTATTATAACTGCAGCTATAAGGTTATGGTGTAAGGCCCCCTGTCTCCCCGCACACAGTGTATTATAACTGCAGCTATAAGGTTATGGTGTAAGGAGATCCCCTGTCTCCCCGAACACAGTGTATTATAACTGCAGCTATAAGGTTATGGTGTAAGGACATCCCCTGTCTCCCCCCGAACACAGTGTATTATAACTGCAGCTATAAGGTTATGGTGTAAGGAGGTCCCCTGTCTCCCCGCACACAATGTATTATAACTGCAGCTATAAGGTTATGGTGTAAGGAGGTCCCCTGTCTCCCCGCACAGTGTATTATAACTGCAGCTATAAGGTTATGGTGTAAGGAGGTCCCCTGTCTCCCTGCACACAGTGTATTATAACTGTAGCTATAAGGTTATGGTGTAAGGAGGTCCCCTGCATTCCTAAACACAGTGTATTATAACTGCAGCTATAAGGTTATGGTGTAAGGCCCCCTGTCTCCCCGCACACAGTGTATTATAACTGCAGCTATAAGGTTATGGTGTAAGGAGATCCCCTGTCTCCCCGAACACAGTGTATTATAACTGCAGCTATAAGGTTATGGTGTAAGGAGGTCCCCTGTCTCCCCGCACAGTGTATTATAACTGCAGTTATAAGGTTATGGTGTAAGGAGGTCCCCTGTCTCCCCGCACAGTGTATTATAACTGCAGCTATAAGGTTATGGTGTAAGGAGATCCCCTGTCTCCCCGTACACAGTGTATTATAACTGCAGCTATAAGGTTATGGTGTAAGGAGATCCCCTGTCTCCCCGAACACAGTGTATTATAACTGCAGCTATAAGGTTATGGTGTAAGGAGGTCCCCTGTCTCCCCGCACAGTGTATTATAACTGCAGCTATAAGGTTATGGTGTAAGGAGGTCCCCTGTCTCCCCGCACACAGTGTATTATAACTGCAGCTATAAGGTTATGGTGTAAGGAGGCCCCCTGTCTCCCCGCACACAGTGTATTATAACTGCAGCTATAAGGTTATGGTGTAAGGAGGTCCCCTGTCTCCCCGCACACAGTGTATTATAACTGGAGCTATAAGGTTATGGTGTAAGGAGGTCCCCTGTCTCGTGGCACACAGTGTATTATAACTGCAGCTATAAGGTTATGGTGTAAGGAGGTCCCCTGTCTCCCTGCACACAGTGTATTATAACTGCAGCTATAAGGTTATGATGTAAGGATGTCCCCTGTCTACCCGCACACAGTGTATTATAACTGCAGCTATAAGGTTATGGTGTAAGGAGGTCCCCTGTCTCCCCGCACACAGTGTATTATAACTGCAGCTATAAGGTTATGGTGTAAGGAGGCCCCCTGTCTCCCCGCACACAGTGTATTATAACTGCAGCTATAAGGTTATGGTGTAAGGAGGCCCCCTGTCTCCGTGCACACAGTATTATAACTGCAGCTATAAGGTTATGGTGTAAGGAGGTCCCCTGTCTCCCCGCACACAGTGTATTATAACTGCAGCTATAAGGTTATGGTGTAAGGAGGTCCCCTGTCTCCCAGCACACAGTGTATTATAACTGCAGCTATAAGGTTATGGTGTAAGGAGGTCCCCTGTCTCCCCGCACACAGTGTATTATAACTGCAGCTATAAGGTTATGGTGTAAGGAGGTCCCCTGTCTCCCCGCACACAGTGTATTATAACTGGAGCTATAAGGTTATGGTGTAAGGAGGTCCCCTGTCTCGTGGCACACAGTGTATTATAACTGCAGCTATAAGGTTATGGTGTAAGGAGGTCCCCTGTCTCCCTGCACACAGTGTATTATAACTGCAGCTATAAGGTTATGGTGTAAAGAGGTCCCCTGTCTCCCTGCACACAGTGTATTATAACTGCAGCTATAAGGTTATGATGTAAGGAGGTCCCCTGTCTACCCGCACACAGTGTATTATAACTGCAGCTATAAGGTTATGGTGTAAGGAGGTCCCCTGTCTCCCCGCACACAGTGTATTATAACTGCAGCTATAAGGTTATGGTGTAAGGAGGTCCCCTGTCTCCCCGCACACAGTGTATTATAACTGCAGCTATAAGGTTATGGTGTAAGGAGGTCCCCTGTCTCCCTGCACACAGTGTGTTATAACTGCAGCTATAAGGTTATGGTGTAAGGAGGTCCCCTGTCTCCCCGCACACAGTGTATTATAACTGCAGCTATAAGGTTATGGTGTAAGGAGGTCCCCTGTCTCCCCGCACACAGTGTATTATAACTGCAGCTATTAGGTTATGGTGTAAGGAGGTCCCCTGTCTCCCCGCACACAGTGTATTATAACTGGAGCTATAAGGTTATGGTGTAAGGAGGTCCCCTGTCTCGTGGCACACAGTGTATTATAACTGCAGCTATAAGGTTATGGTGTAAGGAGGTCCCCTGTCTCCCTGCACACAGTGTGTTATAACTGCAGCTATAAGGTTATGGTGTAAGGAGGTCCCCTGTCTCCCTGCACACAGTGTGTTATAACTGCAGCTATAAGGTTATGGTGTAAGGAGGTCCCCTGTCTCCCTGCACACAGTGTGTTATAACTGCAGCTATAAGGTTATGGTGTAAGGAGGTCCCCTGTCTCCCTGCACACAGTGTGTTATAACTGCAGCTATAAGGTTATGGTGTAAGGAGGTCCCCCGTCTCCCCGCACACAGTGTGTTATAACTGCAGCTATAAGGTTATGATGTAAGGAGGTCCCCTGTCTACCCGCACAGTGTATTATAACTGTAGCTATAAGGTTATGGTGTAAGGAGGTCCCCTGTCTCCCTGCACACAGTGTATTATAACTGCAGCTATAAGGTTATGATGTAAGGAGGTCCCCTGTCTACCCGCACAGTGTATTATAACTGTAGCTATAAGGTTATGGTGTAAGGAGGTCCCCTGTCTCCCTGCACACAGTGTGTTATAACTGCAGCTATAAGGTTATGGTGTAAGGAGGTCCCCCGTCTCCCCGCACACAGTGTATTATAACTGCAGCTATAAGGTTATGATGTAAGGAGGTCCCCTGTCTACCCGCACAGTGTATTATAACTGTAGCTATAAGGTTATGGTGTAAGGAGGTCCCCTGTCTCCCTGCACACAGTGTATTATAACTGCAGCTATAAGGTTATGGTGTAAGGAGGTCCCCTGTCTCCCTGCACACAGTGTATTATAACTGCAGCTATAAGGTTATGGTGTAAGGAGGTCCCCTGTCTCCCCACACACAGTGTATTATAACTGCAGCTATAAGGTTATGGTGTAAGGAGGTTCCATGTCTTCCTGCACACAGTGTGTTATAACTGCAGCTATAAGGTTATGGTGTAAGGAGGTCCCCCGTCTCCCCGCACACAGTGTATTATAACTGCAGCTATAAGGTTATGGTGTAAGGAGGTCCCCTGTCTACCCGCACAGTGTATTATAACTGTAGCTATAAGGTTATGGTGTAAGGAGGTCCCCTGTCTCCCTGCACACAGTGTATTATAACTGCAGCTATAAGGTTATGGTGTAAGGAGGTCCCCTGTCTCCCTGCACACAGTGTATTATAACTGCAGCTATAAGGTTATGGTGTAAGGAGGTCCCCTGTCTCCCCACACACAGTGTATTATAACTGCAGCTATAAGGTTATGGTGTAAGGAGGTCCCCCGTCTCCCCGCACACAGTGTATTATAACTGCAGCTATAAGGTTATGATGTAAGGAGGTCCCCTGTCTACCCGCACAGTGTATTATAACTGTAGCTATAAGGTTATGGTGTAAGGAGGTCCCCTGTCTCCCTGCACACAGTGTATTATAACTGCAGCTATAAGGTTATGGTGTAAGGAGGTCCCCTGTCTCCCTGCACACAGTGTATTATAACTGCAGCTATAAGGTTATGGTGTAAGGAGGTCCCCTGTCTCCCCACACACAGTGTATTATAACTGCAGCTATAAGGTTATGGAGTAAGGAGGTTCCATGTCTTCCTGCACACAGTGTGTTATAACTGTAGCTATAAGGTTATGGTGTAAGGAGGTCCCCTGTCTCCCTGGATACAGTGTGTTATTACTGCAGCTATAAGGTTATGGTGTAAGGAGGTCCCCTGTCTCCCTGCACACAGTGTGTTATAACTGCAGCTATAAGGTTATGGTGTAAGGAGGTCCCCTGTCTCCCTGCACACAGTGTATTATAACTGTAGCTATAAGGTTATGGTGTAAGGAGGTCCCCTGTCTCCCCTCACACAGTGTATTATAACTGCAGCTATAAGGTTATGGTGTAAGGAGGTCCCCTGTCTCCATTCACACAGTGTATTATAACTGCAGCTATAAGGTTATGGTGTAAGGAGGTCCCCTGTCTCCATGCACAGTGTATTATAACTGGAGCTATAAGGTTATGGTGTAAGGAGGTCCCCTGCATTCCTAAACACAGTGTATTATAACTGCAGCTATAAGGTTATGGTGTAAGGCCCCCTGTCTCCCCGCACACAGTGTATTATAACTGCAGCTATAAGGTTATGGTGTAAGGAGATCCCCTGTCTCCCCGAACACAGTGTATTATAACTGCAGCTATAAGGTTATGGTGTAAGGAGGTCCCCTGTCTCCCCGCACAGTGTATTATAACTGCAGCTATAAGGTTATGGTGTAAGGAGGTCCCCTGTCTCCCCGCACAGTGTATTATAACTGCAGCTATAAGGTTATGGTGTAAGGAGATCCCCTGTCTCCCTGTACACAGTGTATTATAACTGCAGCTATAAGGTTATGGTGTAAGGAGATCCCCTGTCTCCCCGAACACAGTGTATTATAACTGCAGCTATAAGGTTATGGTGTAAGGAGGTCCCCTGTCTCCCCGCACACAGTGTATTATAACTGCAGCTATAAGGTTATGGTGTAAGGAGGCCCCCTGTCTCCCCGCACACAGTGTATTATAACTGCAGCTATAAGGTTATGGTGTAAGGAGGTCCCCTGTCTCCCCGCACACAGTGTATTATAACTGCAGCTATAAGGTTATGGTGTAAGGAGGTCCCCTGCATTCCTGCACACAGTGTATTATAACTGCAGCTATAAGGTTATGGTGTAAGGAGGTCCCCTGTCTCCCCACACACAGTGTATTATAACTGCAGCTATAAGGTTATGGTGTAAGGAGGTTCCATGTCTTCCTGCACACAGTGTGTTATAACTGCAGCTATAAGGTTATGGTGTAAGGAGGTCCCCTGTCTCCCTGCACACAGTGTGTTATAACTGCAGCTATAAGGTTATGGTGTAAGGAGGTCCCCTGTCTCCCTGTACACAGTGTATTATAACTGCAGCTATAAGGTTATGGTGTAAGGAGGTCCCCTGTCTCCAAGCACACAGTGTATTATAACTGCAGCTATAAGGTTATGGTGTAAGGAGGTCCCCTGTCTCCCCGCACACAGTGTATTATAACTGCAGCTATAAGGTTATGGTGTAAGGAGGTCCCCTGCATTCCTAAACACAGTGTATTATAACTGCAGCTATAAGGTTATGGTGTAAGGCCCCCTGTCTCCCCGCACACAGTGTATTATAACTGCAGCTATAAGGTTATGGTGTAAGGAGATCCCCTGTCTCCCCGAACACAGTGTATTATAACTGCAGCTATAAGGTTATGGTGTAAGGAGGTCCCCTGTCTCCCAGCACAGTGTATTATAACTGCAGCTATAAGGTTATGGTGTAAGGAGGTCCCCTGTCTCCCTGCACACAGTGTATTATAACTGCAGCTATAAGGTTATGGTGTAAGGAGGTCCCCTGCATTCCTAAACACAGTGTATTATAACTGCAGCTATAAGGTTATGGTGTAAGGAGATCCCCTGTCTCCCCGAACACAGTGTATTATAACTGCAGCTATAAGGTTATGGTGTAAGGAGGTCCCCTGTCTCCCCGCACAGTGTATTATAACTGCAGCTATAAGGTTATGGTGTAAGGAGGTCCCCTGTCTCCCCGCACAGTGTATTATAACTGCAGCTATAAGGTTATGGTGTAAGGAGATCCCCTGTCTCCCCGAACACAGTGTATTATAACTGCAGCTATAAGGTTATGGTGTAAGGAGGTCCCCTGTCTCCCCGCACAGTGTATTATAACTGCAGCTATAAGGTTATGGTGTAAGGAGGTCCCCTGTCTCCCTGCACACAGTGTATTATAACTGCAGCTATAAGGTTATGGTGTAAGGAGGTCCCCTGCATTCCTAAACACAGTGTATTATAACTGCAGCTATAAGGTTATGGTGTAAGGCCCCCTGTCTCCCCGCACACAGTGTATTATAACTGCAGCTATAAGGTTATGGTGTAAGGAGATCCCCTGTCTCCCCGAACACAGTGTATTATAACTGCAGCTATAAGGTTATGGTGTAAGGAGGTCCCCTGTCTCCCCGCACAGTGTATTATAACTGCAGCTATAAGGTTATGGTGTAAGGAGGTCCCCTGTCTCCCCGCACAGTGTATTATAACTGCAGCTATAAGGTTATGGTGTAAGGAGGTCCCCTGTCTCCCCGCACAGTGTATTATAACTGCAGCTATAAGGTTATGGTGTAAGGAGATCCCCTGTCTCCCCGAACACAGTGTATTATAACTGCAGCTATAAGGTTATGGTGTAAGGAGGTCCCCTGTCTCCCCGCACAGTGTATTATAACTGCAGCTATAAGGTTATGGTGTAAGGAGGTCCCCTGTCTCCCCGCACACAGTGTATTATAACTGCAGCTATAAGGTTATGGTGTAAGGAGGCCCCCTGTCTCCCCGCACACAGTGTATTATAACTGCAGCTATAAGGTTATGGTGTAAGGAGGTCCCCTGTCTCCCCGCAGACAGTGTATTATAACTGGAGCTATAAGGTTATGGTGTAAGGAGGTCCCCTGTCTCGTGGCACACAGTGTATTATAACTGCAGCTATAAGGTTATGGTGTAAGGAGGTCCCCTGTCTCCCCGCACACAGTGTATTATAACTGCAGCTATAAGGTTATGGTGTAAGGAGGCCCCCTGTCTCCCCGCACACAGTGTATTATAACTGCAGCTATAAGGTTATGGTGTAAGGAGGCCCCCTGTCTCCGTGCACACAGTATTATAACTGCAGCTATAAGGTTATGGTGTAAAGAGGTCCCCTGTCTCCCCGCACACAGTGTATTATAACTGCAGCTATAAGGTTATGGTGTAAGGAGGTCCCCTGTCTCCCAGCACACAGTGTATTATAACTGGAGCTATAAGGTTATGGTGTAAGGAGGTCCCCTGTCTCGTGGCACACAGTGTATTATAACTGCAGCTATAAGGTTATGATGTAAGGAGGTCCCCTGTCTACCCGCACACAGTGTATTATAACTGCAGCTATAAGGTTATGGTGTAAGGAGGTCCCCTGTCTCCCCGCACACAGTGTATTATAACTGCAGCTATAAGGTTATGGTGTAAGGAGGTCCCCTGTCTCCCCGCACACAGTGTATTATAACTGCAGCTATAAGGTTATGGTGTAAGGAGGTCCCCTGTCTCCCTGCACACAGTGTGTTATAACTGCAGCTATAAGGTTATGGTGTAAGGAGGTCCCCTGTCTCCCCGCACACAGTGTATTATAACTGCAGCTATAAGGTTATGGTGTAAGGAGGTCCCCTGTCTCCCCGCACACAGTGTATTATAACTGCAGCTATTAGGTTATGGTGTAAGGAGGTCCCCTGTCTCCCCGCACACAGTGTATTATAACTGGAGCTATAAGGTTATGGTGTAAGGAGGTCCCCTGTCTCGTGGCACACAGTGTATTATAACTGCAGCTATAAGGTTATGGTGTAAGGAGGTCCCCTGTCTCCCTGCACACAGTGTGTTATAACTGCAGCTATAAGGTTATGGTGTAAGGAGGTCCCTTGTCTCCCTGCACACAGTGTGTTATAACTGCAGCTATAAGGTTATGGTGTAAGGAGGTCCCCTGTCTCCCTGCACACAGTGTGTTATAACTGCAGCTATAAGGTTATGGTGTAAGGAGGTCCCCTGTCTCCCTGCACACAGTGTGTTATAACTGCATCTATAAGGTTATGGTGTAAGGAGGTCCCCCGTCTCCCCGCACACAGTGTATTATAACTGCAGCTATAAGGTTATGGTGTAAGGAGGTCCCCTGTCTCCCTGCACACAGTGTATTATAACTGCAGCTATAAGGTTATGATGTAAGGAGGTCCCCTGTCTACCCGCACAGTGTATTATAACTGTAGCTATAAGGTTATGGTGTAAGGAGGTCCCCTGTCTCCCTGCACACAGTGTATTATAACTGCAGCTATAAGGTTATGGTGTAAGGAGGTCCCCTGTCTCCCTGCACACAGTGTGTTATAACTGCAGCTATAAGGTTATGGTGTAAGGAGGTCGCCCGTCTCCCCGCACACAGTGTATTATAACTGCAGCTATAAGGTTATGATGTAAGGAGGTCCCCTGTCTACCCGCACAGTGTATTATAACTGTAGCTATAAGGTTATGGTGTAAGGAGGTCCCCTGTCACCCTGCACACAGTGTATTATAACTGCAGCTATAAGGTTATGGTGTAAGGAGGTCCCCTGTCTCCCTGCACACAGTGTATTATAACTGCAGCTATAAGGTTATGGTGTAAGGAGGTCCCCTGTCTCCCCACACACAGTATTATAACTGCAGCTATAAGGTTATGGTGTAAGGAGGTTCCATGTCTTCCTGCACACAGTGTGTTATAACTGCAGCTATAAGGTTATGGTGTAAGGAGGTCCCCCGTCTCCCCGCACACAGTGTATTATAACTGCAGCTATAAGGTTATGATGTAAGGAGGTCCCCTGTCTACCCGCACAGTGTATTATAACTGTAGCTATAAGGTTATGGTGTAAGGAGGTCCCCTGTCTCCCTGCACACAGTGTATTATAACTGCAGCTATAAGGTTATGATGTAAGGAGGTCCCCTGTCTACCCGCACAGTGTATTATAACTGTAGCTATAAGGTTATGGTGTAAGGAGGTCCCCTGTCTCCCTGCACACAGTGTATTATAACTGCAGCTATAAGGTTATGGTGTAAGGAGGTCCCCTGTCTCCCCACACACAGTGTATTATAACTGCAGCTATAAGGTTATGGAGTAAGGAGGTTCCATGTCTTCCTGCACACAGTGTGTTATAACTGTAGCTATAAGGTTATGGTGTAAGGAGGTCCCCTGTCTCCCTGGATACAGTGTGTTATTACTGCAGCTATAAGGTTATGGTGTAAGGAGGTCCCCTGTCTCCCTGCACACAGTGTGTTATAACTGCAGCTATAAGGTTATGGTGTAAGGAGGTCCCCTGTCTCCCTGCACACAGTGTATTATAACTGTAGCTATACGGTTATGGTGTAAGGAGGTCCCCTGTCTCCCCTCACACAGTGTATTATAACTGCAGCTATAAGGTTATGGTGTAAGGAGGTCCCCTGTCTCCATTCACACAGTGTATTATAACTGCAGCTATAAGGTTATGGTGTAAGGAGGTCCCCTGTCTCCATGCACAGTGTATTATAACTGGAGCTATAAGGTTATGGTGTAAGGAGGTCCTGCATTCCTAAACACAGTGTATTATAACTGCAGCTATAAGGTTATGGTGTAAGGCCCCCTGTCTCCCCGCACACAGTGTATTATAACTGCAGCTATAAGGTTATGGTGTAAGGAGATCCCCTGTCTCCCCGAACACAGTGTATTATAACTGCAGCTATAAGGTTATGGTGTAAGGAGGTCCCCTGTCTCCCCGCACAGTGTATTATAACTGCAGCTATAAGGTTATGGTGTAAGGAGATCCCCTGTCTCCCCGTACACAGTGTATTATAACTGCAGCTATAAGGTTATGGTGTAAGGAGATCCCCTGTCTCCCCGAACACAGTGTATTATAACTGCAGCTATAAGGTTATGGTGTAAGGAGGTCCCCTGTCTCCCCGCACACAGTGTATTATAACTGCAGCTATAAGGTTATGGTGTAAGGAGGCCCCCTGTCTCCCCGCACACAGTGTATTATAACTGCAGCTATAAGGTTATGGTGTAAGGAGGTCCCCTGTCTCCCCGCACACAGTGTATTATAACTGCAGCTATAAGGTTATGGTGTAAGGAGGTCCCCTGCATTCCTGCACACAGTGTATTATAACTGCAGCTATAAGGTTATGGTGTAAGGAGGTTCCATGTCTTCCTGCACACAGTGTGTTATAACTGCAGCTATAAGGTTATGGTGTAAGGAGGTCCCCTGTCTCCCTGCACACAGTGTGTTATAACTGCAGCTATAAGGTTATGGTGTAAGGAGGTCCCCTGTCTCCCTGCACACAGTGTATTATAACTGCAGCTATAAGGTTATGGTGTAAGGAGGTCCCCTGTCTCCAAGCACACAGTGTATTATAACTGCAGCTATAAGGTTATGGTGTAAGGAGGTCCCCTGTCTCCCCGCACACAGTGTATTATAACTGCAGCTATAAGGTTATGGTGTAAGGAGGTCCCCTGTCTCCCCGCACACAGTGTATTATAACTGCAGCTATAAGGTTATGGTGTAAGGAGGTTCCCTGTCTCCCAGCACACAGTGTATTATAACTGCAGCTATAAGGTTATGGTGTAAGGAGGCCCCCTGTCTCCCCGCACACAGTGTATTATAACTGCAGCTATATGGTTATTCTGTAAGGAGGTCCCCTGTCTCCCCGTACACAATGTATTATAACTGCAGCTATAAGGTTATGGTGTAAGGAGATCCCCTGTCTCCCCGAACACAGTGTATTATAACTGCAGCTATAAGGTTATGGTGTAAGGAGGTCCCCTGTCTCCCTGCACACAGTGTATTATAACTGCAGCTATAAGGTTATGGTGTAAGGAGGTCCCCTGCATTCCTAAACACAGTGTATTATAACTGCAGCTATAAGGTTATGGTGTAAGGCCCCCTGTCTCCCCGCACACAGTGTATTATAACTGCAGCTATAAGGTTATGGTGTAAGGAGATCCCCTGTCTCCCCGAACACAGTGTATTATAACTGCAGCTATAAGGTTATGGTGTAAGGAGGTCCCCTGTCTCCCCACACAGTGTATTATAACTGCAGCTATAAGGTTATGGTGTAAGGAGGTCCCCTGTCTCCCCGCACAGTGTATTATAACTGCAGCTATAAGGTTATGGTGTAAGGAGGTCCCCTGTCTCCCTGCACACAGTGTATTATAACTGCAGCTATAAGGTTATGGTGTAAGGAGGTCCCCTGCATTCCTAAACACAGTGTATTATAACTGCAGCTATAAGGTTATGGTGTAAGGAGGTCCCCTGTCTCCCCGCACACAGTGTATTATAACTGCAGCTATAAGGTTATGGTGTAAGGAGGCCCCCTGTCTCCCCGCACACAGTGTATTATAACTGCAGCTATAAGGTTATGGTGTAAGGAGGTCCCCTGTCTCCCCGCACAGTGTATTATAACTGCAGCTATAAGGTTATGGTGTAAGGAGGTCCCCTGTCTCCCTGCACACAGTGTATTATAACTGCAGCTATAAGGTTATGGTGTAAGGAGGTCCCCTGCATTCCTAAACACAGTGTATTATAACTGCAGCTATAAGGTTATGGTGTAAGGCCCCCTGTCTCCCCGCACACAGTGTATTATAACTGCAGCTATAAGGTTATGGTGTAAGGAGATCCCCTGTCTCCCCGAACACAGTGTATTATAACTGCAGCTATAAGGTTATGGTGTAAGGAGGTCCCCTGTCTCCCCGCACAGTGTATTATAACTGCAGCTATAAGGTTATGGTGTAAGGAGGTCCCCTGTCTCCCCGCACAGTGTATTATAACTGCAGCTATAAGGTTATGGTGTAAGGAGATCCCCTGTCTCCCCGTACACAGTGTATTATAACTGCAGCTATAAGGTTATGGTGTAAGGAGATCCCCTGTCTCCCCGAACACAGTGTATTATAACTGCAGCTATAAGGTTATGGTGTAAGGAGGTCCCCTGTCTCCCCGCACACAGTGTATTATAACTGCAGCTATAAGGTTATGGTGTAAGGAGGCCCCCTGTCTCCCCGCACACAGTGTATTATAACTGCAGCTATAAGGTTATGGTGTAAGGAGGTCCCCTGTCTCCCCGCACACAGTGTATTATAACTGCAGCTATAAGGTTATGGTGTAAGGAGGTCCCCTGCATTCCTGCACACAGTGTGTTATAACTGCAGCTATAAGGTTATGGTGTAAGGAGGTCCCCTGTCTCCCTGCACACAGTGTGTTATAACTGCAGCTATAAGGTTATGGTGTAAGGAGGTTCCATGTCTTCCTGCACTCAGTGTGTTATAACTGCAGCTATAAGGTTATGGTGTAAGGAGGTCCCCTGTCTCCCCACACACAGTGTATTATAACTGCAGCTATAAGGTTATGGTGTAAGGAGGTTCCATGTCTTCCTGCACACAGTGTGTTATAACTGCAGCTATAAGGTTATGGTGTAAGGAGGTCCCCTGTCTCCCTGCACACAGTGTGTTATAACTGCAGCTATAAGGTTATGGTGTAAGGAGGTCCCCTGTCTCCCTGCACACAGTGTGTTAGGTTATGGTGTAAGGAGGTCCCCTGTCTCCCCGAACACAGTGTATTATAACTGCAGCTATAAGGTTATGGTGTAAGGAGGTCCCCTGTCTCCCCTCACACAGTGTATTATAACTGCAGCTATAAGGTTATGGTGTAAGGAGGTCCCCTGTCTCCCCGCACACAGTGTATTATAACTGCAGCTATAAGGTTATGGTGTAAGGAGGTCCCCTGTCTCCCCTCACACAGTGTATTATAACTGCAGCTATAAGGTTATGGTGTAAGGAGGTCCCCTGTCTCCCCGCACACAGTGTATTATAACTGCAGCTATAAGGTTATGGTGTAAGGAGGTCCCCTGTCTCCCCTCACACAGTGTATTATAACTGCAGCTATAAGGTTATGGTGTAAGGAGGTCCCCTGTCTCCCTGCACACAGTGTGTTAGGTTATGGTGTAAGGAGGTCCCCTGTCTCCCCTCACACAGTGTATTATAACTGCAGCTATAAGGTTATGGTGTAAGGAGGTCCCCTGTCTCCCCGCACACAGTGTATTATAACTGCAGCTATAAGGTTATGGTGTAAGGAGGCCCCCTGTCTCCCCGCACACAGTGTATTATAACTGCAGCTATACGGTTATTCTGTAAGGAGGTCCCCTGTCTCCCTGTACACAATGTATTATAACTGCAGCTATAAGGTTATGGTGTAAGGAGGTCCCCTGTCTCCCTGCACACAGTGTATTATAACTGCAGCTATAAGGTTATGGTGTAAGGAGGTCCCCTGTCTCCATGCACAGTGTATTATAACTGGAGCTATAAGGTTATGGTGTAAGGAGGTCCCCTGCATTCCTAAACACAGTGTATTATAACTGCAGCTATAAGGTTATGGTGTAAGGCCCCCTGTCTCCCCGAACACAGTGTATTATAACTGTAGCTATAAGGTTATGGTGTAAGGAGATCCCCTGTCTCCCCGAACACAGTGTATTATAACTGCAGCTATAAGGTTATGGTGTAAGGAGGTCCCCTGTCTCCCCGCACACAGTGTATTATAACTGCAGCTATAAGGTTATGGTGTAAGGAGGTTCCCTGTCTTCCTGCACACAGTGTGTTATAACTGCAGCTATAAGGTTATGGTGTAAGGAGGTCCCCTGTCTCCGTGCACACAGTATTATAACTGCAGCTATAAGGTTATGATGTAAGGAGGTCCCCTGTCTCCCCGCACACAGTGTATTATAACTGCAGCTATAAGGTTATGGTGTAAGGTGGTCCCCTGTCTCCCACACACAGTGTATTATAACTGCAGCTATAAGGTTATGGTGTAAGGAGGTCCCCTGTCTCCCTGCACACAGTGTATTATAACTGCAGCTATAAGGTTATGGTGTAAGGAGGCCCCCTGTCTCCCCGCACACAGTGTATTATAACTGCAGCTATACGGTTATTCTGTAAGGAGGTCCCCTGTCTCCCTGTACACAATGTATTATAACTGCAGCTATAAGGTTATGGTGTAAGGAGGTCCCCTGTCTCCCTGCACACAGTGTATTATAACTGCAGCTATAAGGTTATGGTGTAAGGAGGTCCCCTGTCTCCATGCACAGTGTATTATAACTGGAGCTATAAGGTTATGGTGTAAGGAGGTCCCCTGCATTCCTAAACACAGTGTATTATAACTGCAGCTATAAGGTTATGGTGTAAGGCCCCCTGTCTCCCCGAACACAGTGTATTATAACTGTAGCTATAAGGTTATGGTGTAAGGAGATCCCCTGTCTCCCCGAACACAGTGTATTATAACTGCAGCTATAAGGTTATGGTGTAAGGAGGTCCCCTGTCTCCCCGCACACAGTGTATTATAACTGCAGCTATAAGGTTATGGTGTAAGGAGGTTCCCTGTCTTCCTGCACACAGTGTGTTATAACTGCAGCTATAAGGTTATGGTGTAAGGAGGTCCCCTGTCTCCGTGCACACAGTATTATAACTGCAGCTATAAGGTTATGATGTAAGGAGGTCCCCTGTCTCCCCGCACACAGTGTATTATAACTGCAGCTATAAGGTTATGATGTAAGGAGGTCCCCTGTCTCCCACACACAGTGTATTATAACTGCAGCTATAAGGTTATGGTGTAAGGAGGTCCCCTGTCTCCCTGCACACAGTGTATTATAACTGCAGCTATAAGGTTATGATGTAAGGAGGTCCCCTGTCTACCCGCACAGTGTATTATAACTGTAGCTATAAGGTTATGGTGTAAGGAGGTCCCCTGTCTCCCTGCACACAGTGTATTATAACTGCAGCTATAAGGTTATGGTGTAAGGAGGTCCCCTGTCTCCCTGCACACAGTGTGTTATAACTGCAGCTATAAGGTTATGGTGTAAGGAGGTCCCCCGTCTCCCCGCACACAGTGTATTATAACTGCAGCTATAAGGTTATGATGTAAGGAGGTCCCCTGTCTACCCGCACAGTGTATTATAACTGTAGCTATAAGGTTATGGTGTAAGGAGGTCCCCTGTCTCCCTGCACACAGTGTATTATAACTGCAGCTATAAGGTTATGGTGTAAGGAGGTCCCCTGTCTCCCTGCACACAGTGTATTATAACTGCAGCTATAAGGTTATGGTGTAAGGAGGTCCCCTGTCTCCCCACACACAGTATTATAACTGCAGCTATAAGGTTATGGTGTAAGGAGGTTCCATGTCTTCCTGCACACAGTGTGTTATAACTGCAGCTATAAGGTTATGGTGTAAGGAGGTCCCCCGTCTCCCCGCACACAGTGTATTATAACTGCAGCTATAAGGTTATGATGTAAGGAGGTCCCCTGTCTACCCGCACAGTGTATTATAACTGTAGCTATAAGGTTATGGTGTAAGGAGGTCCCCTGTCTCCCTGCACACAGTGTATTATAACTGCAGCTATAAGGTTATGATGTAAGGAGGTCCCCTGTCTACCCGCACAGTGTATTATAACTGTAGCTATAAGGTTATGGTGTAAGGAGGTCCCCTGTCTCCCTGCACACAGTGTATTATAACTGCAGCTATAAGGTTATGGTGTAAGGAGGTCCCCTGTCTCCCCACACACAGTGTATTATAACTGCAGCTATAAGGTTATGGAGTAAGGAGGTTCCATGTCTTCCTGCACACAGTGTGTTATAACTGTAGCTATAAGGTTATGGTGTAAGGAGGTCCCCTGTCTCCCTGGATACAGTGTGTTATTACTGCAGCTATAAGGTTATGGTGTAAGGAGGTCCCCTGTCTCCCTGCACACAGTGTGTTATAACTGCAGCTATAAGGTTATGGTGTAAGGAGGTCCCCTGTCTCCCTGCACACAGTGTATTATAACTGTAGCTATAAGGTTATGGTGTAAGGAGGTCCCCTGTCTCCCCTCACACAGTGTATTATAACTGCAGCTATAAGGTTATGGTGTAAGGAGGTCCCCTGTCTCCATTCACACAGTGTATTATAACTGCAGCTATAAGGTTATGGTGTAAGGAGGTCCCCTGTCACCATGCACAGTGTATTATAACTGGAGCTATAAGGTTATGGTGTAAGGAGGTCCTGCATTCCTAAACACAGTGTATTATAACTGCAGCTATAAGGTTATGGTGTAAGGCCCCCTGTCTCCCCGCACACAGTGTATTATAACTGCAGCTATAAGGTTATGGTGTAAGGAGATCCCCTGTCTCCCCGAACACAGTGTATTATAACTGCAGCTATAAGGTTATGGTGTAAGGAGGTCCCCTGTCTCCCCGCACAGTGTATTATAACTGCAGCTATAAGGTTATGGTGTAAGGAGGTCCCCTGTCTCCCCGTACACAGTGTATTATAACTGCAGCTATAAGGTTATGGTGTAAGGAGATCCCCTGTCTCCCCGAACACAGTGTATTATAACTGCAGCTATAAGGTTATGGTGTAAGGAGGTCCCCTGTCTCCCCGCACACAGTGTATTATAACTGCAGCTATAAGGTTATGGTGTAAGGAGGCCCCCTGTCTCCCCGCACACAGTGTATTATAACTGCAGCTATAAGGTTATGGTGTAAGGAGGTCCCCTGTCTCCCCGCACACAGTGTATTATAACTGCAGCTATAAGGTTATGGTGTAAGGAGGTCCCCTGCATTCCTGCACACAGTGTATTATAACTGCAGCTATAAGGTTATGGTGTAAGGAGGTTCCATGTCTTCCTGCACACAGTGTGTTATAACTGCAGCTATAAGGTTATGGTGTAAGGAGGTCCCCTGTCTCCCTGCACACAGTGTGTTATAACTGCAGCTATAAGGTTATGGTGTAAGGAGGTCCCCTGTCTCCCTGCACACAGTGTATTATAACTGCAGCTATAAGGTTATGGTGTAAGGAGGTCCCCTGTCTCCAAGCACACAGTGTATTATAACTGCAGCTATAAGGTTATGGTGTAAGGAGGTCCCCTGTCTCCCCGCACACAGTGTATTATAACTGCAGCTATAAGGTTATGGTGTAAGGAGGTCCCCTGTCTCCCCGCACACAGTGTATTATAACTGCAGCTATAAGGTTATGGTGTAAGGAGGTTCCCTGTCTCCCAGCACACAGTGTATTATAACTGCAGCTATAAGGTTATGGTGTAAGGAGGCCCCCTGTCTCCCCGCACACAGTGTATTATAACTGCAGCTATATGGTTATTCTGTAAGGAGGTCCCCTGTCTCCCCGTACACAATGTATTATAACTGCAGCTATAAGGTTATGGTGTAAGGAGATCCCCTGTCTCCCCGAACACAGTGTATTATAACTGCAGCTATAAGGTTATGGTGTAAGGAGGTCCCCTGTCTCCCTGCACACAGTGTATTATAACTGCAGCTATATGGTTATGGTGTAAGGAGGTCCCCTGCATTCCTAAACACAGTGTATTATAACTGCAGCTATAAGGTTATGGTGTAAGGCCCCCTGTCTCCCCGCACACAGTGTATTATAACTGCAGCTATAAGGTTATGGTGTAAGGAGATCCCCTGTCTCCCCGAACACAGTGTATTATAACTGCAGCTATAAGGTTATGGTGTAAGGAGGTCCCCTGTCTCCCCACACAGTGTATTATAACTGCAGCTATAAGGTTATGGTGTAAGGAGGTCCCCTGTCTCCCCGCACAGTGTATTATAACTGCAGCTATAAGGTTATGGTGTAAGGAGGTCCCCTGTCTCCCTGCACACAGTGTATTATAACTGCAGCTATAAGGTTATGGTGTAAGGAGGTCCCCTGCATTCCTAAACACAGTGTATTATAACTGCAGCTATAAGGTTATGGTGTAAGGAGGTCCCCTGTCTCCCCGCACACAGTGTATTATAACTGCAGCTATAAGGTTATGGTGTAAGGAGGCCCCCTGTCTCCCCGCACACAGTGTATTATAACTGCAGCTATAAGGTTATGGTGTAAGGAGGTCCCCTGTCTCCCCGCACAGTGTATTATAACTGCAGCTATAAGGTTATGGTGTAAGGAGGTCCCCTGTCTCCCTGCACACAGTGTATTATAACTGCAGCTATAAGGTTATGGTGTAAGGAGGTCCCCTGCATTCCTAAACACAGTGTATTATAACTGCAGCTATAAGGTTATGGTGTAAGGCCCCCTGTCTCCCCGCACACAGTGTATTATAACTGCAGCTATAAGGTTATGGTGTAAGGAGATCCCCTGTCTCCCCGAACACAGTGTATTATAACTGCAGCTATAAGGTTATGGTGTAAGGAGGTCCCCTGTCTCCCCGCACAGTGTATTATAACTGCAGCTATAAGGTTATGGTGTAAGGAGGTCCCCTGTCTCCCCGCACAGTGTATTATAACTGCAGCTATAAGGTTATGGTGTAAGGAGATCCCCTGTCTCCCCGAACACAGTGTATTATAACTGCAGCTATAAGGTTATGGTGTAAGGAGGTCCCCTGTCTCCCCGCACAGTGTATTATAACTGCAGCTATAAGGTTATGGTGTAAGGAGGTCCCCTGTCTCCCCGCACACAGTGTATTATAACTGCAGCTATAAGGTTATGGTGTAAGGAGGCCCCCTGTCTCCCCGCACACAGTGTATTATAACTGCAGCTATAAGGTTATGGTGTAAGGAGGTCCCCTGTCTCCCCGCACACAGTGTATTATAACTGCAGCTATAAGGTTATGGTGTAAGGAGGTCCCCTGCATTCCTGCACACAGTGTGTTATAACTGCAGCTATAAGGTTATGGTGTAAGGAGGTCCCCTGTCTCCCTGCACACAGTGTGTTATAACTGCAGCTATAAGGTTATGGTGTAAGGAGGTTCCATGTCTTCCTGCACTCAGTGTGTTATAACTGCAGCTATAAGGTTATGGTGTAAGGAGGTCCCCTGTCTCCCCACACACAGTGTATTATAACTGCAGCTATAAGGTTATGGTGTAAGGAGGTTCCATGTCTTCCTGCACACAGTGTGTTATAACTGCAGCTATAAGGTTATGGTGTAAGGAGGTCCCCTGTCTCCCTGCACACAGTGTGTTATAACTGCAGCTATAAGGTTATGGTGTAAGGAGGTCCCCTGTCTCCCTGCACACAGTGTGTTAGGTTATGGTGTAAGGAGGTCCCCTGTCTCCCCGAACACAGTGTATTATAACTGCAGCTATAAGGTTATGGTGTAAGGAGGTCCCCTGTCTCCCCTCACACAGTGTATTATAACTGCAGCTATAAGGTTATGGTGTAAGGAGGTCCCCTGTCTCCCCGCACACAGTGTATTATAACTGCAGCTATAAGGTTATGGTGTAAGGAGGTCCCCTGTCTCCCCTCACACAGTGTATTATAACTGCAGCTATAAGGTTATGGTGTAAGGAGGTCCCCTGTCTCCCCGCACACAGTGTATTATAACTGCAGCTATAAGGTTATGGTGTAAGGAGGCCCCCTGTCTCCCCGCACACAGTGTATTATAACTGCAGCTATACGGTTATTCTGTAAGGAGGTCCCCTGTCTCCCTGTACACAATGTATTATAACTGCAGCTATAAGGTTATGGTGTAAGGAGGTCCCCTGTCTCCCTGCACACAGTGTATTATAACTGCAGCTATAAGGTTATGGTGTAAGGAGGTCCCCTGTCTCCATGCACAGTGTATTATAACTGGAGCTATAAGGTTATGGTGTAAGGAGGTCCCCTGTCTCCCTGCACACAGTGTGTTATAACTGCAGCTATAAGGTTATGGTGTAAGGAGGTCCCCTGTCTCCCTGCACACAGTGTGTTAGGTTATGGTGTAAGGAGGTCCCCTGTCTCCCCGAACACAGTGTATTATAACTGCAGCTATAAGGTTATGGTGTAAGGAGGTCCCCTGTCTCCCCTCACACAGTGTATTATAACTGCAGCTATAAGGTTATGGTGTAAGGAGGTCCCCTGTCTCCCCGCACACAGTGTATTATAACTGCAGCTATAAGGTTATGGTGTAAGGAGGTCCCCTGTCTCCCCTCACACAGTGTATTATAACTGCAGCTATAAGGTTATGGTGTAAGGAGGTCCCCTGTCTCCCCGCACACAGTGTATTATAACTGCAGCTATACGGTTATTCTGTAAGGAGGTCCCCTGTCTCCCTGTACACAATGTATTATAACTGCAGCTATAAGGTTATGGTGTAAGGAGGTCCCCTGTCTCCCTGCACACAGTGTATTATAACTGCAGCTATAAGGTTATGGTGTAAGGAGGTCCCCTGTCTCCATGCACAGTGTATTATAACTGGAGCTATAAGGTTATGGTGTAAGGAGGTCCCCTGCATTCCTAAACACAGTGTATTATAACTGCAGCTATAAGGTTATGGTGTAAGGCCCCCTGTCTCCCCGAACACAGTGTATTATAACTGTAGCTATAAGGTTATGGTGTAAGGAGATCCCCTGTCTCCCCGAACACAGTGTATTATAACTGCAGCTATAAGGTTATGGTGTAAGGAGGTCCCCTGTCTCCCCGCACACAGTGTATTATAACTGCAGCTATAAGGTTATGGTGTAAGGAGGTTCCCTGTCTTCCTGCACACAGTGTGTTATAACTGCAGCTATAAGGTTATGGTGTAAGGAGGTCCCCTGTCTCCCCGCACACAGTGTATTATAACTGCAGCTATAAGGTTATGGTGTAAGGAGGTCCCCTGCATTCCTGCACACAGTGTATTATAACTGCAGCTATAAGGTTATGGTGTAAGGAGGTCCCCTGTCTCCCCACACACAGTGTATTATAACTGCAGCTATAAGGTTATGGTGTAAGGAGGTCCCCTGTCTCCTCGCACACAGTGTATTATAACTGCAGCTATAAGGTTATGGTGTAAGGAGGTCCCCTGTCTCCCCGCACACAGTGTATTATAACTGCAGCTATAAGGTTATGGTGTAAGGAGGTCCCCTGTCTCCCCGCACACAGTGTATTATAACTGCAGCTATAAGGTTATGGTGTAAGGAGGTCCCCTGTCTCCCCGCACACAGTGTATTATAACTGCAGCTATAAGGTTATGGTGTAAGGAGGTCCCCTGTCTCCCCGCACACAGTGTATTATAACTGCAGCTATAAGGTTATGGTGTAAGGAGGCCCCCTGTCTCCCCGCACGCAGTGTATTATAACTGCAGCTATAAGGTTATGGTGTAAGGAGGTCCCCTGTCTCCCCGCACACAGTGTATTAGAACTGCAGCTATAAGGTTATGGTGTAAGGAGGTTCCCTGTCTCCCTGCACACAGTGTATTATAACTGCAGCTATAAGGTTATGGTGTAAGGAGGTCCCATGTCTCCCCGCACACAGTGTATTATAACTGCAGCTATAAGGTTATGGTGTAAGGAGGTTCCCTGTCTCCCTGCACACAGTGTATTATAACTGCAGCTATTAGGTTATGGTGTAAGGAGGTCCCATGTCTCCCTGCACACAGTGTATTATAACTGCAGCTATTAGGTTATGGTGTAAGGAGGTCCCCTGTCTTCCTGCACACAGTGTATTATAACTGCAGCTATAAGGTTATGGTGTAAGGAGGTCCCCTGTCTCCCCGCACACAGTGTATTATAACTGCAGCTATAAGGTTATGGTGTAAGGAGGTCCCCTGTCTCCATGCACAGTGTATTATAACTGGAGCTATAAGGTTATGGTGTAAGGAGGTCCCCTGCATTCCTAAACACAGTGTATTATAACTGCAGCTATAAGGTTATGGTGTAAGGCCCCCTGTCTCCCCGAACACAGTGTATTATAACTGTAGCTATAAGGTTATGGTGTAAGGAGATCCCCTGTCTCCCCGAACACAGTGTATTATAACTGCAGCTATAAGGTTATGGTGTAAGGAGGTCCCCTGTCTCCCCGCACACAGTGTATTATAACTGCAGCTATAAGGTTATGGTGTAAGGAGGTTCCCTGTCTTCCTGCACACAGTGTGTTATAACTGCAGCTATAAGGTTATGGTGTAAGGAGGTCCCCTGTCTCCCCGCACACAGTGTATTATAACTGCAGCTATAAGGTTATGGTGTAAGGAGGTCCCCTGTCTCCCCGCACACAGTGTATTATAACTGCAGCTATAAGGTTCTGGTGTAAGGAGGTCCCCTGTCTCCCCGCACACAGTGTATTATAACTGCAGCTATAAGGTTATGGTGTAAGGAGGTCCCATGTCTCCCCGCACACAGTGTATTATAACTGCAGCTATAAGGTTATGGTGTAAGGAGGTCCCCTGTCTCCCCACACACAGTGTATTATAACTGCAGCTATAAGGTTATGGTGTAAGGAGGTCCCCTGTCTCCCCGCACACAGTGTATTATAACTGCAGCTATAAGGTTATGGTGTAAGGAGGTCCCCTGTCTCCCCGCACACAGTGTATTATAACTGCAGCTATAAGGTTATGGTGTAAGGAGGTCCCCTGTCTCCCCGCACACAGTGTATTATAACTGCAGCTATAAGGTTATGGTGTAAGGAGGTCCCCTGTCTCCCCGCACACAGTGTATTATAACTGCAGCTATAAGGTTATGGTGTAAGGAGGCCCCCTGTCTCCCCGCACGCAGTGTATTATAACTGCAGCTATAAGGTTATGGTGTAAGGAGGTCCCCTGTCTCCCCGCACACAGTGTATTAGAACTGCAGCTATAAGGTTATGGTGTAAGGAGGTTCCCTGTCTCCCTGCACACAGTGTATTATAACTGCAGCTATAAGGTTATGGTGTAAGGAGGTCCCATGTCTCCCCGCACACAGTGTATTATAACTGCAGCTATAAGGTTATGGTGTAAGGAGGTTCCCTGTCTCCCTGCACACAGTGTATTATAACTGCAGCTATTAGGTTATGGTGTAAGGAGGTCCCATGTCTCCCTGCACACAGTGTATTATAACTGCAGCTATAAGGTTATGGTGTAAGGAGGTCCCCTGTCTTCCTGCACACAGTGTATTATAACTGCAGCTATAAGGTTATGGTGTAAGGAGGTCCCCTGTCTCCCCGCACACAGTGTATTATAACTGCAGCTATAAGGTTATGGTGTAAGGAGGTCCCCTGTCTCCCCGCACACAGTGTATTATAACTGCAGCTATAAGGTTATGGTGTAAGGAGGTCCCCTGTCTCCCCGCACACAGTGTATTATAACTGCAGCTATAAGGTTATGGTGTAAGGAGGCCCCCTGTCTCCCCGCACGCAGTGTATTATAACTGCAGCTATAAGGTTATGGTGTAAGGAGGTCCCCTGTCTCCCCGCACACAGTGTATTAGAACTGCAGCTATAAGGTTATGGTGTAAGGAGGTTCCCTGTCTCCCTGCACACAGTGTATTATAACTGCAGCTATAAGGTTATGGTGTAAGGAGGTCCCCTGTCTCCCCGCACACAGTGTATTCTAACTGCAGCTATAAGGTTATGGTGTAAGGAGGTCCCCTGTCTCCCCGCACACAGTGTATTCTAACTGCAGCTATAAGGTTATGGTGTAAGGAGGCCCCCTGTCTCCCCGCACACAGTGTATTATAACTGCAGCTATAAGGTTATGGTGTAAGGAGGTCCCCTGTCTCCCCGCACACAGTGTATTATAACTGCAGCTATAAGGTTATGGTGTAAGGAGGTCCCCTGTCTCCCCGCACACAGTGTATTATAACTGCAGCTATAAGGTTATGGTGTAAGGAGGTCCCATGTCTCCCCGCACACAGTGTATTATAACTGCAGCTATAAGGTTATGGTGTAAGGAGGTCCCCTGTCTCCCCGCACACAGTGTATTATAACTGCAGCTATAAGGTTATGGTGTAAGGAGGTCCCCTGTCTCCCCGCACACAGTGTATTATAACTGCAGCTATAAGGTTATGGTGTAAGGAGGTCCCATGTCTCCCCGCACACAGTGTATTATAACTGCAGCTATAAGGTTATGGTGTAAGGAGGCCCCCTGTCTCCCCGCACACAGTGTATTATAACTGCAGCTATAAGGTTATGGTGTAAGGAGGTCCCCTGTCTCCCCGCACACAGTGTATTATAACTGCAGCTATAAGGTTATGGTGTAAGGAGGTCCCCTGTCTCCCCGCACACAGTGTATTATAACTGCAGCTATAAGGTTATGGTGTAAGGAGGTCCCATGTCTCCCCGCACACAGTGTATTATAACTGCAGCTATAAGGTTATGGTGTAAGGAGGTCCCCTGTCTCCCCGCACACAGTGTATTATAACTGCAGCTATAAGGTTATGGTGTAAGGAGGTCCCCTGTCTCCCCGCACACAGTGTATTATAACTGCAGCTATAAGGTTATGGTGTAAGGAGGTCCCCTGTCTCCCCGCACACAGTGTATTATAACTGCAGCTATAAGGTTATGGTGTAATGAGGTCCCCTGTCTCACTGCACACAGTGTATTATAACTGCAGCTATAAGGTTATGGTGTAAGGAGATCCCATGTCTCCCTGCACACAATTGTACTACAGCAAGCAGTAAACTCCCTTATATCAGCGTCATGACGGAACAATGAAAACTAACCAATTCTCTTCCCTTTTGGCGCAGCCCATATAGCAATAGATTCTGGGATTTTCTGCAATCATTTGCCATTGTATTTTTGGGGTGTCAATTTAATCTCACCCCATTATGGGCACTTTTCGCTGTGCCGGAGGAAGCAGAGCTCTATTAGTGACCTCAGTCCTTAACTACGATAACATAAATCAGCACAATAGTGGAGCTTTATCAAAGTGTCTTGTTTTAAAGTGATCTAAAATATCAAAAGGGGGGCAATTGCCATGGAAACCAGTGGGACCAGCAGCACCTTTCACTGGTGACTCCTCTCCTAGAACAGACCGTGTGCGGAAGGATAAACATACGGAGCAGCTTTTGTTACGTGCTCTCCTTTAATGCCATGTTAACCACATTAGAGAGAAATGTAAAGAGCCAACGCAGGTACCCTCTAAGACCTTCCACGATTTTACCCCATTACGGAGCCAGCATAGTGTGTGCGTGGTAATAGATCTGTAGGTCCACGTCATTTGTTTGAGAACGGGGGCACTAAATGATCAGTTTACAGCTGTACATTTCCTGTAGTCTGATAAAGCATTTATTGTTATTATATACGCTATATAGATCTGTTTATGGCTAAAAATACCAATTTGTAATCTACTTCTGAGTCTGGAGAACCAGGCCATAATGCGCGTTGGAGTTTGTTTGAGGATCTTGTAATCTGCATTTTGTTCTAGTTTGAATGTCTCGGATATCACAGTGCGTTTGTACATGTGGCTGAATGCTATAGATCCTGGAGCTATCTAGGGGCGATGTGAGTGCGTGTTGAAGGTGGCGTTATCAGCACCTTCTCAATCAACTGTTTTATAAAGCCATATCATCCTTGTTTATTTGCCATTAATTCAGAGATTTCTCTTTTCGAAGACGGCCTGTTCCTTTTCACTCTCTAACTACCACTCCATCTGCCTACATAGCACGTTGATGGACACTGGGCCATATTCTATTGAGCACAAATCCAATAGCTCAGCTGGTGAACAGCGTTGGCTGGTAGTATCTCACGTTAAGGATCCACTTGGTGTTCATTAGCGGTGGTCCTCACCATGCCGTAATGTACTCCACAATCCAAACTTTGTAACATTCTTATTTTAGAATAAAAATCCCCCAGTCTGGTTATGCGTGTACTCAGTGTAATACTTTCAATCCTTGAAGATGGCATATCCCACTTACCAGGAGAGTTCCATGCCAGCGTACGGTCTTACAATAACAGATTGGATCTCCCACTTACCAGGAGAGTTCCATGCCAGCGTACGGTCTTATAATAACAGATTGGATCTCCCACTTACCAGGAGAGTTCCATGCCAGCGTACGGTCTTACAATAACAGATTGGATCTCCCACTTACCAGGAGAGTTCCATGCCAGCGTACGGTCTTATAATAACAGATTGGATCTCCCACTTACCAGGAGAGTTCCATGCCAGCGTACGGTCTTATAATAACAGATTGGATCTCCCACTTACCAGGAGAGTTCCATGCCAGCGTATCGTCTTACAATAACAGATTGGATCTCCCACTTACCAGGAGAGTTCCATGCCAGCGTACGGTCTTATAATAACAGATTGGATCTCCCACTTACCAGGAGAGTTCCATGCCAGCGTACGGTCTTACAATAACAGATTGGATCTCCCACTTACCAGGAGAGTTCCATGCCAGCGTACGGTCTTACAATAACAGATTGGATCTCCCACTTACCAGGAGAGTTCCATGCCAGCGTACGGTCTTACAATAACAGATTGGATCTCCCACTTACCAGGAGAGTTCCATGCCAGCGTACGGTCTTACAATAACAGATTGGATCTCCCACTTACCAGGAGAGTTCCATGCCAGCGTACGGTCTTACAATAACAGATTGGATCTCCCACTTACCAGGAGAGTTCCATGCCAGCGTACGGTCTTATAATAACAGATTGGATCTCCCACTTACCAGGAGAGTTCCATGCCAGCGTATGGTCTTACAATAACAGATTGGATCTCCCACTTACCAGGAGAGTTCCATGCCAGCGTACGGTCTTACAATAACAGATTGGATCTCCCACTTACCAGGAGAATTCCATGCCAGCGTACAGTCTTACAATAACAGATTGGATCTCCCACTTACCAGGAGAATTCCATGCCAGCGTACGGTCTTACAATAACAGATTGGATCTCCCACTTACCAGGAGAATTCCATGCCAGCGTACGGTCTTACAATAACAGATTGGATCTCCCACTTACCAGGAGAGTTCCATGCCAGCGTACGGTCTTACAATAACAGATTGGATCTCCCACTTACCAGGAGAGTTCCATGCCAGCGTACGGTCTTACAATAACAGATTGGATCTCCCACTTACCAGGAGAGTTCCATGCCAGCGTACGGTCTTACAATAACAGATTGGATCTCCCACTTACCAGGAGAATTCCATGCCAGCGTACGGTCTTACAATAACAGATTGGATCTCCCACTTACCAGGAGAGTTCCATGCCAGGGTACGGTCTTACAATAACAGATTGGATCTCCCACTTACCAGGAGAGTTCTGTAGCGGATTGGTACCGGGCTGTCCCACGACATGTATGAGAATAAGTGTATTTGGTCATATGGCTGGTTTAATGTGTATGTACATGTATAGAAAGCATGGTATCCGGGTATAATGACAGTTAAATGTATGTAAAGAATTGTATTCATCTAGTTGTTTTATTTGAATGATTCTACCGAACAAGGGAATGAAACTACCGAACAACCAGACCACCCAGGAATGAGTGTGCCTCCAATTACCGTTTGCAACAATGTTGCAAACAGGTAATTGGCAATCAGTGCAGTGTGGTCTTTGTCCTCTGGGTGGCCGCCATTCGGGAAACAAACACGTGGCGGCGGCCATCTTAAACTACCGAACAGCGGTGTTTTGCCGTCGAGTGTCTGGAACTAAAATCGGACACTTGACTAGGCAAACACCGCTGAGACCTCCATACTTCCAGAAATTCGTATGGAAACTACCGAATGACCCGCCGTTCGGTAGAAAGAGCCCCATAAACAAGGGAATTCATTCAAACCCTCTCCAGGCTCTATAACACAGGCAATTCGCCTGTTTTCATTCCCTTGTTTGTGACCGACCGCAGGGCCAAAATGCATGGAACTGTTTTCGGATACTTTACCCATGCGGTCGGTCAAATCTTTGGAACCCCATATCTCACAAACCATTCATCCGAATGGGCTAATTTTTAAGTATGTTGGTCCCCCAGAATAGAGCTATCTGGGGATGTTGGATTTGTGGATGTACCCCAAGTATTTCGGGTACATCCAAAACTCGGGGAAAACTGTGTACACAATAAGGGGATTATGATGCTAGAGGAGGGGAGGAGATCTGTGGGAGGTTACTACTTAGAGATTGGATAATGTCTTAAGTGATAGAACCTCCTCCCTTGCATGGGAGAGGGCTTTATAAGGAACTGTGGAATAAAGCTTGTCAGACTACTCCTGAAACTGTGTGTCGTCCAGTTATTGGGATTGCGATGGGGATACTGCTGTATTACTTTACCTGCTGGAAACCTTGCCTGTGGACTTAACATCACCTTGTTCCTGAGCCTCACTGGAATCTCTAGTGGAGAATAGCTGTGCAAGATCGGCTCTCCGCTACATTGGTTGGCAGCGCTGGGATCCAAACTCACAGAGGAACAAGCGTAAATGGAGTACGGATGGAGATTGATTTTTCTGCGCTAAAACGCTCCACGCTAAAGGACCTCCTAGAGGCAAGGGGTATACAAGCCAGCAATAAGAAGAAAGCAGTACTTGTTACAGAACTCATGGCAGAGTACAGAATGGAGGGCGATTCAGTTCCGGCACAGAGGGAGCCGGGAGGAACACCACAAGGATCGGAATTCCAGAGGCAGGTTCAGTTCAGGCTATCCTTTTATGGGGAAAACCCCCCAACAGAAATTGTTACCAGGACAATGGCCGAGGTACAAGAATTCATCCTAAGGACACAGGCACCAGAACAAAGCTCTGCAATTAATGTGCCACAGGAAGGTAAGCCTAAAATACCATACCAGGCTTTTAAAACATATGTGGAGGCAGAGGAAGATATAGACGCTTTCCTGCAAGACTTTGAAAGACTGTGTGCACTGCATAAAATTAACGCAGAGGACTGGGTACCTATTTTGGCCGGAAGGTTAACCGGGAGGGCAGCAGAGGCATATCGGACTGTACCTAATGATGAAATAAGGAATTACAGTAAAGTGAAAGAATTTATACTCGCCAGGTATGCTATAACACCCGAGGCATACCGGCGGAGGTTCCGGGATCTAAAGAAAACAGAGAAGGACTCGCACGCAGAGTGGGCATGCCGATTACAGGGGGCAGCGCTCGGGTGGGTGCAAGCTAGCAAGGCACGTTCTATGGAGGATGTAATACAAATGTTGCTGATGGAGCAGTTCTATGAGGGAGTAACCAATGAGGTCCAGGAATGGGTAAGGGACAGAAACCCTACTTCCCTTACCGAGGCGGCTAGGAAAGCGGATGACTACCTGGATGCACGCAGGTCACAAAAACCTGCAGCTCCAAAAGCAACCTTTAAAACATTCGGGGGAAACAACTACACCCCAGCTCCACCGAGACCGCTACCACCACCTCCACCACCCGCTGCACAGCCCCGGTTCCGACAACCCACCGCTGGCCCCTGTCATCACTGCCAGAAGTGGGGACATTATAAAAGGGAATGCCCACAGCTACGGGACCGTTCCACCTGGATTCGTCCAGGCCCACCTCCACCCAGGGCGGCCGCAGCCCACCACTACCAGGACCTAGTCACCACCCCATATGGTTCCGCAGTCCCCATTACTACTGTGGAACAATGGGAGGTACTGCACGAGGCAGATCCAGTCCAGGCCAATGTGGATAATCTACGGCACCATCGACAGACGGTATATCTGAATGGTACAGCAGTCCGGGGATTACGAGATTCGGGAGCCACCATCACTTTGGTACAGAGCCACCTGATTTCAGATCAGGCAAAACTGAACAAAACTGTTGCCGTCCGGGTAGCTGGGGGAGCAGTGTACCGGCTACCTACAGCAAGGGTACATTTACATTGGGGAGCGGGGGCAGGGGAAGTGGAGGTGGGGTTGATGCCACATTTACCGGCGGAGGTTTTATTGGGGAACGATCTGGGGAGGCTCACTTCTGCTTTTGAGCCCCAGTCACCCACCACAGGAGAGGTCAACCCTGTAGTCACCCGACAACAGGCCCGCACCCAGGACCACAACACACTGCCGGAGGTCCAGGTAAGCAACCCTACCCCCCCTCTAGAATGTGTCCCCTGGGCTCCACCTAATGAATTTGTAGCTGAAGTCGCAACAGACCCCACGCTTCAGGTGTATAGGGACAAGGTTGGCACGGGTTCCCCCGGGGCGGAGGGAGAGAAGTTTATCTGGGATAAACAACTTTTATACAGGGAAACAACCAAACAGATTACGGGGTTAGACCCGATAGCGAGGAGACAATTAGTGGTACCACAGCGGTACCGGGCTGAATTACTCCGGATAGCGCATGATATTCCGCTATCCGGACATCTAGGGGTTAGTCGCACCAGGTACAGACTAACCCAGAGTTTCTTCTGGCCAGGGATTAGCCAGGAAGTACGCAGATATTGCACGACTTGCGATACCTGCCAGAGAGTGGGAAAAAGGGGGGATCGCAGGAAGGCTAAACTTCACCCCTTACCCATAATAGAGGAACCTTTTAGCCGAATAGCGGTGGATCTGATAGGCCCCCTCAATAAAGTTAGCCCGTCAGGAAAACGGTATATTTTAACGGTCGTAGATTATGCCACCAGGTATCCAGAGGCAGTGGCTCTGACCAACATCCACGCTGAGACGGTCGCGGATGCCCTCATGCGGATATTCTCCCGGATGGGATTACCCAGGGAGATTATCTCGGATCAGGGTACCCAGTTTACCGCAGAATTCACCCAACACCTCTGGAGGATCTGTGGCATTAAGCCTATTATCAGCGCCCCTTACCACCCCCAGACGAACGGGCTCTGCGAACGATTCAATGGTACCTTGAAGCAGATGCTCCGAACCTTCGCAGAGACCCACAAGGACTGGGAACGATTCCTGCCGCACCTCCTATTTGCATACCGGGAGGTGCCGCAGGAATCCACAGGGTTCTCCCCGTTTGAATTATTGTTTGGAAGGAGGGTCCGAGGCCCATTGGATCTTATTAGAGAGCATTGGGAGGGAGACCGGAGCACAGATGGCACTCCCATCCTACCATATGTGTTGGCCTTTCGGGACCGCCTAGAAGCGTTGACCAAGACGGTACGGGAAAACCTTCAGGAGGCCCAGACACGCCAGCGTACATGGTATGATCGGGGAGCCAGGGACCGTAGCTTTCAGGTCGGGCAGAAGGTACTAATTTTAAAACCTGTCCGACATGATAAGTTACAGGCCGCCTGGCAGGGCCCATATAAGGTGGTGGAGCAAAGATGCGATACCACCTATATTATCGGCCCCTGCACAGGGACTGGGGGGCGACGCATGCTCCATGTGAACATGCTGAAGCCCTACCACGAGCGTACTGAGGAGGTAACCGCTATCTGTGCCCCTAACACGGAAGAGTTTGACAGCTTACCCCTCCCCGATTTGCTGGGGGATGGGCAGCTGTCCGGAGATTTAGGGGAGGTTACGCTGGGAGATCGGCTGAGCCCACAGGAGCGGATCGAGGTACAGCAACTATTGGAAGAGAAACGCGACACGTTCTCTAATGTACCTGGATACACGCCTCTGGCAACTCACCGGGTCGAGACCCCAGGGCAACTACCCATGCGCCAGACGCCATACCGCATTCCAGAAGCGGTACGGGCAAACATGCGTAAGGAGATCGACGAAATGCTCCAACTGGGGGTGATTGAACCCTCAGACAGTCCTTGGGCATCTCCTGTAGTCCTCGTACCAAAGCGAGACGGTACGACCCGCTTCTGCGTGGACTATAGGAGATTGAACGAGAAGACTGTATCTGACGCCTATCCGATGCCCCGGATAGACGAGTTACTGGACAGAATGGCCAGGGGCCAATACCTCACCACTATTGACTTGTGTAAAGGGTATTGGCAAATCCCCCTGGCCCCAGACGCCATCCCGAAGTCAGCCTTTGTCACCCCATTTGGCTTGTACCAGTTTAAGGTCATGCCATTTGGGATGAAAAACGCCCCAGCCACCTTCCAAAGGATGGTGGATCGACTCCTAGATGGATTCCAGGACTATACATGTGCCTACCTGGACGATATTGCTATTTTTAGCAATACGTGGCAGGAACACTTAGCTCACATCGGAGCTGTACTAGATAGGATAAGGGAAGCAGGTCTGACCTTGAAGCCGGCCAAGTGTAGTATCGGCATGGCTGAGGTACAATACCTGGGACATAGAGTAGGGTGCGGTAAACAAAAACCCGAACCCGCCAAAGTAGAGGCTGTAGCCCAGTGGCCCACCCCTAGGACTAAGACCCAGGTTTTAGCGTTTCTAGGGACAGCAGGGTATTACCGGAAGTTTGTTCCCAATTATAGCGCCCTGGCCAAACCCCTCACTGACCTGACCCGTAAGAACCTTCCCCGCCAAGTAAACTGGACCCCGGAGTGTGAGCAGGCATTCCAACAATTGAAAAATGCACTGATAAATGCCCCTGTCTTGGCAGCTCCCAATCCAACTAAACGTTTTCTTGTTCACACAGACGCTTCTATGTTTGGATTGGGGGCAGTACTGAGTCAAGTCGGGGCCGATGGCGGGGAACATCCAGTGGCTTACATCAGTCGCAAACTGTTACCTCGAGAAGTAAGCTACGCCGCCATCGAAAAGGAATGCCTGGCTGTGGTGTGGGCCCTAAAGAAGCTACAACCCTATTTATATGGACAGCCCTTTTCCTTGCTCACGGATCACAACCCGTTAGTCTGGCTGAACCGGGTGGCTGGAGACAACGCCAGGCTGCTGCGCTGGAGTTTGGCACTACAGCCTTTTGACTTTAATATCCAGTACCGGCCGGGTAAGCAGAATGGAAATGCTGACGGGTTGTCAAGACAAACTGACTTAGAGAAATGATCCGTGAGCCCCCGGACATCCCCAAGCCGATCCGTGTTGGATCAGACTGTGTATGCCGGCTTGTGGGCAAGGGGGAGCAGTGTAGCGGATTGGTACCGGGCTGTCCCACGACATGTATGAGAATAAGTGTATTTGGTCATATGGCTGGTTTAATGTGTATGTACATGTATAGAAAGCATGGTATCCGGGTATAATGACAGTTAAATGTATGTAAAGAATTGTATTCATCTAGTTGTTCGGTAGAATCATTCAAATAAAACAAGGGAATGAAACTACCGAACAACCAGACCACCCAGGAATGAGTGTGCCTCCAATTACCGTTTGCAACAATGTTGCAAACAGGTAATTGGCAATCAGTGCAGTGTGGTCTTTGTCCTCTGGGTGGCCGCCATTCGGGAAACAAACACGTGGCGGCGGCCATCTTAAACTACCGAACAGCGGTGTTTTGCCGTCGAGTGTCTGGAACTAAAATCGGACACTTGACTAGGCAAACACCGCTGAGACCTCCATACTTCCAGAAATTCGTATGGAAACTACCGAATGACCCGCCGTTCGGTAGAAAGAGCCCCATAAACAAGGGAATTCATTCAAACCCTCTCCAGGCTCTATAACACAGGCAATTCGCCTGTTTTCATTCCCTTGTTTGTGACCGACCGCAGGGCCAAAATGCATGGAACTGTTTTCGGATACTTTACCCATGCGGTCGGTCAAATCTTTGGAACCCCATATCTCACGAACCATTCATCCGAATGGGCTAATTTTTAAGTATGTTGGTCCCCCAGAATAGAGCTATCTGGGGATGTTGGATTTGTGGATGTACCCCAAGTATTTCGGGTACATCCAAAACTCGGGGAAAACTGTGTACACAATAAGGGGATTATGATGCTAGAGGAGGGGAGGAGATCTGTGGGAGGTTACTACTTAGAGATTGGATAATGTCTTAAGTGATAGAACCTCCTCCCTTGCATGGGAGAGGGCTTTATAAGGAACTGTGGAATAAAGCTTGTCAGACTACTCCTGAAACTGTGTGTCGTCCAGTTATTGGGATTGCGATGGGGATACTGCTGTATTACTTTACCTGCTGGAAACCTTGCCTGTGGACTTAACATCACCTTGTTCCTGAGCCTCACTGGAATCTCTAGTGGAGAATAGCTGTGCAAGATCGGCTCTCCGCTACAAGTTCCATGCCAGCGTACGGTCTTATAATAACAGATTGGATCTCCCACTTACCAGGAGAGTTCCATGCCAGCGTACGGTCTTACAATAACAGATTGGATCTCCCACTTACCAGGAGAGTTCCATGCCAGCGTACGGTCTTACAATAACAGATTGGATCTCCCACTTACCAGGAGAGTTCCATGCCAGCGTACGGTCTTATAATAACAGATTGGATCTCCCACTTACCAGGAGAGTTCCATGCCAGCGTACGGTCTTACAATAACAGATTGGATCTCCCACTTACCAGGAGAGTTCCATGCCAGCGTACGGTCTTACAATAACAGATTGGATCTCCCACTTACCAGGAGAGTTCCATGCCAGCGTACGGTCTTACAATAACAGATTGGATCTCCCACTTACCAGGAGAGTTCCATGCCAGCGTACGGTCTTATAATAACAGATTGGATCTCCCACTTACCAGGAGAGTTCCATGCCAGCGTACGGTCTTATAATAACAGATTGGATCTCCCACTTACCAGGAGAGTTCCATGCCAGCGTACGGTCTTACAATAACAGATTGGATCTCCCACTTACCAGGAGAGTTCCATGCCAGGGTACGGTCTTACAATAACAGATTGGATCTCCCACTTACCAGGAGAGTTCCATGCCAGGGTACGGTCTTACAATAACAGATTGGATCTCCCACTTACCAGGAGAGTTCCATGCCAGCGTACAGTCTTACAATAACAGATTGGATCTCCCACTTACCAGGAGAGTTCCATGCCAGCGTACGGTCTTACAATAACAGATTGGATCTCCAAGGGTTGGGTCACATGAGGACAATGTGTACAGATCAGATCTTGGACAATATTTATAGGAAATCAGGAATTAGAAATAAATACACCAAGCCTTTTTTTTTTTTTCTAAATCAATACAATTTTTCAAATTTATTGTATTTTTATTTGAAAGAATGACTTCTAATAATATATATTTTTTTCACAGAAGATTATAGGGAATGTTATCACTTCCATTCCATCTGTAAACATTTAAATACAGATTTGGGAGACCGAAAGAAATGAAAAAGAAAAGTGCATTTTACAAAATCAACTAAAATCAATTTTACAGATATTTCACTTCGCTTCAGCTTTAAAATTCAATTCTGCCAACTGCGTTTTCAGTTTCAAAAATCTGCGTCTATCTAATACATTAAGAGTGGAACCAAAAAGACAAAAACCCAAAACAGAACAGAAATACTTCCTAGAACAGACCGAACGACCCGAAACGCCAGGCGCAGCATGTATGTTCTGTAATGAACATTCCTGGGTTACCCAGTATGATATGCATGCTTTACAATAAATGTCAGTATATTGACATCAACACATGACACATACATCCTATTTAAAGTCAGATCACATTGGGCTGCAGTTTCTGGATAGCCACAAGGGGCAGAACTTCCAGTGTTTATCCTACATGAATGTGCATAGTGACAGTTGGGCTCTAACCAAGTCACGGCTCACAATTTCCATTCTTCACTAGCCATTGGCCCACGTAAATGCAGCCTTGGCTAGCAGAAATGCACTCCTGATATGTGTGCCAAGGCCCCAGGGAAGTTTAGTAGAGAAGCAATGGAAATGTTGAGCTCTGAATTAATGAACGATTATTCCTCTTCATATGGGGACATGTGATTTTAACCTTTAAATAGCACTGCATTTTACATGTAACACACTGTGCCAGAGACCCTCCTTTGTACACTTGTTTTGATTAATAACTCTGCTACCGACAGCCAGATCTTGGTTGCCAAGGCTAACAATCCTCTACGAAGCGCTATATTGCGGCTGCAAATACTATGCGAACAGACACGGGCCCAATCTTAACTCTACGAAAGAATGAGACCATAACATGGTGAGAGGGCACAACTGATGTCACATTTTATCCAAAATAAGGGGGTTATATATAAAATGTGCATTGTTCTTAAAAGTGATCAAAAGCACTAAAAGAGGGCCAGTCACCATGGAAACCAGTGAAAATAGAACTCTGTCTCCTTTTCACGTTTGCGCCACTTTAGAGAACCGCCACTTTTTATACATAACCCATTATGTTTGAAAGTCTACAAATTGCTTGTCTGGATCTCTAAGAAGGATTTATACTTTAAAGGGACAGTATAGGCACCAGAAAAACTACAGCTTAACATACAGTATGCAGCTTAACGTACAGTATGCAGCTTAACGTACAGTATGCAGCTTAACGTACAGTATGCAGCTTAACATACAGTATGCAGCGTAATGTATGGTATATAGCTTAACATACAGTATGCAGCTTAACGTACAGTATGCAGCGTAATGAACGGTATATAGCTTTATGTACAGTATGCAGCTTAACGTACAGTATGCAGCTTAACGTACAGTATGCAGCGTAATGTATGGTATATAGCTTAACGTACAGTATGCAGCTTAACGTACAGTATACAGCGTAATGTACAGTATGCAGCTTAACGTACGGTATGCAGCGTAATGAACGGTATATAGCTTAACGTACAGTATGCAGCTTAACGTACAGTATGCAGCTTAATGTAGTGGTTCTGGTGAGTATAGTCAGTCCCTGCAGCCATTTTAGTGTCAATACTGCATTGAGAAGAGGCATTGTTAACATTGCTCACTAGGGATACTTCAAATGGCAGTTTCTCAGATGGCCACTAGAGGTGCTTCCTCAGTCAAGGCTGCACATTGTACTGCACCTACGTTCAGCGTCTCCATGCAGAGTCAATGCATCTCTCAGCGGTGATGCAGATTGGCCAGCGTGGCGTTTAGCTCCATTCTGCCTCGTTGGCTGAAATCAACAGAATTGACTATCTAAGCCAATCCAATGACTTGCCATAGTAAAGCACTGGAGTGGCGGAGATTGTAAATTCTAATTGTCAGCCAAGGAGTCGGATCAGGGCAGGGCTAGCGCCGGCAGACCTGCGCAGTGCTGGGATAAAGGTGAGTTTTTGTCTGATATAACTCCTTAAGGACACGACATATGTGACATGTCATGATTCCCTTTTATTCCAGAGGTTTGGTCCTTAGGGGTTAAGGAGGGCACGGGGGGGGGGGGGGGGGCGGGGCAGGCAGTCATCCAAATATCTAAACACGTTTTGTGTTCCTAACCCTATAGTGTTCCTTTAAGTAATACTATCAAATTCTTACTTGCATCAGCTGGTTGTAAATGTCGGTTAATTGGCAACATTAGCAGATTCCAAGATATGAGACCAGTAGAACAGCCCAAATGAACAATTAAGACCCACTTCCACTAAATGTATACATTTAGTCGTGTCTTTGAGAATGCTTGTTCTCAAGGAGCGAACGTTACTTAAGATGTAGCACATACCATAAGGAATTCAGGGATCCGATATAAAACAAGACAAGTGACATTTGATGTGTGTATTGCTGAATTTTGGAGGTTCCTGGTTCTGATGGACTGCTTTGCAATGTTCTAACAAGAGACGGTTGTGATCGTTTCATGTGCGTTTCTAGACTTTACAAAGATCTTCCCGAGAAATGGCCACTGAATAGTGTCAGGTTTATTTACTGAAGTGAGAACGGTTGGGAATTCAAATCAAATTTGAAGCATGTTTAAAATGTTAGGCCAAAGTAGCTAAACTATAAGCATAGCAGACTTTTGGAGAAATGTTTCCAATTCATCTACTTTGGTCTTAAATGTGAAATTCCCGTGGAATTCCTGCCTGTGTGTAAATCTATAAAGTCCGACCTGGCATGAGAACTCTGCCAGAAAGGCCAAAGAGCCTGTGAGCTTTGTAAGGGAACATTTTACAGACAATACACCCACCACGTGCAGGACGTATTGGGATGTTTAATTAACCCTATAGTGGCAGTCTTCCTTTATAACACAAACCCCGCAAGCGGTGCGGATTTCAATACGTTTTTGGGCTTTTTCAGAATGCGGAGAGAAGGTTTTCCATATCTCGTAACAATGCGCAGTTGTCAATCAACAGTCTGTCAATCAAACACTTGGATGACTTTAAAGTCTCTCAGACAATGATGTGACTGGTGCCCTCCTCCTCTCACAGCTGTGCAGACGCCAACAATCGCAGCGCTGCCCAAAACTTTACATATGTGAAGAAGCATGATGGGGAAATAAATCCAAACTGAACATTGATGTCAGAGGGAAACGCATCTAAAATAATTGTAATATTTGGATATTTTAAGCTATAAGTGCATCACAGGGACTATAATATTAAAAATATCCACCATTTGTGAGTATCACAACACATCCAAACTAGCACACTAGGTAAATAGTCATTGAACACAACATTAGAATGGCTTCCAATATTATTCACGGATCTCTTTTCAATGTCAAATATTTGAACTTTGTTTTAATTCAGAGCGGGCACAGAATGGGTGCATTTGGTTTCTTAAACTTCCTTCCTGCACAAAAACATGTTCTGGTCCACCCTGAATTCAAGGACCCAATTAAAAGAATGTTCGATCTCACAAAAAACGTACAAAACCTTTCATGGAGTTATTGTAGATGCAGTGTGATCTATGATTGATGGAGTTATTGTAGATGCAGTGTGATCTATGATTGATGGAGTTATTGTAGATGCAGTGTGATCTATGATTGATGGAGTTATTGTAGATGCAGTGTGACCTATGATTGATGGAGTTATTGTAGATGCAGTGTGATCTATGATTGATGGAGTTATTGTAGATGCAGTGTGATCTATGATTGATGGAGTTATTGTAGATGCAGTGTGATCTATGATTGCATAATATATATAAAGATATATAGATAGATGTTTTAAAGCTGGGGGATCCTTACTAAACACTGAGTTTTGGTGAAATTTTAAAGGTTATCTTTATTTGGTCCTAATTTCACTTATCATCTGACAGATTCATTAACTTGAATCTGAGCGAACAAAGTTTAAAAAAAAAATACTATTGGCCTAAATTCTGCAACTTGATTTTACCAATCTGAAACGGTTGATAATTTGTGTGATGAAGGCTCTGGGCTTTAAATAGTTTTTTTTCTATAATATGTTATTGATCTGCAAGCGGAGTGCAACTGATGCAGCGATTGCTTTGATGAACAAGGCAAGGGATTTAATTAAACCGTGCACTGAGCAGAGGCATCACAAAGATGTTTATCAGAAGTTGGTGTCAAATAGTTTGATACGTAAAGCAGGGCTCAAAATTTCCACACTTTTCTAGCCATTGGCAAGTAGAAATTTCCCCCTGGACCCTCCAGGCTTGCAGTGGCCATTGGCCTTTAGGCCTGGTTAGTAAGGCAAGACTTCAAATATTAAGCCTAGCATTATTATTAATTATTGAAGTGGTAAGAAAACCAATGCTTTTTTATCTGATGTCTTCAAAATCAGGCCACAAGCGATTCATCAACCTTCATCATAATGTATGCGTGTCTGGGAAAATTACTGTAAAAAAAGAGAGGCCTTAATGAGGGCATACATAACTAAATGTCTGGTTAAAGAGTTTTTTGTTTTTTTTTATCTAGTTCTCGATTCTGCCTTAAACAGTCGAGCAATGTTTTCTCTGTTTATAAAGCCAGTGCTATTTATTAATTAAATACAGCGTTTACAAACCTTTCTCCAGTTGCTTTATGCCAAATATCACATGACAAAATAAAGAGGAAATACCCAGAATCCAACTGCATCAACAACAAAAACCACTGTATTTAATATCTAAAAAGCAAAAAACTGACTTTATCTTCAGGCAAACACGACATACAGAAGGAAGACGAGAAACTCAAACCAAAATGCCACTGGGCGTTCTCATCAGATCGGTACCAGTGGTAAATGGTCAGTAAATTATCCCTCTAACGTTTAATGACCATGTTTTAAAGGACAGCATTGCCTCGGTGCTGAGTTTGTGTCCATACGGTATTGGAAATGGAAGATCGGACTCGAGGTGACAATATACAATTTAGTGCATCTGATACAGGTGCAAGCCACAAGCTTTAACCGGAGAACCAGCAGGGAAAGTACACATCTGATGGAAGTCCTATAGATTTGTCAGAGCAATAGAGAGACTTGTAATGGAACATTTTAATGGAGAAATTGCTAAAACTGCTTCAGTTTAAATTTCAACAAATAATTGGACTAAAAAAAATAGACGTCTGTTACAGCAGTCTCTGAAATGAAACGGTTTTACATAAGTCCCTTCCTGCTGACCTCTGCGTGATTGGAAGGAAAACTGAAAATGTCTTAATGGCAGAGCCCGTTACCAGAATCAGACCCGTCAAACAAAAACATGTACTGCACTTGGCTTTTCCTCACCACCAACTAAAAAGAAACCAACTGAAAGCGAATGCAGGTTTCGGCCGCTGAGGTGAACATTCTAATCTAATCAGGATTTCGGAAGCAAACAGAGAACAGATGATCGGCTAACATCCCACAAAAAAATGTTAAACTACTGGTCCGATACCATGGCTAGAGATCTACTTGTATTCGGAAAGACACCCCTACGCGTTTTGCTCTCATAGTGACTGAGCATGCAAGATTTTTTCTATTTTGCCAACAATTATTGAAATTCTTTGTTTTATACTGAAAATAGACCCCACCAGGAACATGGCTTGCAGATACAGAACCAGATCAGAGTCTACCTGAAACATTTTGGCACCAGAAAACCAGAAAAGTAATTCTTCTTTCTTTTTGTGATATAATGAATCATTTCTCCGTACAGTTGGCTGAATCTGATCTCACACGTTATGTCAGGTTCACAAAACTCTTTGTATCTCGTTCCCTTCCAACACAGCTTGTCTTTGGTATATCCGCAGAATGAAATATTGAAATCCCTCTGCAGCTTTTACAAATTTTCAGAACAAGTAAGAGTTTTTTTTACATTTTTCACAGCCTTTATCCAAAGTCCCTTTATTGATTTTCAATACGTTGGGCATTCTAAAAATGCGGCATCCTACTTCAAATGAGTGATTACAGCAGTCAAATGTAAGGATACAATGTGATCATTCAATTACTGAAATAGTGCAAGCTACTAGGTCTATCTACCAGTATTTTATTTTTAATCCATTTCATTAGAATCTGGTAGAATTACTTTTTTTTTTTTTTTTTTATAATTTTTGTTTTTATTGAATTGTTTTTGTGTTTTGTGTTTTTTTGTAAAGATTTTTTTTTTCGTGATTCGAATAGTCTGATAAAGTGAATAGATAGATTTTTGTACTATAAGGCAAATGGCAATTATTTAGAGTAATCAGGTAGCAAGAGTTCCTCCGAACGCAAGCTTGTCATTAGTCACTTTGGTGGCTGTGGATTTGGGCAGTTAGTGGAAATTAGGGGACAATTCATGACAAATTCCTAAATCTAATGTTTTGTTACAAAACAAAGCCAGTCCAAACAAATGAATAAAATCTGTTTTACCCTGAAGCAGGTATAAGCTCTGCATCTTGCCCTCCTCTGTACTAACATGGTCTCAGTAAGTAACGTCCGATCAGCGGCGTGAGTCTGCACACATTGTTTGCAAAACATTTCAGACTATTTTCTTAAAAATAGTTATAAATCAAAGACACTTTCTTAAAAAGGAATTTGACTAAAGGCTAACCAAAAAAACCAAAAAAACAACTAGTTAACACATAGAAATATTAAATTTGGAATATCTTTCAAATAAAAAAAAAAAAAAACACGCTGTATGGCTCCTCTGACAAGGAGTAATGACACGTTCTGTCCATTTGATGGTAAATTTAATATAACTGGGGAGCATCCTCAAATTCATTTGAAACTAAATAGACTTTTTTTAAATTATAGGACAATTCACTCGGTTCCATGTGGGAGGGGGGGGGGGGAAGTGTAAAGCGAGCCTGTCAAGACTGCCAGAAGTGTGCCTCCTGCGGGTGTGACAGGGACCTGTGTGACATATTAAGGCATTTGAACCGAGCGTGGCCCAATCATGCACTAACACATCCCTACACAAAACCTTGCAATCATGGTTCCTGACATGATCCACTGGCTTTTTTCCCCCAATATATAGATTTATATATGTATATATATATATATATTTATATGTTATATATATTTTTTCTCTTAATTTATGGTCATCTCTAACGAAGTGCTGTGCTTTCAAACTGCTTAAACCAGTGTCTGTTCCTGAATCCAGAGCCTAGAGGCTACATCAAGCGCTTTCCAGCTCCCTTTGTGCAGGAAGAGTTCATGGGAGACGTTCCAAGTCCCGAGTGCACCAGTCTGTGTTTCTCTCTGACGTGCAGCTACTGTGGGTTCTTCAGGATACGGCCGTGTCTAAAATCGTACACATGCCGACACAGGAACACGAGCTCTGCGTCTGTGCTGTCTGGGACCCTCCGATGTACAGGGGTGCAATACTCTGCCGAGGGAGGGACAATCAAGGCTTTCCTGTTCAGGCAACCCTCTCCTCGTCGCTTTACCAAGGCACAAAATCTACAGGGGGTTAAGGAGTAAGAAAACATCCATTAAATACTCTATTCCTATATGCAGATTAGAAGCTTTTGACATATTTGTACTTTCTGATTTTGTGGTGCCCTCATTCAAATATGTCTAGATAATATTTTGGACACCACATTGATATCCTTCATTTCTGAATACAAGGCTAATGAAATAAGAAATCCAGTGCTAAGGAGCTGTGTATTTAATGAACACCAGCAATCTAATCTGTCTTGTAAAGACCGGCTGAAATGTGATAACACTTCCTGGCACGGTCTTGGCCACCCCTCACTCGCGACTTTTCCCCTATCCACACCCAAATGCCCCTAAGGTTCCCCCTTTCATCTTTTATTTTAACCTCCATTTCTTTTCTGGATCTATGTCCTAGGCATCGCCATCTTAGTGTTCCCTGGATGATGGGTAAGGCTCAGCATTTACCTGTCAGAGCACTCAACCAATCAATCAGAGCTAAACTGCACGGCCGGTGGGCGGGATCAGTCTCGCCCACCGGCCGACGGAGACAGTAGGAGGAGCGGCGCGGAGGAGGTGACAGCGACGAGGGACATCATCGCTGCCTCAGGAAAGTGACTGAACGGGTTTTCACCCCTTCAGTAACCAGGGATTGGGGGGTGGGAGGGAGAGGGTACCTCCAGTGCCAGGAAAACGGATTGTTTTCCTGGCACTGGAGTTTTCCTTTAAGTTTGTGCGGATTGTGTGTGGGCTGTTCATATTATATGTATGAAGGGAGGGTTATTCTGCAGCTCTGTGTATATCTAGCAGTGTGGGTGGCTTCCCTGGGTTCCAGTGGGGATCAGGATGGCCAGGTACCGCTCAAGGACAGGAGCTGCTCTACTCCAGTGTGGATTGCCATTCACAAGTGCTGGGAGATCTGAGATCCCCTCTTTGTGCTGCAATACATAAACTGAGGATTGTCCTTCACCACCTCTTCGTATTAGCAGATATCTGAAGTTTCACTGGACTCCTGATCGGCTTTAGCAGCCTTGAGTGCCGTGCAAAGATGCATTGAGTGTCGTGCATGGCACATGTGCCATAGGTTGACTACCCCTTATTTATACCATTTATTTGAACAAGTATCAGTTTTTACATAACTGTGGAGGTGCAATAAATGGGAACTCACAGGGCTAGTCCCTAAAGTGGCAAATGGTCCGGAATGAAATTTGAATTTTAGGCTACAACGGGCAACGCTGAAATGGTGAATGTTTACATTTGGCTACACCTTGAATTACCTGACCAGTCCCGCTTTACTGAATAACACATTTCAGGGTTTTTCTTGGTAAAAGAAATCCATTGTAAGAATTGAGGCATTTAGAACACAGTGTGCTGGGAGTGCGCCACCTACCTGCAGTACTCTGCAAATGTCAGGACATAGCACTTCTCCTCAATGCAGGCAATACTGTTCTCATCTTGATGTCGGGAGGCGAAGATTTCGTTCTGCGAGTGACACACAGAAAGTTAGCTTACATGGGGCATAATCAAACTTTCCTCAAAATAATCTCATGGGTGGAAGAGGAGTCAATGTGCCAAATAAAAATAGTGTCAGCCAGGTTGGTTAAAGGTAAAATGCAGATTCTTGAAGGGTAGTAGTGTCCCTTTAAGGTAAAGATGTTTTGGTGACTGTAGTGTCCCTTTAATGAAGCAGTTTTGGCATGTAGATCACGCCCCTACAGTCTCACTGTTCAATTCTCTGCCATTTTGGAGTTAAATCACTTTAGTTTCTGTTTATGAAGCCCTAGTCACACCTCCCCTGGCTGTGACTGACACAGTCTGCATGAAAAAAATGCTTTCATTTTCAATCCGATCTGAACAGAAAGTTGTTAACTTTAGGAGTTTTTATACCCTCCTCCTTTGTTTATTGAAAATTAATCCCACACATGAGGGCCCCTGCAAGAGATACGAAATTCTAAATTAAACACTATGTATTCTTGACACTACCGTTTAGGTAGTCGAACCCTCTTAACTCTGGTTAGAAAGGTGATTTTGCTCTCCGTTTGCCAGCACCTCGTGTCTGATTCTGCCTCCTTGGCTGACATAAGCAGATTTAAGGATTTCAGCCAATCCAATGCTTTTCCATGCGCGGCAATGTTTATATTAAAAACCCTGCAGGGACTGGCTAAACTCCAAAGAACAACATCATTAAGCTGCGTACTATACATTAGTGATCCTTTAAGCCAAGGTTAAGATGTTTTGGCTTAAAGAGAATCCCTTTAAACTTGAAAAATATACATTGCAGCGGACACATTGTACACAAAGAATTATCTTCTTCACTTTACACAGACTATGTTCACAGCTCATCTATAGCTTCCCAATAGCCTTTACTGCTTCCACTGGAAGGCTATTCCAGGTATCTACTACCCTTTCTATATCACTGTTACTGCTTCCACTGGAAGTGATATAGAAAGGGTAGTAGATACCTGGAATAGCCTTCCAGTGGGAGCAGTAACAGTGATATAGAAAGGGTTGTAGATACATGGAATAGCCTTCCAGTGGGAGCAGTAACAGTGATATAAAAATGGTAGTAGATACATGGAATAGCCTTCCAGTGGGAGCAGTAACAGTGATATAGAAATGATAGTAGATACCTAGAATAGCCTTCCAGTGGGAGCAGTAACAGTGATAGAGAAAGGGTAGTAGGTACTAGGAATAGCCTTCCAGTGGGAGCAGTAACAGCGATATAGAAAGGGTAGTAGATACCTGGAATAGCATTCCAGTGGGAGCAGTAACAGTGATATAGAAAGGGTAGTAGATACCTGGAATAGCCTTCCAGTGGGAGCAGTAACAGAGATATAGAAAGGGTAGTAGATACCTAGAATAGCCTTCCAGTGGGAGCAGTAACAGTGATAGAGAAAGGGTAGTAGGTACTAGGAATAGCCTTCCAGTGGGAGCAGTAACAGCGATATAGAAAGGGTAGTAGATACCTGGAATAGCCTTCCAGTGGGAGCAGTAACAGTGATACAGAAAGGGTAGTAGTACCTGTAATAGCCTTCCAGTGGGAGCAGTAACAGTGATATAGAAAGGGTAGTAGATACCTGGAATAGCCTTCCAGTGGGAGCAGTAACAGTGATACAGAAAGGGTAGTAGGTACCTGGAATAGCCTTCCAGTGGGAGCAGTAACAGTGATATAGAGAGGGTAGTAGATACCTGGAATAGCCTTCCAGTGGGAGCAGTAACAGCGATATAGAAAGGGTAGTAGATACCTGGAATAGCCTTCCAGTGGGAGCAGTAACAGTGATACAGAAAGGGTAGTAGATACCTGGAATAGCCTTCCAGTGGGAGCAGTAACAGTGATACAGAAAGGGTAGTAGTACCTGTAATAGCCTTGCAGTGGGAGCAGTAACAGTGATATAGAAAGGGTAGTAGATACCTGGAATAGCCTTCCAGTGGGAGCAGTAAGTGATACAGAAAGGGTAGTAGGTACCTGGAATAGCCTTCCAGTGGGAGCAGTAACAGTGATATAGAAAGGGTAGTAGATACCAGGAATAGCCTTCCAGTGGGAGCAGTAACAGCGATATAGAAAGGGTAGTAGATACCAGGAATAGCCTTCCAGTGGGATCAGTAACAGCGATATAGAAAGGGTAGTAGATACCTGGAATAGCCTTCCAGTGGGAGCAGTAACAGCGATATAGAAAGGGTAGTAGATACCTGGAATAGCCTTCCAGTGGGAGCAGTAACAGTGATATAGAAAGGGTAGTAGATACCTGGAATAGCCTTCCAGTGGGAGCAGTAAGTGATACAGAAAGGGTAGTAGGTACCTGGAATAGCCTTCCAGTGGGAGCAGTAACAGTGATATAGAAAGGGTAGTAGATACCAGGAATAGCCTTCCAGTGGGAGCAGTAACAGCGATATAGAAAGGGTAGTAGATACCAGGAATAGCCTTCCAGTGGGATCAGTAACAGCGATATAGAAAGGGTAGTAGATACCTGGAATAGCCTTCCAGTGGGAGCAGTAACAGTGATATAGAAAGGGTAGTAGATACCTGGAATAGCCTTCCAGTGGGAGCAGTAACAGTGATATAGAAAGGGTAGTAGATACCAGGAATAGCCTTCCAGTGGGAGCAGTAACAGCGATATAGAAAGGGTAGTAGATACCTGGAATAGCCTTCCAGTGGGAGCAGTTACAGTGATATAGAAAGGGTAGTAGATACCTGGAATAGCCTTCCAGTGGGAGCAGTAACAGTGATATAGAAAGGGTAGTAGATACCTGGAATAGCCTTCCAGTGGGAGCAGTAACAGTGATATAGAAAGGGTAGTAGATACCTGGAATAGCCTTCCAGTGGGAGCAGTAACAGTGATTTGGAAAGGGTAGTAGATACCTGGAAGAGCCTTCCAGTGGGAGCAGTAACAGTGATATGGAAAGGGTAGTAGATACCAATATGTACTATTTAAAGGTATTACAGAAGAGCGCCCTCACTAAAATATATATAAAAACAAAGCAATATAATAATTTTGTGGCTGCAATAAATAAGACAGAAAGTAATTAGTAATTAAGTACAAAATGTGAAAGATTGCTTAACATCAAGTGTCAAAAACACACTGGCCATAAAGAGGTTAAAGCTCTGACACATTATATCTGCTTGCTTGTTTTTATTAATGAATAATATAAATGCACATTGTGCAGAGAACATTACCAGCCATTAACACTAGGTGGTGCTGTACTCCTGCATTATCTGTAGACATGAAGTACCACTCACCTGGTGCATACTGGGATTGCGTCCTCCCTGAGTGTGCTCCGGCCGATAGTACCAGAATAGACTCATCATCAGCTCACCTGGAAGGACACGAACAGGTAAGATACTTACACAACTGAAGAAAGCATTCATTTATATAACCATTATTAAATGTGTACATATGACAAGTAATTAACGGAATATAACCGAGACAAGGTGAAGAAGGCCTTGCTCAAACTAGCTTACAGATAGCACAGTGCGGATTTAAAATACTGGAGTGGCCTTAAAAGTGCCAAGGCACCATGGGATTTGCCGTTTGGTTTCCTTTAGTCTAGTTACAGAGGTTAAGACTATAAATGAATCCGGTTGTAAATCTACTAACGCAGTAATAATGGCAGGTTATTCCCCTGCTGTATGAGGTATGTAATTATTGATGTTATTTATATTTGAATAGAATTCTCTCACTAGCAATACATTCAGTATAATTAAATTTTGACCAAACCCATATAATATGCAGTTATTTTATTACCTGTTTTGGGGTCTTCCCATAAAGCAGAGATCTTGGCCACGTACGGCATGGATTTTTTCCTGGGACCAGATTTTAGCAGGACAGTGTCTCTGACGCGGATAATCTCACCATTACGCTCCACGGCTTGGTAACTTCTACGCAGTGCTGGCTCCGGCTCGTTCTACGGCGGGAATTTAGAGGTAAAGAAGCTTAGAAACGCACAACCAACACGTCCTCTATCAATATTCTCACAAGATGAAAGTGTATTATTCAGGCTTTTATTTTTTCCAAAATAATTAAAGTCAAAATCTGGAAGTATTCCAAAAGTCATAGCCTTGCTGTAATGGTCATCTCTTCCAATTCAGATTATTATTTTGCCTTTCCTTCTCTGGAACGTGACTGATGACCGAGGTCAATGTAACGTTACCCACTGAGCGAAGAAAGGAGCGTTTAAAGGGACACTCCACTACCCAAATCAAAATGAATAAAAACAAATTAAAATCACTGTTTAGTAGATATATCCCCATTGAAAACATTGAATTATGTATTTTTCCCTTGGGGGTATATTTAAAATCATCTTGTAAAATCAGCAGATCTCTGGTCTGCAGCCTTTCAAAGCCCTCCCCCTTCTTACCCCCCAGCTATTCTGGGGCTGTCCAATCACAGACTCCCAAATGCAGCTCAATGAGCAGTCTTTGCAAGGCAGGTGCTCTAGGCAGTTGCGGTCTCTTGAGTTTATCCTTACTTCCTGCTTTGTTTTTAGCTCAATAACAGGACTGTGTGTCTGATTTACAGCCAGGGGGTGTAACAAGGTTAATTTCTCTTTAAATCTGCACATCTTGTAAAATGAAAATAAAAGGATACGCTCTTCACACAACGCACTGCAGCAAGCAAGCTAGACTGCTTTAGGCGTGCAGTGTCCCTTTAAGCACATGAGACCAGTTACCATTACTGCTTTACCACTGCTGGTATAGTTAACAGCAAATAATACAGAACACACAATGAAAAACATGTAAACTTACAACAACATAAACTGCTTTTTCACAGGCTGTTCCAAGGGGCGTCCATCCATTCGTGGCTCTCCTCCTGCTTATTCTCTGCTGCTTGGGATGGCTGTGGCCTTTGCTAGTTTTGTTGTCGGAGGTGTGGATGCAGCCAGATGTATTCCTGACTCCCGACTTGGAGCCACTTGGTGGTTTGGAGCTTTGAGGACATTCCCGTGCAGTCTTCAGCATAGCCAAGGTCTGAGGTTCTGAGTTGGGGGTTTGCAGGTAAGGGACAGGCTCGGCAGCAGGGGGGACACTGGGAATGGGACATCCTGAGAGTGGGTGGGCAGGGGATACAGGTTGACCTGCCGTGGGGATTGTTAAGCTGAGCTGGTCTAGAGATTTGTACCCTTCTGGGAAGCAGTAAAGAGAACAAAAATTAGCAAGAGACTGATATTCATGTAGAAAGATAAACTAAGCTTAGAATTGGTTTTGACAATCTTTATAGGACAGAGGTTTTTGTTGCCTCCTCCCATGTCACAGTGCTAAATATAGAATCCATAGAAAGCTGGATGTGTTAATGGCATATGGAACGTGCCCATTATTCTGTTCCTGTGACACTAGCATCTTTCAGATATTTCATAAACATTTCAGGTCTAATTATTTTTACCAATTTCAATGACCAAACAAGTCAGAATTGCAGTATTTAGGTAAAAATACCCACTTTGGAAAAACAGTAACAGCTTAACTTTAGAATTCAGTGATTTAATGAACGCACCCTAAAATGTTTCTCAGCAAGACTGGATTGAATTAACTAAAGGGGGGCTCTTACAGCAGGCACATACTGTACACCTACCTGCCACTTACCTTGTCTTACTTTATAGAAAGTAAACCTTACAGAGCACTTACTGAGAGAACAAACTGAAAGATACATAGAACGAACAGAAGGGAAGGTGAGGAAACAATTATACAGGAATTCTATCGAAAGGCAGCAGAGGGACATCGAGGTGCTGGATTAAAAACTCTCAGTCCCTGACCGTAAATTGAAGTAAACATAGTAATAAATCTTAATGGCGACGATTACTTGCAGCCGTTTTAAATCCTAATCGCCAAGCAGATCATTTTCGCCCACGGCTGGCACTCTCGCATTATGTTGCAGGGATTCTCTAGGCTCAAAAAAAACTGCTATTTAGTCAATCTGAACCACGCTGTTACTATTAAATCTCATTTCATGATAGCTTTTTTTCTAGACAGAATTTTTTAGGATAAATAGTTCCCTAGATAGGCTGGAATAGGGGGGGAAATTGGGTTTAGTGAAGGAAAAAATAGACACCCTGAAGATACCATAAAGGGGGTTTACCCAGCTAGGTAGGGAGCACGCGGCATTCCGCAATAACTAATTCTAGATTCCGTAACCATAAAGGGGGTTTTTACCCAGCTAGGTAGGGAGCACGCGGCATTCCGCAATAACTAATTCTAAATACCGTAACCATAAAGGGGGTTTACCCAGCTAGGTAGGGAGCACGCGGCATTCCGCAATAACTAATTCTAAATACCGTAACCATAAAGGGGGTTTACCCAGCTAGGTAGGGAGCACGCGGCATTCCGCAATAACTAATTCTAGATTCCGTAACCATAAAGGGGGTTTACCCAGCTAGGTAGGGAGCACGCGGCATTCCGCAATAACTAATTCTAAATACCGTAACCATAAAGGGGGTTTACCCAGCCAGGTAGGGAGCACGTAGCATTCCACAATAACTAATTCTAAATACCGTAACCATAAAGGGGGTTTACCCAGCTAGGTAGGGAGCACGCGGCATTCCACAATAACTAATTCTAAATACCGTAACCATAAAGGGGGTTTACCCAGCCAGGTAGGGAGCACGTAGCATTCCACAATAACTAATTCTAAATACCGTAACCATAAAGGGGGTTTACCCAGCTAGGTAGGGAGCACGCGGCATTCCACAATAACTAATTCTAAATACCGTAAGCATAAAGGGGGTTTACCCAGCCAGGTAGGGAGCACGCGGCATTCCGCAATAACTAATTCTAAATACCGTAACCATAAAGGGGGTTTACCCAGCTAGGTAGGGAGCACGCGGCATTCCGCAATAACTAATTCTAGATTCCGTAACCATAAAGGGGGTTTACCCAGCTAGGTAGGGAGCACGCGGCATTCCGCAATAACTAATTCTAAATACCGTAACCATAAAGGGGGTTTACCCAGCTAGGTAGGGAGCACGCGGCATTCCACAATAACTAATTCTAAATACCGTAACCATAAAGGGGGTTTACCCAGCTAGGTAGGGAGCACGCGGCATTCCACAATAACTAATTCTAAATACCGTAAGCATAAAGGGGGTTTACCCAGCCAGGTAGGGAGCACGCGGCATTCCGCAATAACTAATTCTAAATACCGTAACCATAAAGGGGGTTTACCCAGCTAGGTAGGGAGCACGCGGCATTCCGCAATAACTAATTCTAGATTCCGTAACCATAAAGGGGGTTTACCCAGCTAGGTAGGGAGCACGCGGCATTCCGCAATAACTAATTCTAAATACCGTAACCATAAAGGGGGTTTACCCAGCTAGGTAGGGAGCACGCGGCATTCCGCAATAACTAATTCTAAATACCGTAACCATAAAGGGGGTTTACCCAGCTAGGTAGGGAGCACGCGGCATTCCGCAATAACTAATTCTAAATACCGTAACCATAAAGGGGGTTTACCCAGCTAGGTAGGGAGCACGCGGCATTCCGCAATAACTAATTCTAAATACCGTAACCATAAAGAGGATTTACCCAGCCAGGTAGGGAGCACGCGGCATTCCACAATAACTAATTCTAAATACCGTAACCATAAAGGGGGTTTACCCAGCTAGGTAGGGAGCACGTGGCATCCCGCAATAACTAATTCTAAATACCGTAACCATAAAGGGGGTTTACCCAGCCAGGTAGGGAGCACGCGGCATTCCGCAATAACTAATTCTAAATACCGTAACCATAAAGGGGGTTTACCCAGCTAGGTAGGGAGCACGTGGCATCCCGCAATAACTAATTCTAAAAACCGAAACCATAAAGGGGGTTTACCCAGCCAGGTAGGGAGCACGCGGCATTCCGCAATAACTAATTCTAAATACCGTAACCATAAAGGGGGTTTACCCAGCTAGGTAGGGAGCACGCGGCATTCCGCAATAACAAATTCTAGATTCCGTAACCATAAAGGGGTTTTACCCAGCCAGGTAGGGAGCACGCGGCATTCCGCAATAACTAATTCTAAATACCGTAACCATAAAGGGGGTTTACCCAGCCAGGTAGGGAGCACGTAGCATTCCACAATAACTAATTCTAAATACCGTAACCATAAAGGGGGTTTACCCAGCTAGGTAGGGAGCACGCGGCATTCCACAATAACTAATTCTAAATACCGTAAGCATAAAGGGGGTTTACCCAGCCAGGTAGGGAGCACGCGGCATTCCGCAATAACTAATTCTAAATACCGTAACCATAAAGGGGGTTTACCCAGCTAGGTAGGGAGCACGCAGCATTCCGCAATAACTAATTCTAAATACCGTAACCATAAAGGGGGTTTACCCAGCTAGGTAGGGAGCACGCGGCATTCCGCAATAACTAATTCTAGATTCCGTAACCATAAAGGGGGTTTACCCAGCTAGGTAGGGAGCACGTGGCATTCCGCAATAACTAATTCTAGATTCCGTAACCATAAAGGGGGTTTACCCAGCTAGGTAGGGAGCACGTAGCATTCCACAATAACTAATTCTAAATACCGTAACCATAAAGGGGGTTTACCCAGCTAGGTAGGGAGCACGCGGCATTCCACAATAACTAATTCTAAATACCGTAACCATAAAGGGGGTTTACCCAGCTAGGTAGGGAGCACGTGGCATCCCGCAATAACTAATTCTAAATACCGTAACCATAAAGGGGGTTTACCCAGCCAGGTAGGGAGCACGCGGCATTCCGCAATAAGTAATTCTAAATACCGTAACCATAAAGGGGGTTTACCGAGCTAGGTAGGGAGCACGCAGCATTCAGCAATAACTAATTCTAAATACCGTAACCATAAAGGGGGTTTACCCAGCTAGGTAGGGAGCACGCGGCATTCCGCAATAACTAATTCTAAATACCGTAACCATAAAGGGGGTTTACCCAGCTAGGTAGGGAGCATGCGGCATTCCACAATAAGTAATTCTAAATACCGTAACCATAAAGGGGGTTTACCCAGCCAGGTAGGGAGCACGAGGCATCCCGCAATAACTAATTCTAAATACCGTAACCATAAAGGGGGTTTACCCAGCTAGGTAGGGAGCACGCAGCATTCCGCAATAAGTAATTCTAAATACCGTAACCATAAAGGGGGTTTACCCAGCCAGGTAGGGAGCACGTGGCATTCCGCAATAACTAATTCTAGATTCCGTAACCATAAAGGGGGTTTACCCAGCCAGGTAGGGAGCATGCAGCATTCTGCAATAACTAATTCTAAATACCGTAACCATAAAGGGGGTTTACCCAGCTAGGTAGGGAGCACGCGGCATTCCGCAATAACTAATTCCAGATTCCGTAACCATAAAGGGGGTTTACCCAGCCAGGTAGGGAGCACGCGGCATTCCGCAATAACTAATTCTAAATACCGTAACCATAAAGGGGGTTTACCCAGCCAGGTAGGGAGCACGTAGCATTCCACAATAACTAATTCTAAATACCGTAACCATAAAGGGGGTTTACCCAGCTAGGTAGGGAGCACGCGGCATTCCACAATAACTAATTCTAAATACCGTAACCATAAAGGGGGTTTACCCAGCTAGGTAGGGAGCACGCGGCATTCCACAATAACTAATTCTAAATACCGTAAGCATAAAGGGGGTTTACCCAGCCAGGTAGGGAGCACGCGGCATTCCGCAATAACTAATTCTAAATACCGTAACCATAAAGGGGGTTTACCCAGCTAGGTAGGGAGCACGCGGCATTCCACAATAACTAATTCTAGATTCCGTAACCACAAAGGGGGTTTACCCAGCTAGGTAGGGAGCACGTGGCATTCCGCAATAACTAATTCTAGATTCCGTAACCATAAAGGGGGTTTACCCAGCTAGGTAGGGAGCACGTAGCATTCCACAATAACTAATTCTAAATACCGTAACCATAAAGGGGGTTTACCCAGCTAGGTAGGGAGCACGCGGCATTCCACAATAACTAATTCTAAATACCGTAACCATAAAGGGGGTTTACCCAGCTAGGTAGGGAGCACGTGGCATCCCGCAATAACTAATTCTAAATACCGTAACCATAAAGGGGGTTTACCCAGCTAGGTAGGGAGCATGCGGCATTCCGCAATAACTAATTCTAGATTCCGTAACCATAAAGGGGGTTTACCCAGCCAGGTAGGGAGCACGCGGCATTCCGCAATAAGTAATTCTAAATACCGTAACCATAAAGGGGGTTTACCGAGCTAGGTAGGGAGCACGCAGCATTCAGCAATAACTAATTCTAAATACCGTAACCATAAAGGGGGTTTACCCAGCTAGGTAGGGAGCACGCGGCATTCCGCAATAACTAATTCTAAATACCGTAACCATAAAGGGGGTTTACCCAGCTAGGTAGGGAGCACGCGGCATTCCGCAATAACTCATTCTAAATACCGTAACCATAAAGGGGGTTTACCCAGCTAGGTAGGGAGCACGCGGCATTCCGCAATAACTAATTCTAGATTCCGTTACCATAAAGGGGGTATACCCAGCTAGGTAGGGAGCACGCAGCATTCCACAATAACTAATTCTAGATTCCGTTACCATAAAGGGGGTTTACCCAGCTAGGTAGGGAGCACGCGGCATTCTGCAACTAATTAATTCTAGATTCCGTAACCATAAAGGGGGTTTACCCAGCTAGGTAGGGAGCACGTGGCATTCCGCAATAACTAATTCTAAATACCGTAACCATAAAGGGGGTTTACCCAGCCAGGTAGGGAGCACGCGGCATTCCACAATAACTAATTCTAGCAGGCGTGTGACAGACACCCTTGGCAAGCTGGCTGGTGTGTGATGGACCCTCTTGGCAAGCTGGCTGGTGTGTGATGGACACTCTTGGCAAGCTGGCTGGTGTGTGATGGACACTCTTGGCAAGCTGGCTGGTGTGTGATGGACCCTCTTGGCAAGCTGGCTGGTGTGTGATGGACCCTCTTGGCAAGCTGGCTGGTGTGTGATGGACACTCTTGGCAACCTGGCTGGTGTGTGATGGACACTCTTGGCAACCTGGCTGGTGTGTGATGGACACTCTTGGCGTGCGATCATGTGGTAGCACTGATGGAAGCTGGCAGCGTGGGGCGTTTAATTGCTCAGCTGCAAGAGATAACGGCACTTCCACCAATACGCAAGGAGCCTCGAGTGTTCCATCCCTTCCTACAACAGCTTGTTCTTGACGAGCAGCAGGAAATTAAATCGTACTGCATATATTCTCTGATTAACCCTCTGCTGCCAGAGCAATGCCCAACCCTACCGTGCAGGAAACACCGCGTGATACAAGGGATGCAAAGCATTACGTATAGAGACTGCTTTACTGTAATCATGAAAAGAGCTAAATAGAGGATATCAACATAAAGGAACTGAAAGGGTGTTAAAATTTCCTACAATGATAATGTCCTGGTTTTGGTGCATGTTTGGTTGTCATGGAGAGCACTGTGCTCTGCATATTATGGCGTCCAGGTCAACTTTTATATAATTGTATATTGTGCTTTGTATGTTTATTATCCTTTGTTACTTCACCCAAAATGCAACGTTTTGAAAATGATCAGGAATTGTATGAAAACGTTGACCTTGCCACTAATTGTTACATGAACGCTTGCAGTAAATGGAATGAGTGGGAATTTTATCTACAGATCAAGTACATCATTAAATATATAAATAATCTCTGACAGTTTTGTCATACTAGATAATCCGATATTAGTGTCCACACCTCATCCCGAGTATTAATTCCCCATAAAGACATTAAAATGAATGCGGCTCACTTCCTGACCGTTATTAGATTAACAGCAAACTGCAGTAAACTGAAAGCTAAATGACAATATGTAGGCAGTTTATTGCAGTTATTTCAGGTTATTATAATTCCTCTAGTTTAACGTTTCATGGCTGATTGTAACGGATCTCCGTGTACCCCGACCGAGTACCCTCCGTTAATGGATGCTCCTAGTGCTTCCTGAGGACTCCAAGCACTCTGGCAGACACCACAATCACCGAATCCGAGAACCTTTAAATTCTCCCAAGCGTATGAATGCTGTAGACCATTGAATAGGAACCATACGAATAGGCTTGTACTCCTAGCAGTCAACTGGAACAGCATGCCATAAATCCTTCCCCCCCAATAATGAGACGACACATCACTTTGAGGGTAAAACAGGAACTCTCGACTGGCTCATCCAGCCTGGCTTTTATTTCCAACTCACACATACAGGCCACACCCAGGGGGAGGCATAAAAGAACCAATGACATAGATGTTACCTCCCACACATCCCCTCCCCTTAGTGTGACACATAATCCCATTATGCATACAGTGTAACATATACTTTTACACAACTTTCATAACTTTAAAACCATACATCACATTCACATAAAAATACATATCCACAATCAATCCATTCAGGGGAACAACATATTAAAAAATGGCATGAATCCGACCAGGGGTTAAAAAGTTACTAAAAGTATCTTTTGTTCCTTTCTGGCTGGCAGAAAAACATCCCCACAATGCACCCTGGTTTCCTCCCTTCTGCCCTGGAGTTAATTGGAGAAGTAATCCAATTACCCAGGACTAAAGGCAGACTCCATTAACCACATGGTTGCAAAACAACATAAAACACTTTAAAATACATAAAGTCACATTTACACATAACACACAGACATTTCACCTATCCCCAGATAGCTGGGATCTGCACGCACAAAACTACCGAATAGCGCGCAGATCCTACTCACACAGTACAATTGCCATGGAGCTAAAGTCTTTCCCATAGTCTTTCATTATATGAATAGGCTCCATGGTATGGCTATCTGGGGTATCACATTCCCATAAAGTCTGGTCCATAGTCCAAAGGCAAGAGGCGGGCAATCAGCCCCCTCCAAGGACACGTGGCGAGGTCGGTTTCGCCACACTTCTCCCCTTTACCCCCCAGACTAACAGGGTACTTGACCTCCTGCCGGTCAGTGCCCTTGTTAGTCCAGCAGCCCACCCACAAGACAGAAACAGCAGAGCATCCCACCCACAATAAACAGTTACTACACCTGGGTGAGGGAGAATCTTGTCCAGGTTCAGGTGCCTCACCACGGCTGTGTGGGGGACTGGTAGGCTGCCTTGGTAGGTTGCTGAGGGGGCAGAGACCAGCGGTACTCTGTCCTGTTGCCAGCACTACCACGGGAGTAGTCTGGTTGGAGCCTGGTTGCTGGAGACCGACTGTCTCCCCTTTAAATACACCGCTCTGCTGCTGGAGACCGACTGTCTCCCCTTGAGTTACACCGCTCTGCTGCTGGAGACCGACTGTCTCCCCTTGAGTTACACAGCTCTGCTGCTGGAGACCGACTGTCTCCCCTTTAGTTACACAGCTCTGCTGCTGGAGACAGACTGTCTCCCCTTTAAATACACCGCTCTGCTGCTGGAGACCGACTGTCTCCCCTTGAGTTACACCGCTCTGCTGCTGGAGACCGACTGTCTCCCCTTGAGTTACACAACTCTGCTGCTGGAGACCGACTGTCTCCCCTTTAGTTACACAGCGCTGCTGCTGGAGACAGACTGTCTCCCCTTTGGCTAAACAGCCCTGTTGTGGGGGGGCAGGACCGACCGTCCCTACCCCCTGTGCTGGAAGTGCAGAGACCACGGTCCCATCTGCACAGGTGTGGGGCTTACAGTCTCCCCCTGGTACATTAAGCTGCCGCTGGGGAGAGGTGGTAACCAGCTCCTCTCCCATTAGAACACTCTGCCGCTGGGGAATGGAGACTGGGCTCTCTATTCCCTGTACATTAATGATCCGCCGCTGGGGAGAGGTGGTAACAATCTCCTCTCCCATGCATACTTCCCGTCTCTGCGGAGGGAGACCGACTGTCTCTCCTCCCAGCACAGAGTCCTGCTGTGGGGGAAAGGGGGATGGGCTCTCTATTCCCTGCTGGATACTCTGCCGCTGGGGAATGGAGACCGGGCTCCCAATTCCCAACAAATCACACTGCCGCTGGGGAGGGAGGACGGCTCCTTCAGCTCCCTGTAACTTGGGCGCAGAGACCACGGTCCCATCTGCGCTGGTGTGGGGCTTACGGTCTCCCCTTGGTGGGTTAGGCTGCCGCTGGAGAGAGGGTGTAACAAGCTCCTCTCTCTGAACTGTAACCTGCCGCTGGGGATCTGGGCCGACTGCCCAGCATCCCTGTAGGGCCAGTAGAGAGACCTCAATCCCATCTCCACCTGCCATCTGTGGGTCTCTCCAGGACCAGTCTATGAGGTCTGGTTCTGCTTGTCGGGTAGGTTGGAGCTGCACGAAGCTGAGCAGGTGTTGGTAGTCCTGCTCCAGCTCCCACTCCCTTGTTACCAGGTGGGTCATGTCTTTGCTCACCTCGCATTCGTCAGCCCAGACATACATGCCCATCCGGTAGTCGTAGATGTCCCAAAACCTAGACCCCTCCGTGCTGCCAAGATCAATGTCGTCCTCCAAGGCATCCCATAATAAACCCGGGCCATCATAATCATCCCCCTCTGGTAAGTCGTGCTCGGCCGTCCAGGGGGTAAGTCGAATGGTATGCCACCAGAGGGCCTGGTATGCGTTGTCTAGCCAGATCTCTCGCCATACCAGGGTCTCTAGTCTTGTCACCCACGCATCCAGGGGCTGCTCTCCCAATAGATACATGCGCATCGCCACACGCTTCTGTAGCCGCTGCTCATCACTGGGGAGACTCTCACCTCGCCGCCACTGGGCGTCTTCCAGGGCATCATACCAGACTTCCTTTCTGTCTGCATCCCTGTAGTCCGCGGCCGCCTCCTCCTCCTCATCATGGAACGCTGTCCAAAAACTAGCTGATTCCATCCTGCTGTAGCCAGGGGCGCTGTACGGATACTAGCGTTGCCCTCAATTTGTAATTCCAAACGTTACCAGTGTCTCTGAGCTGCTTCTCCTCGCACTAGGACGCCATCCCACCGCTTGCCACCAATGTAACGGATCTCCGTGTACCCCGACCGAGTACCCTCCGTTAATGGATGCTCCTAGTGCTTCCTGAGGACTCCAAGCACTCTGGCAGACACCACAATCACCGAATCCGAGAACCTTTAAATTCTCCCAAGCGTATGAATGCTGTAGACCATTGAATAGGAACCATACGAATAGGCTTGTACTCCTAGCAGTCAACTGGAACAGCATGCCATAAATCCTTCCCCCCCAATAATGAGACGACACATCACTTTGAGGGTAAAACAGGAACTCTCGACTGGCTCATCCAGCCTGGCTTTTATTTCCAACTCACACATACAGGCCACACCCAGGGGGAGGCATAAAAGAACCAATGACATAGATGTTACCTCCCACACATCCCCTCCCCTTAGTGTGACACATAATCCCATTATGCATACAGTGTAACATATACTTTTACACAACTTTCATAACTTTAAAACCATACATCACATTCACATAAAAATACATATCCACAATCAATCCATTCAGGGGAACAACATATTAAAAAATGGCATGAATCCGACCAGGGGTTAAAAAGTTACTAAAAGTATCTTTTGTTCCTTTCTGGCTGGCAGAAAAACATCCCCACAATGCACCCTGGTTTCCTCCCTTCTGCCCTGGAGTTAATTGGAGAAGTAATCCAATTACCCAGGACTAAAGGCAGACTCCATTAACCACATGGTTGCAAAACAACATAAAACACTTTAAAATACATAAAGTCACATTTACACATAACACACAGACATTTCACCTATCCCCAGATAGCTGGGATCTGCACGCACAAAACTACCGAATAGTGCGCAGATCCTACTCACACAGTACAATTGCCATGGAGCTAAAGTCTTTCCCATAGTCTTTCATTATATGAATAGGCTCCATGGTATGGCTATCTGGGGTATCACATTCCCATAAAGTCTGGTCCATAGTCCAAAGGCAAGAGGCGGGCAATCAGCCCCCTCCAAGGACACGTGGCGAGGTCGGTTTCGCCACACTGATGTGTTGTACGGCTCCATTCCTGACACCAATGGCCAACATGCAGTACATTTTGTTAGGGAGTTACAGAAGCAAACTTTAATCGGCTTGTGTGTCTTTTGGGAAAGCACAATTTGCGGTTACCCTGACAAAGTATACACTTTTAAATGAACACTTTGGGCACCATAACCAGCTCTTAGCTTGCTGTGATGGATATTGTAGAGGGAACTTGCTGGCATTTTGAAACTGGACTGCCCGTACGGGTGGGACTAGTCTGATATGCTTCAGAGATGTTCTCTCTGATGGGGCGTGGCTGAACTGCCGAGGACAACGGTCGCAGAAACCTTGAGCTCCTCGCCTCAAACGACGACAAATTGACAAAAAATCCCCCAAAACTGCCCACGGACCCCCAAACTACGGCGACAGAGATCCCCCTACAGTACAGCACTATGGGGAAAAAAAATAAAAAACCGGGACCAGACAAACATACCTCTGAGAGGACGATCGGCGATATGTGGAGGCAAGCACGAGGCACGTTGGAGCCTAACATGGCGGCCCTCCACGGCGGCTGTTCCGATTTCTCGGACGATTTGTCTGGAGACGCTGAGGACGATTACATAACAGCTCCGGCCATCGCAAGAAGGGCCAAACCAGCGGGTTCCGACGGGGAGCTGGCAACCACAGGGGTCATGAAGGCACTATTGGCTGACCTACAGAAAAATATTCTGGCAGATGTAACAGCCCTCAGGGGAGAATTGCAGGGCCTGACAGGCCGCATTAACACTCTAGAGACAACGTCTAAGGGGCACCAGCAGGACCTAACGACCCTGCAACAGGCAGTACTGGACCTACAAAAACAGACCCAGATATATGAACGCCGCTATGCTGCCCAAGAAGACAGCAGGAGAAGGCAGAATCTGAAGGTCAGAGGGCTCCCGGACGAGATACCCGAGACCGACCTACCGCAGGTGGTACGGCGTATGATAGCCGCCATATTGCCAAACGACCAGGCCAGGACCATCACCCCGGCTGACCTATTTCGAACCCAGAAACCTCCCAAGGCTCCACCAACGGCTACGAGAGACACTGTAATCACTTTCCGAAGCGTTAAAGACAAAGCGACGATTCTCTCGGCCCTCCGAGGTAAGACCCCTTTGCAGTTTGAAAACAGGGGTCTGACCTTTTTCGCTGACCTGTCCGGCAGCACCCTGCCCTGGCGCAGGACACTTCAGCCGCTCACCACACTGCTCCAAGAGCACGGAGTGTCATACCGCTGGCGGAACTCCAGAGCTCTCAGTGTGCAGAAAGGTACGGCATCTCATTTGGTGCATGGCATAGAAGAAGCCCCTGACCTCCTGCGGACACTGGGCATACCACAGACCTTGCTCATCCGGGAACGACCTCTCCACCCATCCACCCCAGTACAGGCCTGGGACCCGGCCAAAATCAACCCCTTTGTTCCGAGAGGTTTAACCCCGGAATCCTACGCGGCGGTCACCACCTGAAGACGGCACCCCAGGTACTATATACCCTATGGACACTGCATGTAAGTTACCCCGATGATCCTTGCCGAGACACTTAACCTGAAATGTAGCCCACACATTATTTGTAACCCTGGACTGCAGCGACCCGCGCTCACCACTAAGGCCAGTCTACGTGGCAACCATCCTTTCCGGGATGACTGACTCCCCCTGAAACGCACATGCGGCTTAGTCAGTTGCCCCCGCGCAGAACCTTTAATTACCAAGGCTAACTGGACAGCTTGTACCAGGCCACAATGGCCTACTCCCCGTGCTCACTAGATGACATCACCTAACCCGCTATGCTATGGTCGGCTTTCAAAACTCCTACCCACGGGACCTGACAACATAGCCCGACCCTTCGGATCTAGAGAACTGTCCCTCCACGGACTATTTCTCCCCTATTAGTATATCGATGCAATATATACTCTATAGAGTCTATCCTGATATTACCTGCCCTGAGTACATACAGCGTGCTCTCCACCTATAATAGGCATGCCAAACGTGTACCTACTCCAGCATATGTGACTCCGAAATTGTATATGTTCTATTATTGCTAAGTTCTACTTTCTTCGTTCCATCCCACACGCAGTGACCTAGCTAATTTGTTTTACAGAGTTAATATGTTAAGTTTTGATGTACAGTGAAAATCTTTCTGCGCACTATGTGTCTAAGCAGGGGGCCTCACAGGGCATACATTGCACTGTGATGTGGGTCAATTGAGGGCTCCATATCCAGAATCAGGACCATTCCACACTCTTAACACATGTCGTGCTTCTACCATGCACGCCCTTTGCCTACCTGATAGGAACACGTTGGTATCTATAAACATAATTGGGGATGGCCTCTGGCATCCCTCTTAGCCTATGGGACTGACATATGGACACAAACCATGTTTAACAAGCAGAGCAGCGACATGCAGAGCTCCACATAAGGGGTACTACACATTATGCATTCCTCACATTTGACCATAGCTTGCTCTAAGATACATTGCCCATCCTGATAACGCACCCACCCTGCCCTGACAAGCATACCGTACGAAAGGAGCGGAGCAGCAGTACCATTCTCAAACAAGGCAAATGTTACTCCTGCTCATAAGCATCCGCAAACCTCCCCTGAACGCAGGTTTTGTTTCTCTACTGACTACACTCCACGCACTGCACCAGCACAGGGGGCACCCCCACGACCGACACTACACAGATACATAAACCCCAGCAGAACTCTACACGGCGCACAATCACACAGTAAACCGAAACGTTACTCACTAACACCCTGCCACTCACATAATCTAGATCACAATGCAAAACAAGTTTATGTACACCTCAGTCTGGACCCCAACTACCACCCACTCATATGACCCACAAGTACCAACAGCTAGACACACAACTCCCGCTAGGAATGAACAAGCTTAGTTTGAATATTTTGCTTGCCGATAGGCTTGTATATAATTTGAATGTCCATTATTGTTATTTCATGTTCTAAAAAAAAAAAAAAGTGCTGTACTACTGACATTTCACAACAAACTTGATCGCAACCTTACTGTATTGTATCCCTTTTTCACTTGAAAATGTCACTGTGAACTTTGTTAACTTTATATGCTTATTACTTAACCTTGTTAAATAATATGTGGTGTAATATGCGCCGAGCTACGCATTACGTTTTGCTCATCTCTATAGCAAACAATTCTATGCATGAGCCTCCTTATAACCGTGCTACCGCACCATGACCGCGGCTAATAGCGCAAACCAACTACAGTTTTTTTTTTTTTAAATTCTTTATTTTTCTTGTGCATTAAAATACAAAACAGAGTGGTCTGCAGCGCCACAACAGCGGTTACAGATCCGTCATCGGCTGACATGGTCATGGCATATATAAATTGCACATTTTATATTTTTTATATGTGAATATGTCTCGATAAATACAGAGTTAAACTAAAAAACAAAAACATGGTAAATACTCGTTTATGTCATACTTCTATTTTGTTGGGTCTCGAGTGGGTCGACCGCTTAAATTATGAGTTCTAAGATATTGGTGTCTCATTTAAAAATCAAGTAAACACAGGTAAACAGTGCCTGAATATTTCAGACGTATAGATAGGGTATCTTGGCTTGATTTCACACATTCTGTTGTGTTATCCTGCGTGGTATTTGTATGTTGCGAAGCTGGTTAAATTAGTTATATCAGTGCATTTTTACTCCTGTCTTATGGAGGTGCCCTTTGTTGTGTAATTTTTTGCTGGGTAGTCTAGTAATTAGCGGAGTAACCCTAGTTTGGGGCTTCGCGTCGGGGTTATGTATTCCGCTTCTAGGAGGTAGTCTCCCTACCAGTAGGCGATGTTAGGTGTTGTCGTGGTGTAGACTAAAAGGTAACAGCGTGCTGCACGTCCTGTGTCTCAGAGTATAGTAATATTTGCGTGCGACTGTGTCGTGCAACTAGTTATAATTAATTCGGGTCGTTTTTAGCTACTGGGTTGCGGAGGTGTTGGTGTGTCATTTCGCTATTCCCTCATTTGTCACCCTGTGGGTCTTCCGGGCCGACAGGAGGGGGGGGTCTGAGTGTTGCCTAGCGTGGTAACAGAGAGTGGTAGGAGCGGAGAGGAGGCCGCGTGTGCGGTCGCCCTGGCAGAGTAATACGTGCTTCAGTTGCTCATTAGAGATAGTAAAATAGAATAATACTATATAACAATAAAAATAATATAAAACCCAATAATAATAGAAAACAATAATATAACTGAGGCTGAGGAAGGATTAAGTAAGTGGTAAGTCCAAGTGAGGAGTCAAAATGTCAAATAGGCGTATTGTTCCATTGGTGTCGGGAAACAGTTCTTGGGTCTTTCTGGGTCTTTAGGTGCCGGTTCCTTCAGAAGGCTCCTGTCTTGGACGCCGCGGCACAAATATTGTTGCCCGTTCAGGGTCCCAGCTGTGTGGAAGCCTCTTGGTAGTTTGGGATGTCGTGCGGTGCATAGAATCTTGTGGTAGGCCCAAAGCCTGAAGTAAGTCCCGTGCCCCGTGGAGGTCGTGGACCACATGTTTCTCTTCGCCCTTCTGGATTAGAAGGGAGCGGTCGGGGCGCCACCTGTATGGTATGTCCCTTTGTCTGAGCAACGTGGTGAAGGGTTTTAACGACCCCCTCCAGGCCAACGTGCCTCCTGTGAGATCTGCAAAGAAAGACAGGGCATGGCCCTCAAACGTGAGTTGTGCCCGGTTTCTGGTCGCTGCTAGGGTTGCGGCCCTGTCCTTCCTGTGTTGGAAACGTATTATCAGGTCTCGAGTGGCCGTCGCTGGGGCTCTAGCCGGTTTTGGGATCCTAAATGTGCCGTCAAGTTGGATGGCTTTGGCTGCTTTCGGTGAGAGAAGTTCAGCCAGTAGCCTGCGTGTGTAGTGCGGTATCTCCTCGGCAGGTATGTCATCGGGCAGTCCCCTTACTTTTATGTTAGTCGCTCGGCGTTCATCCTCTACAGCGGCGAACCGCCGTTCAAAGTCCGCATTTTGTTTTTGCAGGTGCGTGATCTCCTTCTGCATGGCGGTGATACTTGTGCTGTGAGCTGCTGAGGAGACTTCCATGGCTCCCAGCCTCGAGTTTATGCCTTGCAGCTCCACCCGGAGGGTGGCTATGTCCCCTTGTAGCGTGGACTGTAGGTTAGCCAGCAGAGACTTTAATACTGAGGTTGTGATCGGCGCCCCGTCTGGGCTGTGGGGTGTGGTAGTAGCAGCCAGTGGTTTCGGCATAACGAGCTCGTCCTCCTCCAGGGAGATTTCATCGGAGAAGTCAGAGTAAGTGTCGGCTAGGGCGGCCATCTTGGGCCCTGGTGCTCCGTTTGCTTTCCTCCACATTACTCCGATATCGTGGTTGTGTCCTTGCTGATCCGGCTTCGGTTTTTTAGATTTCCGACCCATGTCTGGTCAGCCACCACTTGCCGGGTTTTGTGCCGATTTTAAGGGTTTTTGCTGGTCTGATTGTGCTAATTCCGTAAGAATTTCTCTGGAGCTCCGGCGCCATGCGACCTCTCCGCTTCGCAGCTAGGCTCCGCCCCCCACCAACTACAGTTTTATGACACATCGCTCTACCTAATCGTGTACCCCACCTGTCCTGTTAACTGAGCAGGGAAAGGTGCCTGTAATAGCGATGCAGCTATGCATTCTAGAATACCTATGTAATATGACACCATACTATAGTGACCACCCATCCAAGCACTGTTAGCATTATGAGCCTGAAACCAACGCTTTAACCTTTAGGCCTACTCGTACGTTATTTTAGTTGATGTTTATTCATTCGTTAAATCTTGCATGCCTCTAGCTCAAACATTCGTCAATCTGCATGTCTATATCAACATACTGTTCATATATTGCCTCGGCAATCTGCATATCTTTACCAACCTACTGTTCATATACGGCCTCACAACGTATAAGATTGTTCTCACAAAAAAAAAAAAAAAAGTGCACTGTTTTAATGCCATGACTGTATAGTAACTGTGTAATGCTTCGCTTTCCGGACGCTGTTGTGGCGAGGAAAGATGTCTGTTACCTTTCATGCACGCAAAAATAAAGAATTAAAAAAAAAAAAAGAGATGTTCTCTCTGTTATCGCACAAGATGAGCAGAAACTATTTTGAGCGGGGATGTACCGCAGGGCGAGCTATTGAGTCTCTCTAAGCTTTTGTCCGTTCTCAGAGTTATCACCCTTTCTTTTTTGGCTATTGTATCAGCAGTGACCTGGTGTCCCCGCATTGTAAGTAGTCAAGCAGTTTTCAAATTGCGAGATTTGTTCAGGCACATTAAAGTCTCGGTGGAAATTGTGTCCCAATGCAAGTCCACATAATACACTATAACATCCGTTCACGATCGGCAGGGGTCTCTCACATTAAGGGGGGTTTGAAAGGGTCTATTCCTTGTTCTGAATGGCCTTTAATAGGAGGGAAATGAACAATTTAATTGCTAACGAGACGTGTAGTGGCCACTTCCTTAAAGTATCATTGCCTTGTTGTGATGAATAGACTGCACACACTGACAGGAGCCTGGTCATTCTTTATTCTATGAATTATATCTTACCGCCAAACAGAATTTACTAGGATAGCTTTTTTATGGTGGAGAACACGGTGTATTAAGAAGAGGGGTAAATTCCAACTGCTGTAAATGAGAATAACGGTCCTTCCTGGTGCGTAAAGTCACCAACGCTCTGCTGATTCCATAGCTGGAGAGTTCCAACTTCCACTGACATTAATTTCAGCCCATAAACTGTGTGGCGAGAGCTTCATGGAATGGGTTTCCATGGCCGAGCAGCTGTATGTAAGCCATCACCAAGTACAATGTGGGGTAAAGCGTGCTGCCACTGGACTCATTGCAGTGGAAAACGCGTTCTGCGGAGTAATGAGTCACACTTCTGGCAGTCTGATAGGGGAGTTTGGAGGATGCAAGGAGACCGTTACCTGCCTGACTGCATTGTGCCAACTGTAAGTTCAGTGGAGGAGGGAAATGGGTATGGGGCTGTTATTCTGGAATTGGGCCCGGCCCCTTACTACCAGTAATTGGAAAGCGTAATGCTTTAGCATACCAAGACATATTGGGCAATGCTATGCTTCCAACTTGTTTGGAGAAGGCCCCTTTCTATTCCAGCACTATTGTGCCCCAATGCTTAAAGCAAGGAGGTCCATAAAGACATGGTTGGATGAGTTTGATGTGGAGATTGCAAACCAGGCCTTCTTGTCCAACATCAGTACCTGACCTCACATATGCTCTACTGGATAAATGTCAAGAATCTGGTAACCCTCTCTTACAGAGTATTGGGAAACAGTCACCAGAATGAAGGAAATAGAGAGAGAAAGGTACGTATACCGGCCCTCTGAGTGGCACCAGATAGGCAAAAATTTTAGTGAATGCAGAGTGTGTGTGTATTAGATGCGGTGTGTTTAGTGAATGCAGAGTGTGTGTGTGTATTAGATGCGGTGTGTTTAGTGAATGCAGAGCGTGTGTGTATTAGATGCGGTGTGTTTAGTGAATGCAGAGTGTGTGTGTATTAGATGCGGTGTGTTTAGTGAATGCAGAGTGTGTGTGTATTAGATGCGGTGTGTTTAGTGAATGCAGAGTGTGTGTGTATTAGATGCGGTGTGTTTAGTGAATGCAGAGTGTGTGTGTGTATTAGATGCGGTGTGTATAGTGAATGCAGAGTGTGTGTGTATTAGATGCGGTGTGTTTAGTGAATGCAGAGTGTGTGTGTATTAGATGCGGTGTGTTTAGTGAATGCAGAGTGTGTGTATTAGATGCGGTGTGTTTAGTGAATGCAGAGTGTGTGTGTATTAGATGCGGTGTGTTTAGAGAATGCAGAGTGTGTGTGTATTAGATGCGGTGTGTTTAGTGAATGCAGAGTGTGTGTATTAGATGCGGTGTGTTTAGTGAATGCAGAGTGTGTGTGTATTAGATGCGGTGTGTTTAGTGAATGCAGAGTGTGTGTGTATTAGATGCGGTGTGTTTAGTGAATGCAGAGTGTGTGTATTAGATGCGGTGTGTTTAGAGAATGCAGAGTGTGTGTGTATTAGATGCGGTGTGTTTAGAGAATGCAGAGTGTGTGTGTATTAGATGCGGTGTGTTTAGTGAATGCAGAGTGTGTGTGTATTAGATGCGGTGTGTTTAGAGAATGCAGAGTGTGTGTGTATTAGATGCGGTGTGTTTAGTGAATGCAGAGTGTGTGTGTATTAGATGCGGTGTGTTTAGTGAATGCAGAGTGTGTGTATATTAGATGCGGTGTGTGTATAGAATGCAGAGTGTGTGTGTATTAGATGCGGTGTGTTTAGAGAATGCAGAGTGTGTGTGTATTAGATGCGGTGTGTTTAGAGAATGCAGAGTGTGTGTGTATTAGATGCGGTGTGTTTAGTGAATGCAGAGTGTGTGTGTATGTGTGTATATAATGCAGAGTGTGTAGATGGAAGTGTGTATTTCTGTAAGTATGTAATTTGTGTAAAATGGGGTGGGGGCATTTTTTTTTTTTTTTTAGCTCCACCTCCCTGCTGCTTACTTGGCCAGGGAGGGGGGATATGGCATTCCCTGGTGGTCTGGTGGCATGGACTGTGCAGTGGGGGCCCCAGCAAGCGCTTTAGACAGGAGAGCTGAAGGGAGCTGCTGGGAAGGTAAGAAAGCGCTTGCTGGGGCCCTCCAGGACCGCCGGGGTTGTAACGGGCCCAGCAGTCCTGGTATGTGTTATCAGCAATATTGGTATCTCTATAGGCCGATACCGATATTGCTGAAAATACCGAATATCGGCCAGACCGATAATCAGTCGATCCCTACAATGAAAGGGCAAACATTTCCACAGAAACACCCCAAAATCCTGAGGAAAGCCTTTTTCTGAAGAGTCAAAGCTGTTATAGCTGCAAAGTGGGGATCAAGTACATATTAACGTCTGTATTTAATGTATGCAGAGAGGTTTGGATTACGGATCTTTTAGATCAACTCAGAAACATGAAAAAAAAAGACGGAACTTGATGGACTTAGTCTGTTTTCAAGCTATATCACCCTGTAGCCATTTCCATACACAGCAGGCGACACTGAAAGCGGTTCACTAAGCAGGAATCGTTAAATAAGCAGAACGTAAGAAAGCTTTCAATCTATAACGAGTGCACAGAGTAACCATAAATGCACATTATTTAAAAATCCCTCCAAGGAATCTCTTCCACTTCATTAAATAAATAAAAAATATATACCGTACTTATGTATATTTTAAACCATCACAACTCTATATGACTGCACACCTCAGAGGTAAAATGTGCAGTTTTATCATGCAGCACAATGCCACAGATGTCGCAAGTTTTGAAGGAGCGTGCAATTAGCATGCTGACTGCAGGAATGTCCACTAGAGCTGTTGACAGTGAATTGAATGTTCATTTCTCTACCATAAGCCGTCCGCAGTGATCATATATATGATTTATTTCACATTCCTGGGCTACAATATGGTCTCAAAAGGCAAAACAGACCCAGCAAACCAATCTGGCAAACTGAATTGGCAAGCCCTATATCAGTGATTGCAAACCTTTTTTGAGCCCGAGTGCCCAAACCATAATACACGCCAACTTTTTTTTTCACGGCAATTAAACCTGAATACTGAGGTTTAAGTTTAGAAAAAACAACTCGTACAGTTGTCCGAACTAATTAACATATTTTGTTTTAAATTAAGAACACAACAACAGAGAGTTCAATGATACAAATTATAAATAATTAAATTATAGATAAAAATAAGCTTATGTTTATTAGTATCTCAAACAAACGCAATACATACACACACAGACTGCTGAATACATACACACAGTATGCTGAACACATTTACACACCGATTGCTGAATACATACACACACAGACTGCTAAATACACACACACACACACAGAATGCTGAATACACACACACACACACACACAGAATGCTGAATACACACACACACACACACACACACAGAATGCTGAATACACACACACACACACACACAGAATGCTGAATACACACACACACACACAGACAGAATGCTGAATACACACACACACACAGACAGAATGCTGAATACACACACATATACATACTGCATTAAGGGATGCAGCGTATATGTTTGTTTGTACGAGTGTGTAGTGTGTGTGTGTGGTGCAGTGTGTGGGGGGTAGGGATAAGGGATGCTCTGTAAGTAGGGGGGTTACGGGTGATGTGTGGGGGGGAGGGGTGCTGCAGGTAGCAAATTAATTTTTAGTTTTTTTCTAATAATCCTGACATAAAATCTTTACCTCCCCTCCCTTCTTCTTACCTTTGGTGAAGGAGGGGGGAAAGACACAGCCAGCCCTGGTTGTGGTAAGTATGTGTCTGGCTGCAGCTCTCCTGTCCTCCTGCGCAATGCTGTGTGGAGCGCTGCCATGGGAAAGCGCAGTAACGCTCCACACAGCCTGCTCGCTGGAGGACAGGAGAGCTGCTTCCCAGATCCCCGCCTCCAGGTCCTCCCGACACGAAAGCAGAGTAGGCGCCTGCCAACCTGCGACCCCCACCACGGCAAACTATGGCCGTGTGCCCACAGAGAGGGCTCGGTGTGCCACCTGTGCATAGGTTTGCCATCACTGCCCAATATGGACCCTGTAAATTTCCAAAACACCATAAAACCTGTACATGGGAGGGGGGTGGGGGGGGGGTATTGTTATACTCAGAAGACTTCGCGCAACACAAATATAAGTGTTTAAAAGAAATGAAATCACCAGTAAAAGTGCAGTTTATGTGTAAAAAAATGCAAAAAAACCACAGGACTCGCGATAGTTAGACAGGGGAGCAGAATAGAACTGCTGGGAAGGTAAGTAAGAGTGTGCTGGCCCCCCCCAGGACCCTGATGGCAGCCCTTGTCTGCATTATCGTCAATATCTGTATTGGGTGATCCCGATATTGCTGAAAATACAGAATATCAGCCGATCCCTTCTACATTTGACCCCTGTAAATTTTCAAAAACCCATAAAACCTGTACATTGGGGGCACTGTTGAACTCCGGAGATGTTGCACATAACAGGAACGGAGAATCCATGCCTAAAGTACAATGTGAGACAAAGATAACAAAAAAAAGACTACCCAAAAGTTTGACAAAGACTAGTGCTAGAATACGTGCATGGAAAGTGTTAAAATACCCCAGGGTGTCTACTTTTCAAAAATATATGGTTTGATGGGGTAAATTACATTGGCCGGCTTCAAAAATGTCCCAAATAGGACATGGGGCATGATTACCAGCTGTGAAAATTCCAAGTTGGAAAACTGGAATGCGCACCCTCCAAATAAGGTCTTTTAGCCCCCAGAGAACCCGACACACCTATACATGGGTGGTATTACTGTACTCAGGAGATATTGCTGAACACATATTGGGGTGTTCTTTGGCAGTAACCCTTAAAGTTCTCAGTACATGTGTTCTTAAATTGCTATGTGTGTCAAAAAAAAAAAAAATCACCAATTTTTTTTCTTTTTAAATTTGGCATAGATTGGTGGTAAAATGGTTGCATGAAAAGAGTCAAAATACCCCAAGTTTAATACCTTAGAACAGTCATGTCCAAAGTCCGGCCTGCGTTCCAGTTTAATGGCCCCACAGGTAATTTGTAAAATCTATATGTTGTGACCTCCAGTGAATCCCCGAGCCCAGCTGAGGACGCGCAGTCCCGCAGCGTTGAAAAATCCAGAGATTCCCTAGATCTTTGAACGCCGCGGGACTGCATGTTCTCAGTCTGCGTTCTCGCAATCTCTTGGATGTCGCAGGATTTCTTGGACGTTGAAGGGTCAGAATAAAGAGACAAGAGACGGAATAAAGAGAGACGGAATAAAGAGAGACGGAATAAAGAGAGACGGAATAAAGAGAGACGGGGCGGAATAAAGAGAGCAGGGACGGAATAAAGAGAGAAGGGGCGGAATAAAGAGAGACGGGGCGGAATAAAGAGAGACGGGGCGGAATAAAGAGAGAATATACAGAATAAAGAGAAGGGACGGAATAAAGAGAGAAGAGGCGGAATAAAGAGAGAAGGGGCGGAATAAAGAGAGAAGGGGCGGAATAAAGAGAGAAGGGGCGGAATAAAGAGAGACGGGGCGGAATAAAGAGAGACGGGGCGGAATAAAGAGAGACGGGGCGGAATAAAGAGAGACGGGGCGGAATAAAGAGAGACGGGGCGGAATAAAGAGAGACGGGGCGGAATAAAGAGAGAAGAGGCGGAATAAAGAGAGACAGAATAAAGAGAGACGGGGCGGAATAAAGAGAGACGGGGCGGAATAAAGAGAGACGGGGCGGAATAAAGAGAGACGGGGCGGAATAAAGAGAGACGGGGCGGAATAAAGAGAGAAGAGACAGAATAAAGAGAATATGACAGAATAAAGAGAGAATATGACGGAATAAAGAGAGAGTCAGAATAAAGAGAGAAGAGCGAATATGACGGAATAAAGAGATGAAATAAAATATGCTGTTTGCAATAAACTGCATAAAATAGTTAATTTGCATTTCATTTTAATAGTTGAAAGAATGTCAGGCAAAATGGTTGGTCCTCATCAGGGCCGGACTGGCCCACCGGGATACCGGGAAATTTCCCGGTGGGCCGCGGCACCTGGGGGCTGCTCTGGCAATATATGTGCCACCGGGTGGCCGGTCAGGTGGCACACAGTTCGAGGGGGCCGGCCGGCAGGGGGCCGCATTGCACGCTGCAGCCTCGCCGGTCCGGCAGCACACCTAATGCTGAGGGCTGAGGGAGGAGCATGTCTCTCTACCATGCTCCCTCGCGGTTCCCACAATCCCCAGCAGCATCCATGCTGGGGATTGTGGGAACCGCGAGGGAGCATGGTAGAGATATGCTCCCTCCCCCTTCAGCCCTCAGCATTAACAGTGCTGCCGACCGGCGAGGCTGCAGCGTGCAATGCGGCCGGCCCCTTTACTCCTCTCAGGTGGGTGGGGGGGATGGAATTGGGGGGGTGAATAGAGAGAGAGAGACAGAGGGGGGGGGTGGGGGTGGGGGGTGAAAAGAGAGAGACAGAGGGAGGGGGGGGTGAAAAGAGAGAGACGGGGGGGGTGAAAAGAGAGAGACGGGGGGGGTGAAAAGAGAGACGGGGGGGGGGTGAAAAGAGAGAGACGGGGGGGTGAAAAGAGAGAGACGGGGGGGTGAAAAGAGAGAGACGGGGGGGGTGAAAAGAGAGAGACGGGGGGGTGAAAAGAGAGAGACGGGGGGGTGAAAAGAGAGAGACGGGGGGGGTGAAAAGAGAGAGACGGGGGGGGGGTGAAAAGAGAGAGACGGGGGGGTGAAAAGAGAGAGACGGGGGGGGGGGTGAAAAGAGAGAGACGGGGGGGGGTGAAAAGAGAGAGACGGGGGGGTGAAAAGAGAGAGACGGAGGGGGGGGTGAAAAGAGAGAGACGGAGGGGGGGGTGAAAAGAGAGAGACAGAGGGGGGGGAAAGAGAGAGACAGGGGGGGGTGAAAAGAGAGAGACAGAGGGGGGGTGAAAAGAGAGAGACAGGGGGGGGGTGAAAAGAGAGAGACAGAGGGGGGGGGTGAAAAGAGAGAGACAGAGGGGGGGTGAAGAGAGAGAGGGAGACGAGGGGGGGTGAAGAGAGAGAGGGAGACGAGGGGGGGTGAAGAGAGAGAGGGAGACGAGGGGGGGGTGAAGAGAGAGAGGGAGACGAGGGGGGGTGAAGAGAGAGAGGGAGACGAGGGGGGGTGAAGAGACAGAGGGAGACGAGGGGGGGTGAAGAGACAGAGGGAGACGAGGGGGGGTGAAGTGAGAGAGGGAGACGAGGGGGGGTGAAGAGAGGGAGACGAGGGGGGGTGAAGAGAGGGAGACGAGGGGGGGTGAAGAGAGAGAGGGAGACGAGGGGGGGTGAAGTGAGAGAGGGAGACGAGGGGGGGTGAAGAGAGGGAGACGAGGGGGGGTGAAGAGAGGGAGACGAGGGGGGGTGAAGAGAGAGAGGGAGACGAGGGGGGGGTGAAGAGAGAGAGGGAGACGAGGGGGGGGTGAAGAGAGAGGGAGACGAGGGGGGGGTGAAGAGGGAGACGAGGGGGGGGTGAAGAGAGAGAGGGAGACGAGGGGGGGTGAAGAGGGAGACGAGGGGGGGTGAAGAGAGAGAGGGAGACGGGGGGGGTGAAGAGAGAGAGGGAGACGAGGGGGGGTGAAGAGAGAGAGGGAGACGAGGGGGGGTGAAGAGAGAGAGGGAGACGAGGGGGGGTGAAGAGAGAGAGGGAGACGAGGGGGGGTGAAGAGAGAGAGGGAGACGAGGGGGGGGTGAAGAGAGAGAGGGAGACGAGGGGGGGGTGAAGAGAGAGAGGGAGACGAGGGGGGTGAAGAGAGAGAGGGAGACGAGGGGGGGGTGAAGAGAGAGAGGGAGACGAGGGGGGGGTGAAGAGAGAGAGGGAGACGAGGGGGGGGTGAAGAGAGAGAGGGAGACGAGGGGGGGTGAAGAGAGAGAGAGACAGAGGGGGGGTGAAGAGAGAGAGAGACAGAGGGGGGGTGAAGAGAGAGAGAGAGAGACAGAGGGGGGAGAGTGAGACACAAGGGGAGAAAGAGGGGTGAATAGAGAGAGACAGAGGGGGAGGGAGAGTGCCACAGGGAAAGGAGGGAGAAAGAGAGAGAGGGGGGAGAGTGAGACACAAGGGGAGAAAGAGGGGCGAATAGAGAGACAGAGGGGGAGGGAGAGTGCCACAGGGAAAGGGGGGAGAAAGAGACAGGGGGGAGAGTGAGACACAAGGGGAGAAAGAGGCGTAAATAGAGAGAGACAGAGGGGGAGGGAGAGTGCCACAGGGAAAGGAGGGAGAAAGAGACAGGGGGGAGAGTGAGACACAAGGGGAGAAAGAGGGGTGAATAGAGAGAGACAGAGGGGGAGGGAGAGTGCCACAGGGAAACTCTAGCCCTGGAGCTACGGGCTAGAGTTCACTCTCACCACTGCGACCACCAGGGATTCCTGGTGGTCCAAGTGGTGAGAGTGAACTCTAGCCCCATACAAACACTGCCCACACACACCATACACATTCACACACTGCCCCCCCATACACACACACCGACCCCCATACACACATTCCCCTACACACACAGCCACCCATACACACATTGCCCCACGCACCCTACACACTGAACCTTTCACACACATTGCACACATTGCACCACTGATCCTATACCCTACTACAGCCCCATATCCCAGCAGACCCCAGGTATGTTGTCAAACTGTACTTAAACGGTTTGACTACTTACTCTGGGAGCGGGTCCCGGCACTCCTGGCACCATACCCACTACACAGAGCAGTAGTGGTTATTGTGCATGGATTATTTCTTTAAATAATCTATTGGTTCCCCCTCCTGAGATCAGGCTCTGGATCCACCACTGATTTATATATATATATATATATATATAATTATGCCTATTATATTTACACATATATTAATGTACATTTATATATGCATAATACACTAAGAAATGTCATTGATATGTACAATATGTAATAAGCAGATATTGGCCCAGTCTTGTTGCTAGGCGCATAATCCAGCACAATAACATATTTAAAGTGAAGAGTGCACCCACAGGACCTCAAAATAAACAAGAGAACGTCAATTTTTACAGTTGTGCCCTACATACATTCACCATTTCAGTCCCATTACCAAGCTTTCCTTAATATGTCATGGTAGTTGGACTGAAAACAGAAATTTTTACTTACCGTAAATTCTTTTTTTCTTAATATGGTGGCAGTACCAGTGGGTTTTGCTCCTTCCTGTGGACAAGCATCTAACAAGCTTAATTAAATCAACAAAACCCCTCCCCCTTGCCCTATAAGAAGGGCTATCCGGCAAAACCAACCTCAGTAAGTAGCAAGAAAAATCCCAAATAGAACTCATGCGAATCAAGATAATGTAAAATAGAGGGAGGGAAGCTGTACTGCCACCATATTAAGAAAAAAAGAATTTACGGTAAGTAAAAATTTCTGTTTTTTCTGTCATATGGTGGCAGTACCAGTGGGATATAGCAAGATCCTTAACTAGGGCGGGTTCAATGTCACCGTAGGTCGCAACTTATACGCCTAAAAGGCAGTTTCAGAGGATGAGAACATCTCTAACCTGTAGAGCTTTATGAAAATGTGGAATGGAAGCCCAAGATGGTGCCTAACAGAAGGCCACTAGAAAAAAACAAGTGTTCTTACTGGCCCAGAGGCAGCCAATACTCCAAGCGTCCTGAGAGAAGCCGGAACTTGAAGACCACCGGGAGAAAATGGCCAACCAACATACTCGCCTGAGTCAAATGAAACAAAAGAGTTGCAGGAATCACTGTATCCTGACACCTTTTATGGGAGGCTAACAAACAGAGGACCAGAATAACTGAGCTCTTTAGTCCTAGGAAAAGAGACATTACAAAGCTCCTTCAAGCTACACTTAGTACCAACCTGTAGGGAAAAAAAAATGTTTAGCGTGAAGAACCACCGTGACCATGAGCAATACTGAAAAATCATCTGGGGATGAAAAATGACTGAAGCTCTCTGAACATATTAGCCGATAAGATGGCCCCCAAGAAGGTGTCCTGGAGAAACAAAACTTGTAAGGGAAACCCTTTGACAGGATCGAACGGGTGTTACCTAAAAAAAATTTAACAAAATATATCAAAATTCAAGGACAAAAATACCAGGAAGGGAAAACAGAACTCTAGGAGGATGTCTGGACCTGGCAGATTACAAAAAACCTCAAGCTTAAAATCTGGATGTAAACTCTAAGAACAGCAGGATTCTCAGGCTTGAAGGCCTGGACCTCAAAGCAGAAAACGCCGAAGCCTGCCGAACAAGAAAAAACCAGAAGACATAAAGCAAGGGTTTTTAGACGAATGAAACACACCAGCAGGGGTGTTCCCAAAATCCCCCCAAAAAATTTCTAACCCTTATCAGAAAGTAGACCTTTAAACAGGATATATAGTTGCCAAGCAACATAGCCAAACAAATCTTCCCGCAGACCTAGATGATGAAAAAGAACCCTAGCCGTAGTCAGGCTATCAACCTGAAACTCTACAGAACCACTAGGGTAGATCCCTATACATCATGAGACCGATAGAGCTTCGAACGTTTGGGAATCAGAAACTTTATGCTCAGCATGGAATAAGAACCAGGATAAGGCTCCGATAGACCTAATTTTCTAAGACAACTAGAAAAAACGTAAGCGGAAGTAAGACACATTACAAAGAGAGTAATCCATCACCGAGGGACCTGTAGTGAAACAGGAAGTGACTTGGTCGTTGAAAAGTTTGTCAACAGAGCCCTGGCTGGAACAACAATTTTCCACTCCAGAGAGTCAAATTACACGGACATAAGGACCAAACTTCCTAATTCCAAATACCCTCTCTGAGCTAGACGGCTATGTCAATCCCTCTGAAAGGAACTACCGAAAAATCTACTAGATGAATTTGCACCCCAGCAAGATAACCGCATGCAGGAGAGAGAGAGAGAGAGAGCGCCTACACCGGTTCCTCCCTGCCGGTTGATGTACCAACCCTGTAGAAGAGTGCGCATGAAAATTTACAGCCTTCTGCCATATCTATGGAATGAAGAGATGAAGGGTGGCAATACACCTTACAACCCCTGGAATCTGCGGATTTTCCCTTAATCATTACCACGAAACATGAAGGGGATTAAAAAAGAGCATCTGTAGCGATACCCAGAAAACAGACGGAAGACAGACTTCCTGAAATGAACTCTATCTAATTTGAAAATTGGATCCGCTACTACCAACACCCCTTCTTCTATGATCGGGGAGAGAAAACAGTGGGATTTCTTTTTTAACATGTTACGAGATCTAGGGACTCTTATGAATAGGCAATAGAATATATGGATTGCTGGGGAAACGTCGGTCTCCCTCTGTATGCTCAGTCTGATCTGATCTCAGTCTGATCTCCAAAATTTAAAATAATCGCCTTAATATACACAACAGTACTTCTTTAGACAGTACCGAGGTTACACGCTAATCACCTGCTACAAGTAACGGAATTTATGAGACCACTGCAATTTCTGAAACGACTGGGGCAGAGGTTAATCCTGTTCTGCAGTGTGTTGATGAAAAAACACCTACATTGTGTGTGTTCGTTAACCGTCCAAATTGCCAGAGATATCAGTAACCTATACTGAATCTTGTATGAACAGAAAGCATACCTACACAACCTATGCCATATACCAGGGTTACGCAACTCCTGTGGAGATGATATAGATCTAGATATATGAGCTACTGTGAAGATGCCATCTCTATACCGGCTAATGAGCATACATCTCCTGGTAACTCATCCATAGAGAAACTAGTGAAGACATATACTGAGGCCCTGTCTTCCCAGTACCTCATACATAAGGCATATAGAGTATACCTATATCCCATAAACTAGTGAGGCTTTTTTTTTTTTTTTTTTTTTTTATATATAGAGTATATAAAAGGAAAAGAACCCCCCTAAAATAGCCTATAGTGGTTACTGAAGTTGAGACCACCCATCAACTCGACAGAGTATATAGTAGATGCATATACTAAGGCTGAGTCCTCAAGTAACTCCTAACAGAGCATGCACGGAGGTTGAGTTCTCATTCTTAACGAATACAGTGCATACAACTAATGAAGCGGAGGCCACACTTCAAACTCGGCATAGAGCATATAGTGGGTGCATCTACTAAGGTCGAGTGGATAACAAAACAATGCGACATAGAGCATCTAGTGGATACATCTAAAGAGGTTCTTGTCCTTATACAAGGACTTTATAGCGTGTACCCTTCTGAGGCCGAGTCATCTTAGACACACACACACAGAGCATATAGTGGGTACATATACTGTGCACAGCAACTCGTCATAGTGCCCATAGTGAGTGCATACACTGCTCACAGAACTTGTCATAGAACATATAGTGGTAACCTATACTGTTCACAGCAACACAACAGTGCATATAGAGAGAATATATACTGCTCATAGTAACTCGTCATAGAACATATAGTGATTACATATACTGCACATAGTAACACGTCATAGTGCATATAGTGAGAATATATACTGCTCATAGTAACTCGTCATAGAACATATAGTGATTACATATACTGTTCACAGCAACACGTCGTAGTGCATATAGTGAGTATATATATACTGCTCATAGTAACACGTCATAGAACATATAGTGATTACATATACTGTTCACAGCAACACGTCATAGTGCATATAGCGAGAATATATACTGCACATAGTAACACGTCATAGTGCATATAGTGAGAATATATACTGCTCATAGTAACTCGTCATAGAACATATAGTGATTACATATACTGTTCACAGCAACACGTCGTAGTGCATATAGTGAGTATATATATACTGCTCATAGTAACTCGTCATAGAACATATAGTGATTACATATACTGTTCACAGCAACACATCGTAGTGTATATATTGCATACATCTTCTGCACACAGCACTTCGTCATAGTGCATATAGTGAGTACATATACTGCTCACAGCAATTCGTCATAGTGCATATAGCGAGTACATATACTGCTCACAGCAATTCGTCATAGTGCATATAGCGAGTACATATACTGCTCACAGCAATTCGTCATAGAGCATATAGAGAGTACCTATACTGCTCACAGCAATTCATCATAGTGCATAAAGTGGGTACATATACCGTCATCTTCGTCCTCTTCTTACCACGTGGCTTCACACTTTGCAAATGAAGTGTCTAAACTTTTACAGAGATCATTTTGAAGGAAAGATTAATTTACCTCACCTCAAAATGCCTCTCAACCGTGTGGGGGGTTGGTGACACGGCGTACCACTTCTGGCAAGCATCCATGCTGTCAGTGGGTACTGCACAGCTTCATCTATGCCGAGCATCAAACTTCGCGCCTTTTTTTTTTTAAATAAAGTTTCGGCATGCGCATGCGCACCACCGGAAACTTTTGGTGGAACGCATCACCTCCCGGGCGTGCGTTCCACCGCTGTGCGCAGGTCATCAAGACCGCCTCCAGAAAGTATTCGCCGGAACCTTCTCGGCATAAGAGGCAATGTATCCATTTGCTCCGTAACCATAACGGAGGTAGCATGGTCTCTCAGCTAACCGCCCGGGCAGCTCTCGGACCGGAATCCCCCAGACCAGCAGCCTGTGTGTCTCACCCTCCAGATGCTGTGTCCTTCCCTCTCGGGACAAGAAAGGAAACTGAGGTTGGTTTTGCCGGATAGCCCTTCTTATAGGGCAAGGGGGAGGGGTTTTGTTGATTTAATTAAGCTTGTTAGATGCTTGTCCACAGGAAGGAGCAAAACCCACTGGTACTGCCACCATATGACAGAAAAACATTGATTACATGCAAAGGCACGTCTGCTTAAAATAAATCTGCACTCTTTTTTTTTAAAGCCTATATGTGCTTTTTTTTCACGTTTGAGTAATAATTTTAATTTTAAATTATCTTTTCTAACTCTGTATCTGCACACTATGCTGGCGCGACGCATTATGGGGCTGGTAAATAATTTTTTTCCAGGGCTGCTTTTAATTCCCAGTCCGTCCCTGGTCCTCATGCATGTTCACTTCATCAAAATCTGGCCCTCTTTAAAAAAAAGTGTGGACACCCCTGCCTTAGGTTGTCTTCTTTTAAAAAAAATATATACATGTGTAGGGTTATTCAGGGATTTCTGACAGATCCCAGTGTTACAATGTAACTTTCGTTAATTTTGGAAATAGCAAAGTGCTACTTGTACTTGTTGCCCTATAACTTTAAAAAAAACCAAAAAAAAAAAACCTAATAACTAACGTTAGAAAAGGTGTGTGTTTCTTTAAATTTTTCATTATATTTTATAAAAAAAAAATTATAGTAAATTATATATGATTTGCTGAAAATAATTGTATCTTTAGAAAGACCATTTAATGTCGAGAAAGCTGGTATATAATATGTGTGTGAACAGTAAACAAGTAAGTGGAAAATTACGGCCAAACACAAACACCGCAGAAATGTAAAAACAGCCCTGGTCCGTAACGGTAAGAAAATTTAAAAACGGTCTGGTCACTAAGGGGTTAACGATGCGATAATGAAAAAATGGCAGGAGATGGTATCCTATAACACATGTGGGATTATTACAGGACTCACATCACCCAAACACTCCGTGCTAGACACAGGAGCAGTCACCCCTTGATATTTTAATTATCAATGAAGAAAATGTCATTAAAAATTAATGATCACATTGTTTACAGAGAGTCTAATGGAGGGAAGACGGGCTAGCATCCTGTAAATTGGGCAGTGAAAGCAGGAAGATGTACGTATTGTGAAGGATAAACGATTGCAAGACACGCCATTAATGGAAGAAGTAACACGCGGTACATGGGGCTGGGGTGATTTTTAGGTGTGGGAGAATTTACAAAGGACTGTATGCAAGTAGATGGTCAGTGCTACTAAACTGCACGCGCTTCAATGGCAGATCAATGAGATATGGCCAAACGGAATATTCTAAGGCTTGGACAGAAAAAGTTCAGAAATAAAACAAATAAATTTTCAGATGATATAAAAGGACTTGCTGGTTACTATTCTAGAACTATAATTACATATTTGCTGCTAAAATGAACACTGCTTTAAACCTGCAAATACAGAGAGAGGGGAAGTGAATTTGCGGCAGTTAAATAGCAATGCTAAAAGAGAGACAGAAAATATCAGCTGTTTTCATTGTATCCTATGAAAGGATAAGGAATGAAGCCCCCATGCTTCTACAGACATTAACCCTTTTGAGGCGGCAGCTCTTACAACAAAACATCGGACAATCCGACTTGCTGCTAAGATCTATATTACGGCTGCAAACCCAGACCTCACTATACCCTGCGGCTACCACGAGAAACAGCGTGAAACAAGAGGGGCTGACAAAGCATCATGGGGGTTGTAGTTCTACAACAGCTGCAGATCTATTCTTAATCACCTGATCTTCAAAATACATCATGCTCAGCCCCGTTTGGCTGTTAGAACCACTATAAAAGGGTTGATTTTTCACGCAATGCCCAGAAGCAGGCGGTGGTATAATCTTGCGGTTTGAATTGTTCAGAACCCAGTGTTGGAGTTACTCTGCTTACCTGTGGAGCAATGCTGGGGGTATTCAGGGCTAATTCGGCAGAGAATGGCAAATCAACTAAACATTGTCCACATTTCCAATATAAACGGCATTAATTCCAGAGATTGCAGCTAGTTCTGCTATCAGAATTACCAATAAATCCTTTTATAACAATATTTAACTTTATTTCCAAATGACCTGTTAGATGTTATGTTTTGTCTACTTTTTACAATGTTATTGATGTTACTTTCATTGTATTTTCTGCCCATTACACAGAAATCTTACTAGTCTGCCCTTACACCATTTATTTAATTTTTGTCCTAAATGGTAGCGGGCTGACTGATTGTATTCCACAGATTTTGAAAGCAGCGGCAGATGATATATACTATAAATCAGTGTAATAACTATGCGACAGGAGTTTACTGCATTGTTTACAGTAATTAACATTACTGGACAGAGGACAGAATGCCCATTCCACTTAGATGTTGTCATAATGGCCATTTAACAAATGAGACTGAATTTCAATGTCTGTCCACACACACAAGCCAGTGCCCCCCTGTAAGGATCCCCAGTGCTGTTTGAACACTTTTTTTTTTTTTTTTTTTTAAATAAATGGACATACAGGAGATATTGGGAGGCAGGTACAGTGACAGGAACTGGTGGGATAAGTTATTTTCATTGAGCGGCTGCTGCCACGTCAGTGGTATAATTTCCTGCATCGTTGGTTGTCTAAATACTGTGTGTGTATTATAGTGGGCTTGAAGTGTCGAAGCATGTTTAAAGGGGTGCAACCTTGCTGTACTTTCCACTTTCCACTTTGAACACTTTCCACAATAACCAGGTTTACGTTTTCCCTTACAAACTACTTTTGCATACAAATGCTCCTCTTTATTGCACACAATGTAGAACCAATAGGAAGGCATTATACAGGATTATGCACCTACCTGCTGTAAAAGGCTTTTTGTATGGATAGCTACTATGTCCTTTATGGGTGTTACTGACTCTCGCTAGCGGCAGCCTTATCACACCACAAAGACTGTCTGTGTTTGTGCCAGTGTCTTCTCCTAATGCATAGCGAGAGCTGCACCACGGAAGATGCTCCGATGTTGCCGTGGGAGGTAAAGCACTCTGCGATACCAGTAGATCCTCGCAGGGAACTGGCTGAGAAAACACCTTATCTTTTGGGCACATTGAGAAATCAGAGTATCCGTTGTACGGTAATCCACTTTGGCCATATGAAATATACGTCCCATCCAGAGGATTTAGGTCAGAGGTGTCATAGAGGCAGATACAATCTGTTGGACTGCCTGGAACGGGTAAATGATGATGCTGCTGCACTGGGAAGGAAGGCTGTTGGAAGTCCTGCTTAGGAGTGGGAGACTTTTCACCTGGTCTTCCATATTCAGGCTTCATTGAAGCTTGCCCTCCCATAAGTAAAGGCAGTCTGTGGTACAAAGGCTCTGAGCCATCATGGTAGTTGGAAGACTGTTCCATGTGAACAACCTCCCTTTTCCCTAGTAACCTAGAAGAGTCTCGATGCTCTGGTTTTCTAAATCCGCCTTCAGGTCCACCTTGCCATCCATGGTAGCCCTCGATTTTCCTGTGCAATGTTTCCTTTTTAGACTTTACGCAGTTCTTTTTGTGGGACCTCGTGGATTTCAGCTTGGGCTTTGAGCAATGGTTAATAGAACGGTTGCAGTCTACATCCGATTTACTCCTCTGTTTCAGAGGATGATCTTTCTCATTGGTAAGTTTTAAAAATGCCACGGCATTTAAACTTGCCAGCCTCTTTGGAGCAGGAGGGTAAGCCACTTCAACACTCTCCCTCTTTACGTCATCAAATACATGTCCCGGTGACCGATGTTCGACGAGGCATCTCTGTCTGCTCTTTTTGCCAATGAGTTGGCAATCTGGCTTTTTCAATGAAGTCCAACCTGCCTCTGACTTGCAATTGTCTCCACCCTTACTAAAGTCTTTACGAACTTTTCGGGCAGAAAAACTGTCTGCTCTTTCAAACAATAAATTATTTACTGCTTCTGCATTGAGAGAAGCTAGCCTCCTTTTCCGTGGTTCAGGAAACTCCTTTGTAGGCTCTGCCTGTGCAGAGACCCCCAGGAACCTCTTGTCCTTTGAACAAACCCTTCGACTTTCTGTGGGAAGCCCAGTATGAACTTTTAAAGTTCCAAAATCGTCCACCCAGCACGATATGCTTGGTGAAGTGCCACCGGGTCCTTCCCGAACACGCGAACCAGTTACATCCTCCAGCCTGGTCAGAACAACCGTGCAGGTTTTCTCATTCATATTTGGGGAAAGCTGGCCATGCAGTTGGTAGGATTTTCTCAAGTCCTGGTTTAATATTCCCCTAACCACACTCTGCCTCCTCCCCTGGCAGCCCAAATCTTTGAAGAATGTTTGACCTGCATAACTGGTTTGGGTGCTATCCATTTTAGGACCTGGAGTCCAACACACTGGCGGCGTCTGTAGTATCCACAGAACTTTTTATTCAGTAAAATGTGCAACGATCCTTCATTACATTGTGTACCTGTGGAAACAGACAAAAATAGATCAACAGCCGTTCTCCATTATTCTTTACTCTACAATAAAAGCACTATATTAGGACACCTATTCTGTTGAGTGAAGATAGATTTGTCTCATCCCACCAGCCTAGTCCCACTCTCGGAAATAAGTCCCAACATACGACTGCTAAACCAGATCTACAAGTTGCTACCCACTGCTTTGTTTTCAATTCACATGATTAAATGTATCATATGTACAGAATCCAGATTACATTGTAATGATCTCCTATTAGCTACCTCAGGGACTCGCAGAGCTAAGAGTCAATTTGTAAAACCGCTGAATGGCAGGTTGGAACGTTACACTGTGCTCTGCAGGTAAAGTAAGACGTACGATGTATTATAGCATTATCACGTATGCACCTTTCTATTGGGTTTAAGATACAAGGTTTCTCACTTGGGCTAATTTCCTTGTATTTTACATGTTTACGTTACAGATGATTTTTTTCCTTAGAGTAAAGGTAACTAGCGTAGGTTTTAAATTACGTTTTAAAACGTAAAAAGAGGGACAGTATACTGAAAAATAAATGAGAAATCACCATGGAAACCAATGACCTCAGCAGGAATAGTTATTTGGTATCTAGGCAGATTGCTCCAGTTTTGCCCCACTTTGCTATTTCGAACACTTTGACAAACACTATGTACATTAGGTTAGTGTTTATTAGCTGCACCTCTCTGATCTATGGGGTGAAGAGATTTTAGTACAATTATACAAATACTGGCTGAGTCAACATTTTAGCAAAAAGGAGGAAAGCCGTGGCAGCGAATCAGACAGGAGCAGTGGGGTGATAAAATGCTGAAAAGCGAGCAATAATTAAACAGAGCTCAGCAGGTTTTTACAGATCTGTAAACGGTGTCTGAATGCTTCTCACACGGCTGAGTGAAATCAGCTCAAACTGAACAGACGAGATCTTCAAATAACACTCCTATAGACGCACCATATCTTCCCGGAACGCAACATGTGTAATTACTGCTCAGACGACATGCCCGCGAGTCACGCTACACAATGAGAACGCTCTGCTACGTCATGGAAGCCAGGATAGCAGAGGCACAATGTGATCTCCATTACAGGGTAACACAGGAGGCCGCAGCAGATGGCACAGAATGACAGCACGATTCTGTGTGTCGCGTTACTAATTGTTTCTCCATACATGCAAGCTCACATGTCCCACGCTGCCCTGGGAGCATAGTAAGCAGTTTTGTCTTTCCACCAGTCCTCTAACTTCCCCGAAATCCCCCACCCCCTCCCACCCCACTGCAAAGTCCCTGGAAAGCCGATGTGATTAATCGAGAATCACAGGGCAAACTGTGCATATCCTGCTGGGATCAGGCACCCGGCCTCTCTTTAAAGGCACAGTGTCCTCGGCTTCCATTTAAAGGCACAGTGCCCCATGCCTCTTTTTAAAGGCACAGTGTCCCCGGCTTTCACCTAATTTAGGAAAATGAAGGGGCTGACTGCAATAATATTGAGGATAGAAGATCAGAAGCAATAATAAAGTACCATTGGGAAAACCTCTACATTTCTCATCAAGGCAGAATAACCCCATCCACTATATCCAGTATCACCACTGTATTAATAAAAGTAGCAGCAAGGCACCAACATATCCTACAGCGCAGTACAAGCGAATTATATATACAACAGTGAGAAAATATATTGACACAGGAAATAAAATCCTCTATGTCTCCTGCTTACCAGACATATAGGGTTATTCACCAACGTGTAAATGTACCATTTTAGGCCAAAGCAGACGAACGGCAGAAATCCTCAAAGTTAATTATCAGTTTGGCTATTTAGGTCTAAAATGTAAAATTCAGTCGGATAGAGTTACTAGCCAACATCCCGTGCTGGTAGCCTTGTGCGTGGCTACTCAGCACGCTGTGCAGCATTTTATTAACAGCGCACTGGATACCGTAATTAAAAAAGTGTGTATATGTCCTGTAATTTATTGCAGAACCACAGACACTGATACCAAGGGAATCAAACAGCCTGCATTATTCAGAAAAGACAAAAAATTAGATGCCCAAAATGGTTGCCATATCCTGCAATAAAGTGTCCAGAAGGCTATAATTCACACAGAGTAACAATTACCAACATATAGCATTTATCCAGCTACACAAAGATTAAGCACATTTACACAACAGGTCGTGGCATTACTGCATGATTTCCAGTTTCTGACAGATTCCTTGTAGACTAACGCGATCAGCATGCACACCGGCCCGCTTACAACAAAACCAGCATCTCTATTTACAGTGACCTGGACAAGACATTGGTTAAATGCCGACATTTTAGGGGAAAAGATTGGAGATTTTTTTCAATCTAAAGAAAAGGCAGCATTCCACATCTCCCTGTTTATGACACTGAATTTCAGTGTGTTTTTGCCAGCTGACGTTCGATGCATGTGATGGCGTGTTCATTACTGCTCTCCCCATTCCAGTCTGTAGCAGCAGTTACTCTGTACGATGACCAACATTCTGCCACTTACTGCTGCCTCAGGGCGGTGTATCAGCCCCGGACACTACAGTCAGGGCAGTGAAATCTGCTCACTGGTAGCTTCTGGAAAATCCACAAAAACACTAAAACAACACAGAGAAACCATTAACAGGAACAAACCAGGAATTTGCCATTTTCTGGAGTAAAAAGTATGTAAAGAATGCATTTAGTTTATATAAGTATGTTCTGTAGGCAGGCCCCGTATGGGTAATAATTCCTACTTTATATCATAGCAAATACAGCTCTGTCTACCGGCATGTGCAGGGTACGACCATGTCACACGAATAACAGATCTATTATGATCCATCTTGCTGTACCCAGTCAGTAAGCTGTGACTTTTATCAAACTTTCACATTTTAGGCCAGCAATGTTTTTACATCTGGACAATTGGAATTGACGCTTTGAGAAACTGCGTGGGGTACATTCACCAAACAGTGAATTGCAGTGAGACCACCAACCTGCACCTGTGTGTCAGATGGATCGTCTTTCCAAACCTGCATTCATTTTACATTGGGTTTCCGAGTTCACCAGATCCCAGAATCAATATTAAACATTGGAAGAAATACATTGCTGCTGACGCGGAAGGAACCCATGGAATTAAAACATAAAAAGATTAATTTTGTTGAATTTGTAAGCAGCTTTTAATATAATGTGCTTTGTAGGGGGATAAAATGTGCCGGCAGCGTCTTTAGTAAATCAGAAGCCAGCCAAGAGTGCCAGGCTGGCTAATGCCAATGTAGCCAATGCCATACATATTCTTTACATGGAGCTCATTCATTGGCTGAGGAAGCCCAGCGGATGCCAACGATCGAGCGGCAGAATCTGCATTTGGCTTCTGCAACTCTGAGCAAGCCAGGTGCGCATCACAGAAGGCTTGGTGACAGGCCGGGACCCAGGTAAGAGGGCAAATGTATTTTATTTAACCACTTCAGTAAACAAACACTGATACTTAACCCCTTAAGGACACATGACGTGTGTGACACGTCATGATTCCATTTTATTCCAGAAGTTTGGTCCTTAAGGGGTTAAGCAAAAAGATGAATGCGTGTGCTATATAATATTTCAGTAAAACAAACCAGTCCCAATAGGAGCGATTAACTTATTAAACTGCTAGTCTCACTATTTATTTCTAATGGTATATTAAATGTCTTACGGACTAGTGATTGAAATCAAATCCCCTGCACACAGTAAGCCCAAAACATATGAAGCTTAGTGTCACTTTAAATCCTTAGAGCAGTACTTCGGTCTGTCACTAGAGGGGGTAGTGGCTTTCTATCCATCATTATATAGCTTTCTATTAAAATGGTAAAAAGACAAGTGTCATTGGAAAATCAGCAGTTCTCTATAAACATAGCATTCTCCCAGTTCCTGGCACAAGTGGCTACAGGAGGTGCTGTAACATGTGCAAAGGAGCCTCTGCTTCGAAGCACTAAAAGGAATTAGATGCAAAGTGAAGCAGCTTCACCCCCCAATACCCCCTCACTCTAGGGGTTAGTAGTAACAGGTAGCCCTGTCTGTCTGTGTGCCCGATATGATGGCTGAATGGGGGGCACTGTGTACACAAAGTAAATCCACATTTTATGAAAGACACGGAGGCGAGTATTGCTTAACCCTTTCTTTACTGTCCACCAATAGCAGCAAAGGATATAAACAGGGGAAAAAATGGTAACCATAGTGATAGACCACTCCCACACCAAGTCCCAGTATAATAGGCAGCACCTCCCCACACAATTCCTCTTTCTTTGCTGCTACCAAACAGATAAGTACATGACTCATTTTCTTCCATTTTACCATTGCCTTATGGTTATGTATACTGCTTTATTTGCATTTTGACATCATCTCAGTTGTTTTCTCATACCATTCAATTGTCTTATTGCTGTTACTTCATGGTTTACTTATTTATCTTTCCATATATTATGTTTCTTCCTATTGTGGAATTGTATTGTATATGTTATCCTTGAGCCCAGGGTTCCAGACCCCTTTTGGCATTAATTTTCTACTTTCACCTATTACTTAAACCCCTCCGTTTCCACTTACTTCTCTCGGGCTCTATTTGCCTCCATTACTCATTCCCCTGTCTCTTTGGTGCCCTTTGCACCCATTTCTTCATGAATGTACCTTGCCGTTCGGCTATTCTCACGAATTCCTCACTATTCGTTTGTTTTCCTCATTCACTACCTGATATGCCTATTGTCGCGTTCGATTTTTCATGCGAATGGCCGGCGATTTTCATCTGTATTTTCCCCTTCTATGGTTTTCATCCATTTTATCATTCGAATTCGCTTCTTTCTGCCGAATGGTCGACCCGTTATTCGGCAAAGTGTTAGAATTTTGCCGCGAATCTCGCGAGATTGCCGGCGGCCATTTTCTAACATCCTGTTTCACTGTTTTTTGCTATTCCTCGTGTCCTCTTCCTGTCTGCCGGTCTGGACCCTGGTGAGCTCCCTAACTTTACCCTCCTATAGTATACCTAGCCTGGGGTGATAAACTCCTGCTAGTTTGTTGCTCTCCCTGTCAGTTTTTAACTTAATCCTTCATTTCAGCAGCATATATATTTATATATTATACCTTTTGTTTACATTTGTGTCATTGGGATTATTCTCACAGCTTTTAAATTATGCCCAAATCTAAAGGGTCTGCCACCCCACTCTCCCCTGGGGAGATGGATGTGCCCCATGTGCTGGATAACCCCAACTCGGCCAGCTCTGGCCCTCCTTCCTCTGCAGGTGACCCTATGTCGGTACCTGATGATGCCCAAGCCCTGGCACTACAACGCTCCGTTACGGACGCCATTATGGCTGCCATGGGATCCATGTCCTCGGCCCTTTCACAGACTCTCAGGCCTTACTGGCACGCCTTGTGCCCGCAGAGTAATCGGCCACGCCAACGCGCTTAGCGCGTTCTGCTCTAAGCCCTACAGGGGACATTCCTAGAAAGGCTACAGCCAAATCCAGACACTTACGCCCCCTGCCTCCAGAACCCTTACGACTGGTGTGAATATACCCACCCATGACAGCGTGCCTATGTCACGCAAGAGAGCCTTTCCGCGCCAGGCAGAACGGGCGTGGCACTGGAAATGTGCCAGAGCACATGCAGAGAGCGACTCCGACTCAGAAATCGGGTCTTGTGAGGAGGCTGAAGCGGAGTCTGTAGATGACTCCAATGATTAAACTGGTGGGCAGGACACTGACCCCCTTTGCCCCTGCCCTATCAGGGTTAGTAATGAGTGGCTCTCGCAGCGACTCCGCTACCGCGGGTTCCACCCTCATGGATCCGTCTTGGGAACCTATGTTTGACCCGGATGCTCTCCATCATCCGAGGTCGGCAGAATGGCTCCCAGCCGCCCATGTAGCAAAGTACCTCGAGAACTGGGTACGGCGCCCCCTTAGTAAGGCGGCGCGCAACAAGCTCAGGGCAAAATGTCCTAGACCCCTGATTCCCAGTAAAGTCTGTGAGACCCCCATTGTTGACCCTAAAATGACAGTTTCTTTCCAAAATGGGTTGGAATCCCCGCAAGGGATTGGATTCCGCATTAAAGTCCTGTCAGGACAAACACCTTGAAATTTTTGGTCCTTTGACTAAATTATTTGACCTGGCTGAACTGGCCAGAGCTGACAACAGGCAGGTTGACCCGGAGGAACTCCGCGGCTGGGTACAGAGGGCCATCTGCATAGCAGGCAGTGTGAACACATCCCTGTCCATAGAGAGGCGTAAAGCCATCCTCTTTAAAATAGAGCCCAAATTGGCTAACCTCGCCATCACGGAGGCGGGCAAAGATGCCCAGGGCCTGTTATTCGGAGAATCCTTCATTAAGGATCTGGGGCGCTTTGTGGGTGCTTTTACAGCCCTGGACAAGGCCCAATCCTCTATGAAGAGGGTATTCCAGGGACGGGTCTCTACCAGGGCTGGCAGATTTAGGGGCCATCTGTCCGGCCGATCAAACTACCATGCCCGTGGATCGGGACGGGGCTCCTACAACCAGAGACCACCCTATCAGGAGACGAGACACCAGTCTCCTTTCTTCCCCTCTCGCGGAAGACCATGGCGCTCCAGAGGCCCTTACGGTAAGCTTACATCTACCTCGACCTTTTTCCAATATCTGTGTAGGGGGCAGACTCCGTAATTTTTTCCATGCCTGGTCAGACATCACCTCAGACGCCTGGGTTCTATCCACAGTGAGGGTGTTTCACATAGAACTGGTAAACCCCGTGTCATATTCCTCCCCCACACCCTATTATACTGTCAAGGGCGGACCGCGCCTTAATGGACGAGGAGCTATCGGCCCTCCTCACAAAGGGAGCGATAGAACGGCCCCGATGTCCCCCACAGGTGTTCTCAGCAACATCTTCCTTGTGGAGAAGAAAGGCGGCCATATGCGCCCAGTTATCAACTTTAGGGCCCTAAACATCCTAGTACGCTACCGCTACTTCAAGATGGAGAGCATTCACCTCCTGCGGGACTGGATGGCGAAATTAGACCTCAAAGATGCTTACTTGACGGTCCCAGTGACCGAAGAATCCAGGGACTTACTACGCTTCCTCTGGAAAGGCGACACTTGGCGATTCACATGCCTCCCCTTCGGGCTCTCGTCAGCTCCGTGGTGCTTCACCAAATTGATGCGCCCTGCCATGGCTTGGCTGCGCAGCCGAGGAGTACGACTGATAGTCTATTTGGACGACATCCTCCTCATGGCACAGGACCGTGTGGTCCTCCTGAAACACCTACAGTGGACGATGGATCTACTCTCTCGCTTGGGTTTCCTCCTCAATTGGGAAAAATCCTTCCTATCCCCTTCCCGACGCATGGAGTTCCTCGGGTTCACGGTGGACTCGGAAGCGGAATCCCTCAGCCTCCCTCCGGCCAAAATACGCTCCATCCACAAGGAACTACGCCGCGCCCTTGTGCGCCCCCAGCTGTCGCTGCGGCACCTGGCACGACTTATTGGCCTACTGGCCTCCTCAATCCAGGCGGTGTTCCCAGCCCCTCTCCATTATCGTGCCCTCCAACGCCTGAAGATAGCACATCTTCGCAACGGGGCTTCATATACAGACTTGGTTTCCCTGGATTTGGAAACCCGAGACAAATTGACCTGGTGGATCCACAACCTGTCCGCTTGGAATGGCAATGCCATCTTCAGTTCACAACCGGAATTCACGGTGGATTCGGACGCAAGTCTCCACGGCTGGGGTGCCCACTGCAACGGTGTGACTACTGGAGGGCGCTGGTCAGAGGCCGAATCCCGGCTCCACATCAATGCCCTGGAACTCCTGGCCGGCTCCTTCGTGATCCGGAGCTTTGCGAACGGGACCGCCAGTGCGTGCATCCGGCTGCGCATGGACAACATCTCAGCAGTTCGCTATGTCAACCACATGGGTGGCACGCGATCAGCTATGTTGGCCCGTTTGGCGAAGGACTTCTGGGGCCTATTGTTTGGCCAGGGATCTGATGGTCCAGGCGGAATACCTCCCCGGTCTCCACAATACCCATGCGGACTGGAGCTCTCGCTATCTGTCAGACAGCAGCGACTGGAAATTGGATGTAGGGGCGTTCTCTACTATCTCGTCCCTCTGGGGTCCTTTTGCCATCGACCTCTTCGCCTCCAGGGTCAACGCCCAGCTACCCCGGTTCTACAGCTGGCGCCCGGACCCGGCCGCGGAAGCAGTGGATGCCTTCCTGCAAGACTGGTCCGGCTCACCCCGGTACGCCTTCCCTCCATTTGCCATGATCCCTCGGGTTCTACTCCAAGTACGTCACCAGATGACCGACTTAGTCTTGCTGACCCCATTTTGGGACACCCAGTCATGGTTCCCACAACTCCTGGAATTGGCGATAGATGTTCCCAGACTTCTCCCTGCCGGGACCTTCTGCTGGACCCATCGGGCCACCGACAGCCCTCTCCTACTGGACGGGTCGTTGCGACTACTCGCATGGAGGATTTCGAGATCCCCTGGGAAATCCAAGGCGTTTCGGACACAACTCAACGCCTCCTGGCAGATGCATGGACTCCCGGCACTAGACGATCATATGGGACTGCTTGGAGAGCTTGGACTGGCTGGTGCCTGGCTCGGGACTTGGATCCCGTATCAGCTCCTGTGACGACGATTCTCCAGTTCCTCACTTCACTATTCGAAGCGGGTCGGGCATATCGCACGATTAATCTGTATTGATCAGCCATCTCTTCGGCTCACCACGGTTTTGACGGCTGTCCGGCAGGCCAACACCCTTTGGTGTGCCGCTTGCTTAAGGGTTCACGCCTGTATCGTCCCCCGAGACCCCGATACACGGCTACATGGGGCGTCTCCTGCGTCCTGTCACGGTTTACTTCCTGGCCTCCTAATTCGGAACTCACCCTGCGACAGCTGTTGGCCAAATTGGTTTCCCTGTGCTGCCTCATTTCGTGCAAACGGGTCTCGGACGTACGGGCCCTGGACTACGATGCCAGGTCTTTCACCCCGGACGGTGTGACATTTAACATCTCCAGACGGACTAAGACGGCTATACGCTCAGTCTCCTATCCGAGCTTTCCAACTACCCCGCTGTTATGCCCAGTGGCCTGTCTGAGAGAATACGAACTTCGGACGAAGGCCCACCGATCGGCATTGTGCCCTCAGCTCTTTCTCTCGATTAGTCGACCCTTCGCCCCGGTATCAAGCACTACCTTGGCTCGTTGGGTGAAATGGATAATGTCCCTGGCTGGTGTGGATACATACATCTTTAGCGCTTGTAACGGAATGTAGTACACTATATCCGTTGGTATCTTCAGGAAATCCACAGTCAGCGTAGAAAGCAAGGCAATATCCCCAATCCTCCCAATAACCGGACGAAACACAGTTTGGGAGTCAACTAACTCGGTTTATTCACAAGCAGCATATTTATACAGTTCCCCATGCAAGGGGTTTCCACACAGATAATCCAGGGGATTTCTCCCAGCATGCATTGTGACTTTCCCAACAGGCATTGCTGCACGAGATGGATACTCCCACTAAAATGGACGATTAAGTGGATTATCCCCTCGTGCAGCAAAACCGACAATTGACTTTAAAATGTATAATTCACACAATATTCGGTACTTTGGAATAACCGAACGTTCGGTAGATAGCTGGGGTCGGAGCGCACACTTTGTGAGAATACCGCTCTGATCCCAGCTGAATTGACCGAACGCCGCACATAATACAGTTAAACATGGAAGGTGGTCTAAAAGTACAGAATAAGTACGGGACACATAATGCACCGAACGCGGGACTCCTGAACGCTCTGGAAGTCCAGCGGTGTTCGGATCATTGAGTAGCCGTTTTCAGTTCCAGGCTCTCGACGACCGAACACCGCTGCAGAGACAAAGGATCCAAGATGGCCGACCGCCGCATGGTCGGTAGTCGAACGACGGCCACCTAGGAGAGCCCTTAAATACCGATTGCAACAATGTTGCAATCGGTTAATTGGTACCACACAACTTGTGAATGTGTGGTCGACCTGAGGAGCCCGTATTCGTACGGCGAACGGTCAGGATAACCGTGTTTCGTCGCACGAATGCTTGTATGCTGGCAGCGTACGGCTGTCAGCATGCGAACGGCCATAGTACAATACATATACAATCAACGGAACACATTATACACTCAGCCTACGGACAACCTATACTGAATATAGCTCAGAAGTGGCTAGGTTTGCCACAGCGCTCACTCCACACGTGGGGCATCGGCCACATCTATGGCATCTTCAGGAGCGCGCTTGGAAGACCTGATGAGGATGGCGGACTGATTCAGAGAATCCACCTTCAGGGAATTCTACTTTAGGCCTCCGCCTCATGTTTTCTCTTCGGTTATTGCTCAGCTTTAAACTAGCAATATAAGCCTCCGTGTCTTGACATAAAATTACATGATTTTGCTATTACATGATGAAAAGTCATGATTTTATGAAAGACACGGGGGCGAGTATTGTCCCACCCTATACATTGTTTTTTCTATCTTTGTTTCCCCCCCCCTGTTGTTGTTATATCCCTGGTCGGTGAGTATTGCATTGTGCTCCGTATTTAATGACCTGCTTTGTGCATCTGTACTACTTATGTTGTGTATGCCTGGGGGGTTCTTAATCTGGCATTCCGAACACTATGTTGTCTTTAATTTCCAATGTCTCGTATCTTGGCATGCGCAATTGGTTTAAGTACCGATTTAACATTTGGGCTCCTGTTCTTATGTTTTCACAGGTTGATTCTGCGCTTTGACGCTGTTCAGAGATCCTCACTTCTTCCCAAGACTTCACCACGTTGGCTGGAGATCTTTGGTTGGTGCTGTGATGGACTCCCTATCGTTGGCAATTCGTCACTTCTCGTTGGTTTAGTTCCAGTTCGCAGATGGTTCCTGACCGTATCCGGCTGGACTTCAGGACGTTTTCCCTTTGTTGTTCTGGACTGTTCTCCGGTTCCTATTAACTGGTTCGGTGTTGCATCTCCAAAGAAAGAGGAATTGTGTGGGGAGGTGCTGCCTATTATACTGGGACTTGGTGTGGGAGTGGTCTATCACTATGGTTACTGTTTTTTTTACTGTTTATATTCTTTGCTGCTATTGGTGGATAGTAAAGAAAGGGTTAAGCAATACTCGCCTCCGTGTCTTTCATAAAATCATGACTTTTCGTCATGTAATAGCAAAATCATGTAACTATGTTCATCCAGCAGGAGTTTGGGTAAAGACTCCCATTGGCACGGTCCGTAGCCAGCAATGACAGGCTGAGAGCACGTGGACTGTTTCACCAGCAGAGGGGGCATCTTTGGGTACACAGCGCAAGTGCACAGAAACACAGAATATAGTGTCTATAAAACAAACTCCACAAGAGCATTGCTTACCGCGGCACAAACTAACGCAATAACTGCGCCATACTCCTGTAAGTGTACAGTATACCTCTCAACATTTTAAATAGACAAAGAGGGTCACCTTCATTGTAGGGTGTGAGTGCGGTGTGACCAGGGCACGGGGCTGTTCTGAAAATGTAAGGTTTATTTCTAATAATTAACCCCTTAAGACCGGAGGGCGTACTATTACGTCCTTTTAAAAGCGGCTCTAAACGCCGCAGGACGTAATAGTACGCCCTCCGATTTTTAGTAACTTACCCGGTCGCCGGCGATCCCACGCCGGCGATCGCGGTTGGGGGGACTCCCAGGGAGCCCCCCGCGGCACGTCCGCCCTCCAGGAGCCCTCCCGGCCATGTGAGAGTGAGGTCCTTGCGAGGACCTCACAAATCACATGGCCGGGATAGCTGGCTGCTGCAATGCCAGCAGGGGGACTAACTGAAATGACAGTTAGTCCCCCTGCTGGCGGAAATCAAATAAAAAAAAAAGTTAAAACAGTGTAAAAAAAAATAAATTATATACTTGGATCATATATATATATATATATATATATATATATGATCTAAGTATATATATATATACACATATACACATACACTGTCTAGGTGTATTTTAATATTAATATATATTATTATATATATATATATATATATTAATATCAAATTACACGTAGACTGATACGGATTAAATATATATATAATTATTGTTATTTATATATTTACAAATAATATAAAAAAAAAGGTAAATACGTAAAAAAATAAAATAAAAAAATTAAAAATAAAATATTAAAAAATATATAGATGTGTTTTATTTCGTTCTAACTGTATTGTGATATTAATATATATATATTTATATCAAAATACACTTATAACGAAATAATATATATCTATATACCTAAATATATACGTAGATATCACTATATATATACACCTATATATAAATAAAAAAATTATATATATATATATATATATATGTATATATACATATATTAATTCTACACATATATTTATGTAATAATTTTACATAATTAGGTATCCTAATTAATTACAATTAGCGGGACCTGCCTGATAACCCATGCCGAAAGTAAAGGGAATTTAATTTGCTAGCACTATATTTAACCCTATAACTTTCCAAGACACCATAAAACCTGTACATGGGGGGTACTGTTTTACTCGGAAGACTTCGCTGAACACAAATATTAGTGTTTCAAAACAGTAAAATGTATTACAACGATGATATCGCCAGTAAAAGTGAAGTTTTTTGCATTTTTCACGCACAAACAGCACTTACACGGACGATATTATTGCTGTGATACTTTTTACTGTTTTAAAACACAAATATTTGTGTTCAGCGAAGTCTCCCGAGTACAACAGTACCCCTCATGTACAGGTTTTATGGTGTTTTCAAAAATTACAGCGTCAAATATAAGGCTTGTGTTTCATTTTTTTCACTTTAAAATTCGCCAGATTGCTTACGTTGCCTTTATAACCCTATAGTAGCCCAATAATGAAAATTACCCCTATGATGGCATACTATTTGCAATAGTAGACAACACAAGGTATTGCAAATGGGTTATGTCCAGTCTTTTTTGGCGTTTTTTGCATTTTTCACACACAAACAAATACTAACGCTACACACAAACTTTTAAGGTGAAATGGCGCTAGGCAATATGCACATAAAATCCCAGTGCGTCTAAAAACCAAACCCGTGTTTTAGTCACCTAAAAACACTTACATATGAAATTTTTGACAAAAGAAAAGGGGTTTCTGCGCACACTTTGGATGTTTGGATATTTGATGTACTCTGCAAGATAAACAGCTTACATAGGGCAATATATAAAATCCCAATATTTCTTAGAGAAAATAAATAGAAGCACTCACACTTTAGAGAGCCATATCAGTCGGCTCTCTACTTTAAAGGCACATCAGGTGATCTTTGTAAAGTGATTTGTGCAGGTAGGTCCCACCAGAAACGGACAGCAAATTTCGTCTGGATATAATCAGGAACCAGGAAAAGTTGGTAATCAAGTATTTATTAACAATTAAAACAATAAATAAATAAGCACAACGCGTTTCGACCACTCTCTTGGTCTTCCTCAGGTGCAATGCTGTTACATCAACAGTTTCTGCTTATATGTTACATATCTAATTAAAATATTGCGAACATATGTGTATACAATAAAATTCCCACCCTCCATGTCCATATAAGGAGATTCCGGTGCTTGTTCCCATCCAATATGGCGTTATATCCTGCTTCAGTCCATGAGAATCGACCTTCTCATCATGGCCGTGCGTTCCACAGGCTCGTATCCGCTCACGTGATTATCAGTCTTACTGCCGATACGTCACATCCGCCGGCTCATGCCGATACGTCACTTCCGTTTTCGGGTATTTTCATTCTTCCGTATTCCAATACAGTGTATTCACAATTTACATGTGACAAACGTCATTTCCGTGTGGGCAAAAAACGTACAAGGGTAAGGGAATGTGCAACATACAGGAGATATTTCAATAAAAGTCCAAAGTCCAGTACAAAGTATCAGTTTAGCTCAATAAAAGGTGGGAGAAAGAGGGATAAAGGAATCAAGGTGTTATTATATGTATTAAAAATAAAATATACATAATATATAAAAGATATATTATCTAAAAAATCTTTAAAAAATACTTCTTACTAAAACAGGCAACAGTTTTATAAAATCGGACCCAGTGTTTGTGACCAAATGGCTACTAAAAAAGACTGGACATACCCCATTTGCAATACCTTGGGTCGTCTACTATTGCAAATGGTATGCCATTATGGGTGTAAATTTATTTCCTGGGCTACTATACAGTCTCAAAGGCAACGTAACCAATCTGGCGAATTTCAATTTCAAACGTAACACGCTATATTTGACCCTGTAACTTCCCAAAACACCATAAAACCTGTACATAGGGGGTACTGTTTTACACGTGAGACTTTGCTGAATGCAAATATGTGTATTTTATTGCAGTAAAAGCAAACAGTATTATGACATTGACAGTTAAAATGTCATGTAGAACTATAAAAAAATCAAAAAAATCTTATTTTCTCCAATTTTTTTCATATTAAATTATGTTTCACAGCTAAATATTTGATATTAAATGAAAGCCCTGTTTCCCCTGAATAAAATGATATACAATAAGGGGGGGGGGGGTGCATTTAATATGAAAGAGGTGAATTACGGTTGGACAGACATATAGCGCAAATGCCAGGTTTTGTTTACATTTTGTTTCGTTCACAACTTGTACATTTGGCTGCGGTGTTAATCAACTAAAATGTAATTTAGAGGAACAACGTATCTTTTTTCTAAACACATTTATTGTAGTTTAAAGACACATTACTGGGAGTATTATTACTGTGGAGCTCTGTTATACACGCACATTACTGGGAGTATTATTGCTATGAAGCTCTGTTATATACGCAGACATTGCTGGGAGTATTATTGCTAGGAAGCTCTGTCATACACTCAGACACATTACTGGGAGTATTATTGCTGTGGAGCTCTGTCATACACTCAGACACATTACTGGGAGTATTATTGCTGTGGAGCTCTGTCATACACTCAGACACATTACTGGGAGTATTATTGCTGTGGAGCTCTGTTATACACTCAGACACATTACTGGGAGTATTATTGCTGTGGAGCTCTGTTATACGCAGACATTACTGGGAGTATTATTGCTGTGGAGCTCTGTTATATACGCAGACATTACTGGGAGTATTATTGCTGTGGAGCTCTGTTATACACTCAGACACATTACTGGGAGTATTATTGCTGTGGAGCTCTGTTATACACGCACATTACTGGGAGTATTATTGCTGTGGCGCTATGTTATACACTCATACACATTACTGGGAGTATTACTGCTGTGGAGCTCTGTTATACACTCAGACACATTACTGGGAGTATTATTGCTGTGGAGCTCTGTTATACACGCACATTACTGGGAGTATTATTGCTGTGGCGCTATGTTATACACGCACATTACTGGGAGTATTACTGCTGTGGAGCTCTGTTATACACTCAGACACATTACTGGGAGTATTATTGCTGTGGAGCTATGTTATACACGCACATTACTGGGAGTATTATTGCTGTGGAGCTATGTTATACACGCACATTACTGGGAGTATTATTGATGTGGAGCTATGTTATACACGCACATTACTGGGAGTATTATTGCTGTGGAGCTATGTTATACACGCACATTACTGGGAGTATTATTGCTGTGGCGCTATGTTATACACGCACATTACTGGGAGTATTACTGCTGTGGAGCTCTGTTATACACGCACATTACTGGGAGTATTATTGCTGCGGAGCTCTGTTATACACTCAGACACATTACTGGGAGTATTATTGATGTGGAGCTATGTTATACACTCACATTACTGGGAGTATTACTGCTGTGGAGCTCTGTTATACACTCAGACGCATTACTGGGAGTATTATTGCTGTGGAGCTCTGTTATACACGCACATTACTGGGAGTATTATTGCTGTGGAGCTCTGTTATACACTCAGACACATTACTGGGAGTATTATTGCTGTGGTGCTCTGTTATACGCTCAGACACATTACTGGGAGTATTATTGCTGTGGAGCTTTGTTATACACGCACATTACTGGGAGTATTATTGCTGTGGAGCTCTGTTATACACGCACATTACTGGGAGTATTACTGCTGTGGAGCTCTGTTATACACGCACATTACTGGGAGTATTACTGCTGTGGAGCTCTGTTATACAAGCACATTACTGGGAGTATTATTGCTGTGGAGCTCTGTTATACAAGCACATTACTGGGAGTATTATTGCTGTGGAGCTCTGTTATACACGCACATTACTGGGAGTATTATTGCTGTGGAGCTCTGTTATACACGCACATTACTAGGAGTATTATTGCTGTGGCACTATGTTATACAATCAGACACATTACTGGGAGTATTATTACTGTGGAGCTCTGTTATACACGCACATTACTGGGAGTATTATTGCTGTGGAGCTCTGTTATACACTCAGACACATTACTGGGAGTATTATTGCTGTGGAGCTCTGTTATACACACATACACATTACTGGGGGTATTATTGCTGTGGTGTTCTGTTATACCCTCAGACACATTACTGGGAGTATTATTGCTGTGGAGCTCTGTTATACACGCACATTACTGGGAGTATTATTGCTGTGGAGCTCTGTTATACACGCACATTACTGGGAGTATTACTGCTGTGGTGTTCTGTTATACACCCAGACACATTACTGGGAGTATTATTGCTGTGGCGCTATGTTATACAATCAGACACATTACTGGGAGTATTATTGCTGTGGAGCTCTGTTATACACTCAGACACATTACTGGGAGTATTATTGCTGTGGAACTCTGTTATACACGCACATTACTGGGAGTATTACTGCTGTGGAGCTCTGTTATACAAGCACATTACTGGGAGTATTATTGCTGTGGAGCTCTGTTATACAAGCACATTACTGGGAGTATTATTGCTGTGGAGCTCTGTTATACACGCACATTACTGGGAGTATTACTGCTGTGGTGTTCTGTTATACACCCAGACACATTACTGGGAGTATTATTGCTGTGGCGCTATGTTATACAATCAGACACATTACTGGGAGTATTATTGCTGTGGAGCTCTGTTATACACTCAGACACATTACTGGGAGTATTATTGCTGTGGAACTCCGTTATACACACAGACATTACTGGGAGTATTATTGCTGTAGAGCTCTGTTATACACTCAGACACATTACTGGGAGTATTATTGCTGTGGAGCTCTGTTATACACGCACATTACTGGGAGTATTATTGCTGTGGAGCTCTGTTATACACTCAGACACATTACTGGGAGTATTATTGCTGTGGAACTCTGTTATACACTCAGACACATTACTGGGAGTATTATTGCTGTGGAGCTCCGTTATACACGCACATTACTGGGAGTATTACTGCTGTGGAGCTCCGTTATACACGCACATTACTGGGAGTATTACTGCTGTGGTGTTCTGTTATACACTCAGACACATCAACAATATGGAGCACCTAGAAAAGAGGGACAGGGGGATTTTGGCCCATAATAGGGACTGTCCCTGCTAAACAGGGACACTTGGGAGGTATGGTACAGAGAAGAAAATAAAGATAATGGACATATTCCAGTGACTAGTGTAATGATTGCCTCCACAGACCCAGAGAAAGGAATCAAAGGCCAGGCCTGGCTGGAAGGACCTGTTTCTGTGATCTCACCAATAAAACGAACCCGGAACCCATAATTAATGTATTAATAGAAGCTGAATGCTCTGCCTCACTACAGACAGACATCTGACACGTAACCTGCTGGGTTTCCATTAAATCCACTTTGTACAATACCCTCAGGTCTCTCCTCAAAACAGAATTTCCTCCACAGACGCTAAATCTGTCCAATTCTGGGCTATTCCATCCCCCCATTGTCATTGTCTGTCCGAGGCTGAAATGATTCCCATTTATAATGGATTATATAGATAACAGATAAGTGACGATCAGATCCATCACGATCGGATTAATACCAGCTCTGTGTAACATCTTACAAAGATTTCCGCTCTATACACAGGACACAAAATCAGAATTCACAGACAAAATAGCCAAACTGAAACATTTCTCTAAGTCAGTTAAGCTTTGTGTTCGGCTGCTCTGGCCTTAAATCTGAAACCCGCTTTAATGAACAGTAACAGTAACTGTTGGGCACCATAAACACTGCAGCGCTCTAGGTTATGGGGTTTGGAGTGTCCCTTTAATTACTAGACTTGCTCTCCCTTTCTTTCAATTCTACTTACTGCCGTGTTGTCCTCTGGCCACGATGCCTGCAGTTTGTGGCTTAATTGTAGATTATGCTAGCTTTAGTGTACCTATAATCTTAATTTTATTAATGACAGGAGGCGAGTATTTGCTTAAGTCTCTCTTTACTAGAACTCCACAGCAGCACAGAAAACAACCAATCAGAAAAAAGTAGGTACTATAAAACTCCCCTCCCCATGCATCATTTCCTCTTTCAAGCTGCGACAAAGCAGAATAAAAGGCAGAGAACATCATGGGGAAGAAACGAAGTCCTAGATACGATGAATATAACGATGTCCACCATCCAAGTGTAACCGTCGAACTAGATAGTGTAGATGGACTGTAAACTGAAACGAGATAAAAAACAGAATCGAACAGGTTGATTATCCAATGAAATGTACTCCGAATAAACATGAAGGTACCCAATGTAGCAACCAAATTAACCTAATATGTAAATATCCCAACCCTATGAACGGAAAAAAACAGACATAAGGAACAAGCGACAGGTAGCAGAGACAACAAACAGAGTTGCATACTTACCTGATAATCTAAACTATAACATAAAACAAGGGAGGGACAAGAATGGGTGGGAAATACTCGCCTCCTGTCATTAATAAAATTAAGATTATAGGTACACTAAAGCTAGCATAATCTACAATTTTATAACATGACAGGAGGCTTCGTATTTGCTGTTTGAAAGCTCAGTTCACCAATCCAACGCTGTTTGTGTCGCTGGTAATTATTCCAGGAAATATCAGAGTAATCCTAATTGGACATTCCAATACGATAAATCACAGCCGACGGGTCAAAGAAGATGCCAACCGACAAGGTATCTCAAATACGGAAAAAGGCACCCTCCGTCGGTAAATCCATTGTACGTGGCGTAGCAAACTGTTTCCTAGAAGTCGGTCCATGAGCTGGCAAGCTGACCTATTAGTCACATTCCTGTAGTTGTATAACTTCAAAATCCGCTCTATGACCTAGGGTCGCGAGAAGAAAACTGACACCAAGTCTCAACTCATGACCCATAAGGCGGCTCCACCGATCGTGCCAGGGCCATTCGGCGATGCGGCCTTGCAGGGAGATCTCCAATCTCAAGGAATGCACCGAAGACCACCACCAAAATCGCAATAGAAGCCGAGGAGGATCTTCGTACCTTCCTGTCCTACCCGGTGGGGTGACTCATGCGAGCATAAATTCATAACGCACACAATGAGAGTGTGGCCAGACCAGCCGTATACAAAGTGATTCCAATAGTCCAAACAGACCGTGTAAACTTCGGACGCCGTAGAGAAAAAGCTCCAGAAGACGTCCGTTCAGGGTTCCGAACTGAACTTGAGTGGAGGAACGGTGGTCGACTATTCTGGGAATAGGGAATCCCAGAAATCTTCAAAGGAATGGGAAGTGCAAACAGGAACGCAGATTTCCATCCTGAAATGCCCTCGTCCCAGAGTGAAAGATGTCTGTGTGAGAGTCGGGGTATACCAGGTACCACCATAAGGTCTCGTAGGTCTCCTCGACGATAGTTGAAAAGTAGGGTAGCGCGAATCCAACAAGATGGCTCCCGTGAGGAATAACTAGAGTATAGACGGAGGGTCCTCCATCTCCGAACCCTGATCACCAGGTATGCGTTTCGAGGAGACGGGGCAGTCCTGCCATCTTATCCCAAGATCTGAGGACCGGGGAGGTCAAGACAAAACGGGGGTTTCCGGTCGTACCCTGTGAACCATACGTACGGCTTTTTACCTTCAGAGCGGGTAATAGGCTCTCCTTAATCCTGTTACCCGAGCAAGGTAGAGCCCGTTTGCTCCATGAAGGTCCCCGTATCTCCTGCCATCTAAATATGGGAGAAACTGTCTGAGCAGTTGTTCACAATGGTCCGGATATCCAAAAACAGAAAGCAATCCTCTGCTTGTTATGGTGCAGAATATACCCAAACCTGCACTCACATAATACCTGAGTTCCATCCGATAGCCGTACCATCTCCAGGAACGTGTATAAATAAGTGGGAGTCACCCTTCGTTATACCACTGTGAGAATATCCCTCCATTACAGGAGATAGACTAGAGGGAACCAGTCTACCTATGGATATCTTGCATGACCAGGCAGTCCTCTATATCGAAATCAGTAGCACGGACGTCAGAACTACTTGAATGCAGGAGGGACGCCCCTCCATGTAGTCATCGGTGTCTTGCACAGGTACAAGTCTGTGTGATGAACAAATGGATGGCACCGTAGATCGTCGAGTGCATGAGAGAGCCGCGCTCTCTACTAATGTGATCAAATACCATGCTAACGTCCGGCTGATAGCCTGAGCGGGCCGCACCCGTAAATAACCAAACAGTAGAGTCTGCATCCGTGACCGTTCCTCTCTATGAGAATGCTTCCTCCAAACATGACCCCTGTATCCAGCTCAGTCTCCGGCTGAGGTTGAGGCGGGGGCTGCGCCCTCTAAAAACAAATCAGTGTCCGGTAACGTCTCTGAGAGGGGTTCGCTCTCTGCTCCAGCAGATAAAATATTCTCGGATGGAAGAGATGGAGGGCCGCACCCTCCTGTGATCCAAGCTAGGGTCCCTAGGGACTCAGGGTGACCAACTAAAGGGTACACCAAATACGAGTATCAGCATAAGGCTGAGGGCAATCTACGGGAAAAACGATGGAAAAAACTATCAACTGACCGTCCGGATCCCGTGCGCGCGCGCGGGGTCCAGGCGAACCGTTGGTAGTCTGAGGAAAGCTGGAGACGTTCTCCGCAATCCACGAGCACCCGGGAGGTCGGAGGAGGTCAAGTCAGGCCTCTCGACGACCCGAGCGAAAGGAAAAGGAAGTCATGAAAACGAAAAAGACAACAAAAACGTCGAGACGAGTAGAACGCAAATTCTATCTCAGGCAAAAGGCAGGCCGGAAGGCAAGACAAGTAAGCCCCACTGAACAGGGCCAGGAGCTAACCTTACGCAGGAATAACTACCGATAGTTATATGGACACCGGGAGACAGATACGGAGTTAGTTGATAAAGACAAGAAAAACACAGCGTTCTCCTGTAGGTGTCTGAGTACCGGTCCTTGTCCTTGCAAAGTTCTCCTCGGAGAGGTGCCGTCGCCGGACTGGCGCAACCGCGGAAGTGTGTCCGGGGTCTTAATAAGAAAACTTGCCCTTCAGGTCTGAGGTTTAGGGCCTTCACCCTACCTACCATATTCAGATGGCCGTATATTGGTGTCCTCTTGGGTAGTATGGCAATGGTGCTTGTCCGGACACCCGCCCATTTCCATGTTACTGGTGGGCACTGGCTTCTCCTCAGTGATATTCCCCCAGGCCTGCGGCCAAAAGGGGATAGAGCAGGCCCAACAGGCCAAACTAATGGACACAGAATAGTTGGCCAAGCAAAAGGCACCGACATAGTAGGCCATACAAATAGGCACCGACATAGGAGGCCAATAAATGGGGCACCGCCATAGCCGGCCGAGCTTATGGGCACAGAGGCCGTTCTTATGGGCACAGACACAGCAGGCCGTTCTTATGGGCACAGACACAGCAGGCCGTTCTTATGGGCACAGACATAGCAGGCCGTTCTTATGGGCACAGACAATAGCAGGCCGTTCTTATGGGCACAGACAATAGCAGGCCGTTCTTATGGGCACAGACAAAAGCAGGCCGTTCTTATGGGCACAGACAATAGCAGGCCATTCTTATGGGCACAGACAATAGCAGGCCGTTCTTATGGGCACAGACAACAGCAGGCCGTTCTTATGGGCACAGACAATAGCAGGCCATTCTTACGGGCACAGACATAGCAGGCCGTTCTTATGGGCACAGACATAGCAGGCCATTCTCATGGGCACAGACATAGCAGGCTGTTCTTAAGGGCATAGACCTAGCAGGCCGTTCTTATGGGCACAGACATAGCAGGCCGTTCTCATGGGCACAGACATAGTAGGCCATCCTTATAGGCCCAGACATAGCAGGCCGTTCATAAGGGCACAGACCAAGCGGGCCAAACAATGGGCACCGACATAGCAGGCCAATCCTGGGTTGAATATTATATCATATGAGTATCTGTTATTTATATAGCGCTACCCAAATCCACAGCGCTTTACCATGGGTCTTGGAAGAGTAATGGGGATCTCCGTAATGCCGTGAGAAAAAACTGAACCGGGACTGGCGGTCCCTGAATGCCCAGCAGGCAAAAAGCGGTATCCCAGCTGTATTGTTATAAGCGGAAGTAGTTTCAGTGATTACCCCGTCCACGAAAGTAAGCAACATGAGCGATACTCTCCTTAAACTGTGAATTGGAATGCATCTGCACACACAGATCTGTTGATGTTTCCATCATCAATATAGATACCATCATCATATCTGAAAATATTGTATAGTATCCGTCTGTAATTCACAGCAATCCGTGATCTACACTGTCGGCGTGATAAACGCTGTCAGTAAAACTCCCAGGAAACTGCGATATACATCAGCAAACACACAGCAAACCGTGATATACACAGTCATGAAAACACACAGTGATCTGTGATATAACTGACAGTAAAACATCCAACAATCCGTGATATACACTGGCAGCAAAACGCGCAGCAAAACTGTTTGCCATAATAGGGTCTGGTGTACCATGCGAAAAGTGGGTCAGACGTAGGCCCCTGATACAGTAGATATGTATGCAGTGCACAGGTTCCCACTGGAAGTAAGGGTATGAAGTAAGGAGCCAGTGGTAAAATAAGGTCTGTGTCACAGACAGAGCATAAAATGGATATTGTCTATAGGAAGTACTACAATCCAGAAAAGATATCCTATAAACCCATATCACAACAATCATACACACACACATATATACATATATATACAAATACATACACCCACACATACATACACCTGGATATAGACGAACTCATGGTAAGTGTCAAATACAGTCCCATGTAGAAGGGGTCAGCTCAAGGCTGCCTTAGGTCCCCCAAAGCAAAGACTAACGTGCAGTGGAAGACGCTGAGCTGGTGGAGGCAGACCTCCAACAAGAATGCACCGACGGGGGAGGGACCGCGAGCGGTCGCACTCCCTCCCGGTTGAACTCTCCCCCACCCGGTCGGACACACGCGGTCCGCGGGCGGAGGCGGCCGCGGCCACGTGGGGAAGAAGATCCGGCCGCTGGGGACTCGTGTTGCGTACGCGAGTGCCCCCGCGACCGGGAAACCACATGGGACCGCCGGAGAAGAAAACTCCGCGGTCCCGGAGCTCGGGGCCGAAGGAGGCAGGAGTAGCCAGCCTCCTGAAGCCCCCCAAGCGGCACGCACAGCGCCAGGCAAGGGCACATAACCGGGAAAAGCAGGCATAAAAAGAAGTGTGAAACGGACAGGGGGTTGGGCACAAATCTAAGTTTGGAAAGACAGCAAGGACCCAAAAGCCCCCACAAAACATACACAAATAAGGGAAAATACAGTGAAAGCCTGAAGTACAGGCATTAGAAAACCCCACAAGGAAATATAACAGTACATTGGAGTAAAAACCCACACAGATATAAAAACAGTATATAGGAGTAAAAACCCACACAGATATCTAACAGTATATAGGAGTAAAAACCCACACAGATATATAAAACAGTATATTGGGATAAAAAACCCACACAGATACATAACAGTATATTGGGAAAAGAACCCACAAAGATATATACCAGTATATAGGAATAAAATCCCACAAGGATATATGACAGAATAGAAAAGAATACATCTAACAAGGGCAAAATAAACAACTGGACATAGATTAAATCCCACAAGGGCAATCTAAAATATAGAAAATAAATTACTGAAAATAAGAACAAAGACCCAAAGCCACCCACTAAGCAGGAGGCAGAGGTACTCTGACCTGTACTGGTGCGGAGCAGCAAAGAAAGAGGAAATGATGCATGGGGAGGGGAGTTTTATAGTACCTACTTTTTTCTGATTGGTTGTTTTCTGTGCTGCTGTGGAGTTCTAGTAAAGAGAGACTTAAGCAAATACGAAGCCTCCTGTCATGTTATAAAATTAGCTTTGATGGAATACAGTGATGGGGACCTACGTACAATGCACACGATATGGTTCACAGGCAGAGCTGGTACGACATGGACACAAAGAGGGTGAGACGCTTTTTGATATAGTGGAACCGACACGTCTCTGGAATTTACACCAACAAAACATTGAAAATAACTTGAGATGCTCTGTAGCAAATGACATCATAATCCAAGCCGGGCGTTTTGAATAAATGGAGAACCATGACTGCTCTGGACTTAACATTATAGAATAAAACACTGAAAATCCACCATAAATTGTCTCAATCTTTTTCCCCATGATGCTTAGTTTTGTTCCAAATTTACATCAAAGAATTTAAAGGCCATTTTAGGCACCCAGAACAGAGCTTTAGGCATAGTATATGAAAAATACATTAGTGTAGGCAACCATGGAGGGGTAAAATAGCCCACCCTACACAAGGAAACCAGATCGTGCGCACCAGACAGATGCTACTTACAAAAAACAAACTCACTTGCCAAGTTGGACACACAACTTTGTCCTGACGGGATTTAATTACTTCAGGGAATTATGTGCGGCTCAAGACCCTGGGGCAGGAATTCTGTGCGGTTCAAGACCCCGGGGGGGGGAATTCTGTGCGGTTCAAGACCCTGGGGCAGGAATTCTGTGCGGTTCAAGACCCCGGGGGGGGGGATTCTGTGCGGTTCAAGACCCTGGGGCAGGAATTCTGTGCGGTTCAAGACCCTGGGGCAGGAATTCTGTGCGGTTCAAGACCCCAGGGAAGGAATTCTGTGCGGTTCAAGACCCTGGGGCAGGAATTCTGTGCGGTTCAAGACCCTGGGGCAGGAATTCTGTGCGGTTCAAGACCCCGGGGGAGGAATTCTGTGCGGTTCAAGACCCCGGGGGAGGAATTCTGTATGGTTCAAGACCCTGCGGTTCAAGACCCTGGGGCAGGAATTCTGTATGGTTAAAGACCCCGGGGGAGGAATTCTGTGCGGTTAAAGACCCCGGAGGAGGAATTCTGTGCGGTTAAAGACCCCGGAGGAGGAATTCTGTGCGGTTAAAGACCCCGGAGGAGGAATTCTGTATGGTTAAAGACCCCGGGGGAGGAATTCTGTGCGGTTAAAGACCCCGGAGGAGGAATTCTGTGCGGTTAAAGACCCCGGAGGAGGAATTCTGTATGGTTAAAGACCCCGGGGGAGGAGTTCTGTGCAGTTCAAGACCCTGGGGCAGGAATTCTGTGTGGTTAAAGACCCTGGGGGAGGAATTCTGTGCGGTTAAAGACCCTGGGGGAGGAATTCTGTGCGGTTAAAGACCCTGGGGGAGGAATTCTGTGCGGTTAAAGACCCTGGGGGAGGAATTCTGTGCGGTTAAAGACCCTGGGGGAGGAATTCTGTGCGGTTAAAGACCCTGGGGCAGGAATTATGTGCGGCTCAAGACCCTGGGGCAGGAATTCTGTGCGGTTCAAGACCCCGGGGGGGGGAATTCTGTGCGGTTCAAGACCCTGGGGCAGGAATTCTGTGCGGTTCAAGACCCTGGGGCAGGAATTCTGTGCGGTTCAAGACCCTGGGGCAGGAATTCTGTGCGGTTCAAGACCCTGGGGCAGGAATTCTGTGCGGTTCAAGACCCCAGGGAAGGAATTCTGTGCGGTTCAAGACCCTGGGGCAGGAATTCTGTGCGGTTCAAGACCCTGGGGCAGGAATTCTGTGCGGTTCAAGACCCCGGGGGAGGAATTCTGTGCGGTTCAAGACCCCGGGGGAGGAATTCTGTATGGTTCAAGACCCTGCGGTTCAAGACCCTGGGGCAGGAATTCTGTATGGTTAAAGACCCCGGGGGAGGAATTCTGTGCGGTTAAAGACCCCGGAGGAGGAATTCTGTGCGGTTAAAGACCCCGGAGGAGGAATTCTGTGCGGTTAAAGACCCCGGAGGAGGAATTCTGTATGGTTAAAGACCCCGGGGGAGGAATTCTGTGCGGTTAAAGACCCCGGAGGAGGAATTCTGTGCGGTTAAAGACCCCGGAGGAGGAATTCTGTATGGTTAAAGACCCCGGGGGAGGAGTTCTGTGCAGTTCAAGACCCTGGGGCAGGAATTCTGTGTGGTTAAAGACCCTGGGGGAGGAATTCTGTGCGGTTAAAGACCCTGGGGGAGGAATTCTGTGCGGTTAAAGACCCTGGGGGAGGAATTCTGTGCGGTTAAAGACCCTGGGGGAGGAATTCTGTGCGGTTAAAGACCCTGGGGCAGGAATTATGTGCGGCTCAAGACCCTGGGGCAGGAATTCTGTGCGGTTCAAGACCCCGGGGGGGGGAATTCTGTGCGGTTCAAGACCCTGGGGCAGGAATTCTGTGCGGTTCAAGACCCTGGGGCAGGAATTCTGTGCGGTTCAAGACCCTGGGGCAGGAATTCTGTGCGGTTCAAGACCCTGGGGCAGGAATTCTGTGCGGTTCAAGACCCCAGGGAAGGAATTCTGTGCGGTTCAAGACCCTGGGGCAGGAATTCTGTGCGGTTCAAGACCCTGGGGCAGGAATTCTGTGCGGTTCAAGACCCCGGGGGAGGAATTCTGTGCGGTTCAAGACCCCGGGGGAGGAATTCTGTATGGTTCAAGACCCTGCGGTTCAAGACCCTGGGGCAGGAATTCTGTATGGTTAAAGACCCCGGGGGAGGAATTCTGTGCGGTTAAAGACCCCGGAGGAGGAATTCTGTGCGGTTAAAGACCCCGGAGGAGGAATTCTGTGCGGTTAAAGACCCCGGAGGAGGAATTCTGTATGGTTAAAGACCCCGGGGGAGGAATTCTGCGCGGTTAAAGACCCCGGAGGAGGAATTCTGTGCGGTTAAAGACCCCGGAGGAGGAATTCTGTATGGTTAAAGACCCCGGGGGAGGAGTTCTGTGCAGTTCAAGACCCTGGGGCAGGAATTCTGTGTGGTTAAAGACCCTGGGGGAGGAATTCTGTGCGGTTAAAGACCCTGGGGGAGGAATTCTGTGCGGTTAAAGACCCTGGGGGAGGAATTCTGTGCGGTTAAAGACCCTGGGGGAGGAATTCTGTGCGGTTAAAGACCCTGGGGGAGGAATTCTGTGCGGTTAAAGACCCTGGGGGAGGAATTCTGTGCGGTTAAAGACCCTGGGGGAGGAATTCTGTGCGGTTAAAGACCCTGGGGGAGGAATTCTGTGCGGTTAAAGAGCCTGGGGAGGACAGGGACCTGTTGCAAACTGCACAAGGTTAAGCAGAAAGCAAGGCCTATGCACGGATCGGTCTCGGATCACGGGTTGTTCTCTCAAATTAACCATTTAGTGACTGGCCCACCATAGTATAAGTGTTCGCAAACAAAAGCTAATATTGAAATAGATTCAAACACCGCTGTGGAAAGACACCATGGGAAACGAAAGAACAGTCGCCCAGAGATAAGCATACTTTAAACGGAGAAATGAAACTGACCTTTACTCTGTGCAAGCCCAATTGCTGCCAAACATATAGATCAGAAGGCTTTATGGGAAGTATGATATGTAGGGGGTGTGTACGGGACTAGTGAGCAAAGCCATCAAAGTGCTGTATTTACAAACTCCACTTTTAGAATCTTGCATCATCACCATCCATGAGCACAAGAAGTTCATAAAGGAGGTAAGAATGTGCATTTAACGTACAATGGTTCTAATAAAATAACATGTAGACACTTGACATGGAATAATATTTCCCTATATATGGCAAAATTATTGCTGAAAAATGTATTATTATTCTATCCTGCCCAGGAGACAAATACCACAGCCCAGTGTGCACTCACACGCACAAACCAGAGGAAGCAACATGTTGTATGGAGGCGAAGCCGACGTGAACAGCGTAATATTGCCAGTATGCAACAGTCAGGGAGAGAAACGCAGGCACGGAGATCGACGCTTTAAAAGTAATAATATAATTAGTATACCCCACTTATCGCATAGCTGGAGATACCGAGAGGGGGAGAAACACAGCCCGGGAGATTATTGGTATAAATGGAATAATATAATTAGTATACCCCACTTATCGCATAGCTGGAGATAGCGAGAGGGGGAGAAGCACAGCCAGGGAGATTATTGGTTTAAATGGAATAATATAATTAGTATACTCCACTTATCGCATAGCTGGAGATAGAGAGAGGACGAGAAACACAGCCGGGGAGATTATTGGTTTAAATGGAATAATATAATTAGTATACCCCACTTATCGCATAGCTGGAGATAGCGAGAGGGGGAGAAACACAGCCCGGGAGATTATTGGTATAAATGGAATAATATAATTAGTATACCCCACTTATCGCATAGCTGGAGATAGCGAGGGGGGGAGAAACACAGCCGGGGAGATTATTGGTATAAATGGAATAATATAATTAGTATACCCCACTTATCGTATAGCTGGAGATAGCGAGAGGGGGAGAAACACAGCCAGGGAGATTATTGGTTTAAATGGAATAATATAATTAGTATACCCCACTTATCGCATAGCTGGAGATAGCGAGAGGGGGAGAAACACAGCCAGGGAGATTATTGGTATAAATGGAATAATATAATTAGTATACCCCACTTATCGTATAGCTGGAGATAGCGAGAGGACGAGAAACACAGCCGGGGAGATTATTGGTATAAATGGAATAATATAATTAGTATACCCCACTTATCGCATAGCTGGAGATAGCGAGAGGGGGAGAAACACAGCCAGGGAGATTATTGGTATAAATGGAATAATATAATTAGTATACCCCACTTATCGTATAGCTGGAGATAGCGAGAGGGGGAGAAACACAGCCAGGGAGATTATTGGTATAAATGGAATAATATAATTAGTATACCCCACTTATCGCATAGCTGGAGATAGCGAGAGGGGGAGAAACACAGCCAGGGAGATTATTGGTATAAATGGAATAATATAATTAGTATATCCCACTTATCGTATAGCTGGAGATAGCGAGAGGGGGAGAAACACAGCCGGGGAGATTATTGGTATAAATGGAATAATATAATTAGTAAACCCCACTTATCGCATAGCTAGAGATAGCGAGAGGGGGAGAAACACAGCCAGGGAGACTATTGGTTTAAATGGAATAATATAATTAGTATACCCCACTTATCGCATAGCTGGAGATAGCGAGAGGGGGAGAAACACAGCCAGGGAGATTATTGGTATAAATGGAATAATATAATTAGTATACCCCACTTATCGCATAGCTGGAGATAGCGAGAGGGGGAGAAACACAGCCGGGGAGATTATTGGTATAAATGGAATAATATAATTAGTAAACCCCACTTATGGCATAGCTGGAGATAGCGAGAGGGGGAGAAACACAGCCGGGGAGATTATTGGTATAAATGGAATAATATAATTAGTATATCCCACTTATCGTATAGCTGGAGATAGCGAGAGGGGGAGAAACACAGCCGGGGAGATTATTGGTATAAATGGAATAATATAATTAGTATATCCCACTTATCGTATAGCTGGAGATAGCGAGAGGGGGAGAAACACAGCCGGGGAGATTATTGGTATAAATGGAATAATATAATTAGTAAACCCCACTTATCGCATAGCTGGAGATAGCGAGAGGGGGAGAAACACAGCCAGGGAGATTATTGGTATAAATGTAATAATATAATTAGTATACCCCACTTATCGCATAGCTGGAGATAGCGAGAGGGGGAGAAACACAGCCAGGGAGATTATTGGTATAAATGGAATAATATAATTAGTATACCCCACTTATCGCATAGCTGGAGATAGCGAGAGGGGGAGAAACACAGCCAGGGAGATTATTGGTATAAATGGAATAATATAATTAGTATACCCCACTTATCGCATAGCTGGAGATAGAGAGAGGGGGACAAACACAGCCGGGGAGATTATTGGTATAAATGGAATAATATAATTAGTATACCCCACTTATCGCATAGCTGGAGATAGAGAGAGGGGGAGAAACACAGCCGGGAGATTATTGGTTTAAATGGAATAATATCATTAGTATACCCCACTTATCGCATAGCTGGAGATAGCAAGAGGGGGAGAAACACAGCCAGGGAGATTATTGGTATAAATGGAATAATATAATTAGTATACCCCACTTATCGCATAGCTGGAGATAGAGAGAGGGGGAGAAACACAGCCGGGGAGATTATTGGTATAAATGGAATAATATAATTAGTATACCCCACTTATCGCATAGCTGGAGATAGCGAGAGGGGGAGAAACACAGCCGGGGAGATTATTGGTTTAAATGGAATAATATAATTAGTAAACCCCACTTATCGCATAGCTGGAGACAGCAAGAGGGGGAGAAACACAGCCCGGGAGATTATTGGTATAAATGGAATAATATAATTAGTATACCCCACTTATCGCATAGCTGGAGACAGCAAGAGGGGGAGAAACACAGCCAGGGAGATTATTGGTATAAATGGAATAATATAATTAGTATACCCCACTTATCGCATAGCTGGAGATAGAGAGAGGGGGAGAAACACAGCCAGGGAGATTATTGGTTTAAATGGAATAATATAATTAGTATACCCCACTTATCGCATAGCTGGAGATAGAGAGAGGGGGAGAAACACAGCCGGGGAGATTATTGGTATAAATGGAATAATATAATTAGTATACCCCACTTATCGCATAGCTGGAGATAGCGAGAGGGGGAGAAACACAGCCAGGGAGATTATTGGTATAAATGTAATAATATAATTAGTATACCCCACTTATCGCATAGCTGGAGATAGAGAGAGGGGGAGAAACACAGCCGGGGAGATTATTGGTATAAATGGAATAATATAATTAGTATACCCCACTTATCGCATAGCTGGAGATAGAGAGAGGGGGAGAAGCACAGCCGGGGAGATTATTGGTATAAATGGAATAATATAATTAGTATACCCCACTTATCGCATAGCTGGAGATAGCGAGAGGGGGAGAAACACAGCCCGGGAGATTATTGGTATAAATGGAATAATATAATTAGTATACCCCACTTATCGCATAGCTGGAGATAGAGAGAGGGGGAGAAACACAGCCAGGGAGATTATTGGTTTAAATGGAATAATATAATTAGTATACCCCACTTATCGCATAGCTGGAGATAGAGAGAGGGGGAGAAACACAGCCGGGGAGATTATTGGTATAAATGGAATAATATAATTAGTATACCCCACTTATCGCATAGCTGGAGATAGCGAGAGGGGGAGAAACACAGCCAGGGAGATTATTGGTATAAATGTAATAATATAATTAGTATACCCCACTTATCGCATAGCTGGAGATAGCGAGAGGGGGAGAAACACAGCCAGGGAGATTATTGGTTTCAATAAGACACACAGATTTAAAGTGAGGATGCAGTAGTTGTGGGACTTTTTCTGTGAAAGCATTAAGAAACATGAAGTAAAATAGCAGCAGCTGTCAAGGAATCCTCCCTCCGGGGAAAGCGCGGGATTGTAAACAATGATTTCTGTGAGTCAATTCAAACATACAATCCCAGCGGACCGATTAATGAGAAGATATTCCAGTCACATACTATAAATAGGACAGACACACAACGGCTCTAATTAATTTAACTAATAAATATTCTCCCTTCCACTGGGGCCATTACGTTCTATAGTCATTTTCTCTAGAAAGGACTCAGTAAGAGTGATGGTTTATTGGTCCAGAAAGTCACGAGCTGATCTCCTGCTGATCATTTACTTGAAAAGTGATAATGTATCTCAGTTCTCAATATCCGTGCGTCTGATTTAATCGTTTACATCCAGTGAGGTAAATTCTCCTAGGACACGCATGTCAAACTTGCGGCCCACCTGCCCTGGGGCTGTTTTTTGTTGTAAGACAGGAAAGATATTTCCTGTCTGATTCTTGTCTTCCCTCCCACGGGCGATCGCGTGCTCCCGCAGGCCAGCCACTCCCCCTTCCCTCCTGCTGGCAGTGCCAGCCACTTCCCCTGCTCGCAGTGCCAGCCACTGCCCCTTCCCTCCTGCTCACAGTGCCAGCCACTGCCCCTTCCCTCCTGCTCGCAGTGCCAGCCACTGCCCCTTCCCTTCTGCTCGCAGTGCCAGCCACCGCCCCTTCCCTTCTGCTCACAGTGCCAGCCACAGCCCCTTCCCTCCTGCTCACAGTGCCAGCCACTGCCCCTTCCCTCCTGCTCACAGTGCCAGCCACTGCCCCTTCCCTCCTGCTCGCAGTGCCAGCCACTGCCCCTTCCCTTCTGCTCACAGTGCCAGCCACCGCCCCTTCCCTTCTGCTCGCAGTGCCAGCCACAGCCCCTTCCCTCCTGCTCACAGTGCCAGCCACTGCCCCTTCCCTCCTGCTGGCAGTGCCAGCCACTGCCCCTTCCCTCCTGCTGGCAGTGCCAGCCACCGCCCCTTCCCTCCTGCTGGCAGTGCCAGCCACCGCCCCTTCCCTCCTGCTCGCAGTGCCAGCCACCGCCCCTTCCCTCCTGCTCGCAGTGCCAGCCACCGCCCCTTCCCTCCTGCTCGCAGTGCGAGCCACCGCCCCTTCCCTCCTGCTCGCAGTGCCAGCCACCGCCCCTTCCCTCCTGCTCGCAGTGCCAGTCACTCCCCCTTCCCTCCTGCTCGCAGTGCCAGCCACAGCTCCTTCCCTCCTGCTCGCAGTGCCAGCCACTGCCCCTTCCCTCCTGCTCGCAGTGCCAGCCACTGCCCCTTCCCTCCTGCTCGCAGTGCCAGCCACTGCCCCTTCCCTCCTGCTCGCAGTGCCAGCCACTGCCCCTTCCCTCCTGCTCGCAGTGCCAGCCACAGCTCCTTCCCTCCTGCTCGCAGTGCCAGCCACTGCCCCTTCCCTCCTGCTCGCAGTGCCAGCCACTGCCCCTTCCCTCCTGCTCGCAGTGCCAGCCACTGCCCCTTCCCTCCTGCTCGCAGTGCCAGCCACTGCCCCTTCCCTCCTGCTCGCAGTGCCAGCCACTGCCCCTTCCCTCCAGCTCGCAGTGCCAGCCACAGCCCCTTCCCTCCTGCTCGCAGTGCCAGCCACAGCCCCTTCCCTCCTGCTCGCAGTGCCAGCCACAGCCCCTTCCCTCCTGCTCGCAGTGCCAGCCACTCCCCCTTCCCTTCTGCTCGCAGTGCCAGCCGCTCCCCCTTCCCTCCTGCTCTCAGTGCCAGCCACTGCCCCTTCCCTTCTGCTCGCAGTGCCAGCCACCGCCCCTTCCCTCCTGCTCTCAGTGCCAGCCACTCCCCCTTCCCTCCTGCTCGCAGTGCCAGCCACTCCCCCTTCCCTCCTGCTCTCAGTGCCAGCCACTGCCCCTTCCCTTCTGCTCGCAGTGCCAGCCGCTCCCCCTTCCCTCCTGCTTGCAGTGCCAGCCACCGCCACTTCCCTCCTGCACGCAGTGCCAGCCACCGCCCCTTCCCTTCTGCACGCAGTGCCAGCCACCGCCCCTTCCCTCTGCTCGCAGTGCCAGCCACTTCCCTTCTGCATGCAGTGCCAGCCACCGCCCCTTCCCTTCTGCACGCAGTGCCAGCCACCGCCCCTTCCCTTCTGCACGCAGTGCCAGCCACCGCCCCTTCCCTTCTGCTCGCAGTGCCAGCCCCTTCCCTCCTGCTCGCAGTGCCAGCCACCGCCCCTTCCCCTCTGCACGCAGTGCCAGCCACCGCCCCTTCCCTTCTGCTGGCAGTGCCAGCCACCGCCCCTTCCCTTCTGCTGGCAGTGCCAGCCACCGCCCCTTCCCTTCTGCTGGCAGTGCCAGCCACTGCCCCTTCCCTCCTGCTCACAGTGCCAGCCACTCCCCCTTCCCTTCTGCTCACAGTGCCAGCCGCTCCCCCTTCCCTCCTGCTCACAGTGCCAGCCACTGCCCCTTCCCTCCTGCTCGCAGTGCCAGCCACTGCCCCTTCCCTCCTGCTCGCAGTGCCAGCCACTGCCCCTTCCCTCCTGCTCACAGTGCCAGTCACTCCCCCTTCCCTCCTGCTCACAGTGCCAGCCACTCCCCCTTCCCTCCTGCTCAGTGCCAGCCACTCCCCCTTCCCTCCTGCTCACAGTGCCAGCCACTGCCCCTTCCCTCCTGCTTGCAGTGCCAGCCACCGCCCCTTCCCTCCTGCTCACAGTGACAGCCACTCCCCCTTCCCTTCTGCTCACAGTGCCAGCCACTGCCCCTTCCCTTCTGCTCGCAGTGCCAGCCACTCCCCCTTCCCTCCTGCTCGCAGTGCCAGCCACTGCCCCTTCCCTCCTGCTCGCAGTGCCAGCCACTGCCCCTTCCCTCCTGCTCGCAGTGCCAGCCACTGCCCCTTCCCTTCTGCTCACAGTGCCAGCCACTGCCCCTTCCCTTCTGCTCACAGTGCCAGCCACTGCCCCTTCCCTTCTGCTCACAGTGCCAGCCACTGCCCCTTCCCTCCTGCTCGCAGTGCCAGCCACTGCCCCTTCCCTCCTGCTCGCAGTGCCAGCCACTGCCCCTTCCCTTCTGCTCACAGTGCCAGCCACTGCCCCTTCCCTTCTGCTCGCAGTGCCAGCCACTCCCCCTTCCCTCCTGCTTGCAGTGCCAGCCACTGCCCCTTCCCTCCTGCTTGCAGTGCCAGCCACTGCCCCTTCCCTCCTGCTCGCAGTGCCAGCCACTGCCCCTTCCCTCCTGCTCACAGTGCCAGCCGCTCCCCCTTCCCTCCTGCTGGCAGTGCCAGCCACTGCCCCTTCCCTTCTGCTTGCAGTGCCAGAGGAGCGTCTGGCCTGCTTGAGCAGAGAAGGAGGAGGAACTGGAGGGCGGGCGGCTCATCTTAAGGTAGGGGAAGAGGGGCTTGGGGTTACCAAGTTTGTTAAATTGGGGGGAGGGCAGTGTATGTCTTAAATTGGGGGGGGAGGGCAGTTTATTAAATTGGGGGAGGGAGGACAGTTTATTATATTAGAGTCCTCGGAGGAGGGGCAGTGTATTGGATTTTTGGGCAGTGTATTAGAATGGGGCGAGGGAGCAGTTTATTAGATTGGGGCGGAGAGTATTGGATTGGGTCTGCATGGAGGCGCTGAACGCTCCCCATGCACGTCTCCTTAAAATAAACTTGCTCTTTTGTTTATTTTGAAGCCCTACGAGCGTGAGGATACCCAGTGCCAGGCAACTTTTTTATATTGTACTTTTCTAAATAAACCTAAATAAACCTATGGAAACTGAAGTTTTTGATTTTTTGCGGCCCACATAAACTTAAACCTTGTTTATTTGGCCCGTGTCATTCTTGGACTATCAGGTCACCCGATGAGTGTAAATTGGATGCAAATCGAAGTTACTGAATGAGATCAAGCTCAGCTGTAGCTTCCACCAAGGAGCAAGCAGACTAACAGAAGATTTGGCAGAAAGGGAGAAACAATGTGTTGAGTAAAAAAAATAAAAAAATAAAAATAAAAAAAATATCAAAGCAGACTTTTCGGCAGCTACAAACATGCTTTCTTTTACAACGCTGTTCCTTTAAACAGGTTTGCCGGCATTTTATAAAAGTAATTTCAGTTTTAGCAGCTGCCAAAGTGATTCCCATAAAGGACTTAATTCTTAATGAGCGTGGCTTTTCACATTCCTTACAAACAAGGGTCGGATCTGGGTGGAAAAACCCAGGGTTATCTGATAAACATTGACTCAGGGAGCCAATCAGAGGATGAGAAAGAAAACATTAACACAAACAAACAGGATTACGATGTAAAACAATGAGTAAACAGTGCGGCATATTTCATGTGGGGAGGGATGCAGAGCTGGAGGCGTCTCGTGGGCCCCAGGTAAGTGACAAACCATTAGGAATTAGGACTGTGAGTAAACCTTAAATTACACTATGAAACCACATGTTTATATTATTAATGCCAAATAACACTGCAGTATACCGGGAGCCAGACTCCCATCCTATCAGCTTCAGCTTCCTCGGAGCCCCAAGCGTGTCAATGAATGACCTGAACCCCAATCAATCACCGATGCTTTCATCTGTATCTTGCCAATGTAATGCATCACACCGTCCCTTTAACTCCCAAGTCCCCACCACGCACCCTGCAGGGTTAAGGACATTAGAGAAGTCGAAATCGCATACTATGCCCCCCTTCACATCCAGTAGAAGATAACAGCATCTCATAAAATAAATAGAGTGGCTTTTAACAGTTTTCTGTCGATTTTCACTTCCTTTAGGTCTTTCAGATATTCTGAATACCTGTCAGTTTTGACATTCCTGGGTGTGTGTCACTATTTACCATCAGCCAGCAGCTACCATACCCAGCTCCACTGATGTTATGTGGTGATACAGTCTCGCAGTGCATGGTTTGAATTCCTATTTGGTTACATGTTCATGAGTGTGAGCCCTAAGCTGCAAATTTACTAGTTGGGCTTAGTTAGTGTGACGGGCACAGTACTGGGTGCTAGTTAGTGTGACGGGCACAGTACTGGGTGCTAGCTAGTGACGGGCACAGTACTGGGTGCTAGCTAGTGTGACGGGCACAGTACTGGGTGCTAGCTAGTGTGACGGGCACAGTACTGGGTGCTAGCTAGTGTGACGGGCACAGTACTGGGTGCTAGCTAGTGTGACGGGCACAGTACTGGGTGCTAGCTAGTGTGACGGGCACAGTACTGGGTGCTAGCTAGTGTGACGGGCACAGTACTGGGTGCTAGCTAGTGTGACGGGCACAGTACTGGGTGCTAGCTAGTGTGACGGGCACAGTACTGGGTGCTAGCTAGTGTGACGGGCACAGTACTGGGTGCTAGCTAGTGTGACGGGCACAGTACTGGGTGCTAGCTAGTGTGACGGGCACAGTACTGGGTGCTAGTGTGACGGGCACAGTACTGGGTGCTAGCTAGTGTGACGGGCACAGTACTGGGTGCTAGCTAGTGTGACGGGCACAGTACTGGGTGCTAGTTAGTGTGACGGGCACAGTACTGGGTGCTAGCTAGTGTGACGGGCACAGTACTGGGTGCTAGCTAGTGTGACGGGCACAGTACTGGGTGCTAGCTAGTGTGACGGGCACAGTACTGGGTGCTAGTTAGTGTGACGGGCACAGTACTGGGTGCTAGTTAGTGTGACGGGCACAGTACTGGGTGCTAGTTAGTGTGACGGGCACAGTACTGGGTGCTACTTAGTGTGACGGGCACAGTACTGGGTGCTACTTAGTGTGACGGGCACAGTACTGGGTGCTACTTAGTGTGACGGGCACAGTACTGGGTGCTACTTAGTGTGACGGGCACAGTACTGGGTGCTACTTAGTGTGACGGGCACAGTACTGGGTGCTAGTTAGTGTGACGGGCACAGTACTGGGTGCTAGTTAGTGTGACATGCACAGTACTGAGTACTAGTTAGTGTGACGGGCACAGTACTGGGTATCAGTATCCCCAGCAGGTGGAGGAGCTGTGTGAAGCAGTATTGGGGTTCGATCTGGGTATCAGTATCCCCAGCAGGTGGAGGAGCTGTGTGAAGCAGTATTGGGGTTCGATCTGGGTATCAGTATCCCCAGCAGGTGGAGGAGCTGTGTGACCCAGTATTGGGGTTCGGTCTGGGTATCAGTATCCCCAGCAGGTGGAGGAGCTGTGTGACCCAGTATTGGGGTTCAGTCTGGGTATCAGTATCCCCAGCAGGTGGAGGAGCTGTGTGACCCAGTATTGGGGTTCACTCTGGGAGAGAAGCTGTTAGGATTACTTAGTAACGGGGTACAGTCTGGAGGAGGGGGTAACACAATGAGTTCCCATACATCCACTACCAGCAGTCTGAGGCTTGTCTCAGGGAGCAGTTATTTAAAATGTAAAGTCGTGTTCCAAAATACATATTGTGGCAAACCTAGCCACTTGGGACTGCCTAAGATAGAATGGTTGTGCCTATTTTCTGTTGTGTACTGCGCTCCGGTATAGTGTGGCGTCTCCGGCTATGTTTAATTTATGCTGTACTGTGTATGTCTGTTCGAATCCTCCCCATTCGTTAGCATTGCTATTAAAACTGACTAAGTTGTATATTTTGAAGTAGAAAGGTAACGGTTTATGTCCTCGTGGTTTTCATTACTGTATGTTACAGCAGGGGCTGATGGGAGGAGGACCTGGAAACGGTAGTCTCCCTCCAGTCCCCTCAACCAAAACCCCTGCTGCCCATCTTTGGAAACCCCTGTTAAGTGACCTGCTATAAATATCAGTCTTTTTAATAAAGTGACAGCTGAGTGACCTGCTTTAAATATCAGTCTTTTTGAATAAAGTGTCAGTTGACTCTCAGACTGTGTTCCGTCTGGTTCTTGGGAGGATTTGGGAATATTGCCTGCTTCCAGCTTTGTACTTGGATTATTGTGTTCTACCAGCGGAGATCCTGGGATTATAATATTGCAGCTCCGCAACACATATTATGGACAATTTAGGTTACAAAAGTTGATAAATGAATAGTTAAGTAATACTATTATGTGGAGCAGTATTTGAATACATTGTATAATCATGCAGTTGGTGACAGTGGGTCTCTTACTCAGTGAAATGCTGGGGTGAGGTGCCAATCAGAATGATCTTCACATTTCCCAGGATTCCTTGTGTGAGGCTATGTGATCATGGAGTTTGCAGGGTATGTCCATGGCTGATTTCTCTGTAAGGGAGAGGCTATTGTCGTGCTCAGGCAATGCTGATAGTGACGAGGGCACGATCTGTCTTGTTTTTCGACCTGCACGTGCTGGTCACAGAAAGTGAAAGGAGTCCAAGACGCTGAGACAGATTGAAGGCAGCTTGTCATTACTACCCAGAGCTCAGACAGGAAGACTGAAACGCTGGCTGTCTCCTCTTCTATTTAGAACTCCCTTTGCAAAGCCCCCGTTACAGCCAGCTCCTCACAGCTTTCCTTATGGTTACAGCTTCTCACTGGACTGTGCCATAGTTATCACAAGGTAATAAAACCGCTCTGCCATCACTGAACTCGTTCATAGAGAGCGGTCACAGTGTAACGTAGTGACATGACATGCAGTCACAGAGAATATTAGTTGTGTTAGTGCAATTCCCACTGCATACCATGACCCAGTCTGACAATGTCTGACGTAGATCCACAGTGTGAACCTCTGCTGGGATTCAGGAGAAGATTGGGTAACATTACATAATATTCATTTTTACCCACCATTTTAACGCAAGGAAAATATACTGCTTTTATATGAATGCCTAAAAAGGTTTAAGGTTTGTTCTTGCAAAGGTAAGTTTTTTAATTGTGGTCACGTATTAGTTAAAATACACCCTACCTCTACACAGTGAAGCACAGCTGTACCGTTTCCCTGTTCTAGATCAGGTCATTAAACATTATTCCTTACTGTAGTGCTTATGGTGCTTACCAAGATATTCCCTAGGCTCGGTGTCGTACTACATGCTCACGCTATTCATTAGATACAGACGATTTTATTGTGCCAAACTTATACAACCATAGACCCAAAATGACCACAACAAACTCGTGATCAGAGCAGCCATTCTCACTATGCAAGCTGGAGGTAATACACAGACAGATACTGTGAGAAATTAGTTAAAATATTTAACCCCTTAAGGACCAAACTTTTGGAATAAAAGGGAATCATGACATGTCACACGTCATGTGTCCTTCAGGGGTTAAAAGATCAGGAAGTACAGAACACGTGGACATTATACACATGAACTTGTGATTCAGAGAAAATGCCCCAAATATTTTACTTTATTTCTCTCATTATGGAAATCCCTCTCGTACCCAGGAATTTCCAGAAAAATACCGTGAGGTATTAACTAAACTTTAATAAAATAAAATAAGGTGTTGATTTAAAAGATTTAATTTACCAGATAAATGCTGCACACCCAAGTGTTTTATTAACTGGAACCAAACGGAGAGCACAGATTGGTGGAGATACCTGCACATTATACAGAGCATTATCCCTGACCACAAACTGAATACACATTATACAGAGCGTCCTTCCTGCTCACTAACTGAATACACATTATACAGAGCGTCCTTCCTGCTCACTAACTGAATACACATTATACAGGGCGTCCTTCCTGCTCACTAACTGAATACACATTATACAGGGCGTCCTTCCTGCTCACAAACTGAATACACATTATACAGGGCGTCCTTCCTGCTCACAAACTGAATACACATTATACAGGGCGTCCTTCCTGCTCACTAACTGAATACACATTATACAGGGCGTCCTTCCTGCTCACTAACTGAATACACATTATACAGGGCGTCCTTCCTGCTCACTAACTGAATACACATTATACAGGGCGTCCTTCCTGCTCACTAACTGAATACACATTATACAGGGCGTCCTTCCTGCTCACTAACTGAATACACATTATACAGAGCACCCTCCCTGCTCACTAATTGAATACACATTATACAGAGCGTCCTTCCTGCTCACTAACTGAATACACATTGTACAGACCGTCCTTCCTGCTCACAAACTGAATACACATTATACAGAGCGTCCTTCCTGCTCACTAACTGAATACACATTATACAGAGCGTCCTTCCTGCTCACTAACTGAATACACATTATACAGAGCGTCCTTCCTGCTCACTAACTGAATACACATTATACAGGGCGTCCTTCCTGCTCACTAACTGAATACACATTATACAGGGCGTCCTTCCTGCTCACAAACTGAATACACATTATACAGGGCGTCCTTCCTGCTCACAAACTGAATACACATTATACAGGGCGTCCTTCCTGCTCACTAACTGAATACACATTATACAGGGCGTCCTTCCTGCTCACTAACTGAATACACATTATACAGGGCGTCCTTCCTGCTCACTAACTGAATACACATTATACAGGGCGTCCTTCCTGCTCACTAACTGAATACACATTATACAGGGCGTCCTTCCTGCTCACTAACTGAATACACATTATACAGAGCACCCTCCCTGCTCACTAATTGAATACACATTATACAGAGCGTCCTTCCTGCTCACTAACTGAATACACATTGTACAGACCGTCCTTCCTGCTCACAAACTGAATACACATTATACAGAGCGTCCTTCCTGCTCACTAACTGAATACACATTATACAGAGCGTCCTTCCTGCTCACTAACTGAATACACATTATACAGGGTGTCCTTCCTGCTCACTAACTGAATACACATTATACAGAGCACCCTCCCTGCTCACTAACTGAATACACATTATACAGGGCGTCCTTCCTGCTCACTAACTGAATACACATTATACAGGGCGTCCTTCCTGCTCACTAACTGAATACACATTATACAGAGCATCCTTCCTGCTCACTAACTGAATACACATTATACAGAGCATCCTTCCTGCTCACTAACTGAATACACATCATACAGAGCATCCTTCCTGCTCACTAACTGAATACACATTATACAGAGCGTCCTTCCTGCTCACTAACTGAATACACATTATACAGGGCGTCCTTCCTGCTCACTAACTGAATACACATTATACAGAGCACCCTCCCTGCTCACTAATTGAATACACATTATACAGGGCGTCCTTCCTGCTCACAAACTGAATACACATTATACAGGGCGTCCTTCCTGCTCACTAACTGAATACACATTATACAGGGCGTCCTTCCTGCTCACAAACTGAATACACATTATACAGGGCATCCTTCCTGCTCACTAACTGAATACACATTATACAGAGCGTCCTTCCTGCTCACTAACTGAATACACATTATACAGAGCGTCCTTCCTGCTCACTAACTGAATACACATTATACAGGGCGTCCTTCCTGCTCACTAACTGAATACACATTATACAGGGCGTCCTTCCTGCTCACTAACTGAATACACATTATACAGAGCGTCCTTCCTGCTCACTAACTGAATACACATTATACAGAGCGTCCTTCCTGCTCACTAACTGAATACACATTATACAGGGCGTCCTTCCTGCTCACTAACTGAATACACATTGTGCAGAGCATCCTCCCTGCTCACTAACTGAATACACATTATACAGAGCGTCCGTCCTGCTCACTAATTGAATACACATTATACAGAGCATCCTTCCTGCTCACTAACTGAATACACATTATACAGAGCGTCCTTCCTGCTCACAAACTGAATACACATTATACAGGGCGTCCTTCCTGCTCACTAACTGAATACACATTATACAGGGCGTCCTTCCTGCTCACTAACTGAATACACATTGTGCAGAGCACCCACCCTGCTCACTAACTGAATACACATTATACAGAGCGTCCTTCCTGCTCACTAACTGAATACACATTATACAGAGCGTCCTTCCTGCTCACTAACTGAATACACATTATACAGGGCGTCCTTCCTGCTCACTAACTGAATACACATTGTGCAGAGCACCCACCCTGCTCACTAACTGAATACACATTATACAAGAGTAGAAAACACAGCCAAACTTTGAGTGGTGGAAAAAACAAGGGAGAACTATTTTTAGGCAGATAAAGTAACAAAAAGATTGATAAATCTATCGCATTGTTGAATTAAAGAGGAAAAAAAAAAAGTATATGTTACAAATTGACGCTTAAGGAACAAAAGCAACAGATGAAACAAATTGTACAAACAGTCAAAAACTGCAGATTTTAAAATTCTACGGTCACAGCTTAATACATTTTAGACACTGAAAACCATGGGGATTTAGGACATTGAGTGTTAAAACAAAAAACAAAAAAACACAACTTTGCCAGTGGGGTGGGGTGGGGCGGGGCCGCCATATGGAGTAGTAGCATGGAAGATCAGCTCCTGTGATATTCTGACAATTCGGTCCCAAAAATCAGTTTGGCTTCTCATCATGTGCTGAGACACGGCAGGCAACTGCACTACAAGGTGCTGTCCCTGAGAACTGGCCAGTAACTTTTGGCCTCATCGGGAGAGAAGAATCTCCGTGACCGGGGCATACACAGGTGGTGAGAGGGGTAGATGGCCACCGCCCTGCTATCCTGCCCATCTGCAAAATACTAGTCTCTTCATTCTGAGTGGTACTGGCCCTGCTTTCCCCTCCTTTGGGCCAGTGGGGGTCATCCCGGCCTACCCTGGGGCCCCACTAACACCTTTCCTGATCGGTGGTCTCCTCTAACCCTCAAGAAGGTGGCTGAGCCTGATTTGCACTCAGTGGAGGAGATCTCCCTCAAGGCTCTTGATGCCCTCAACAGGCAATTCTGAGCAATATTATCAGAGCAGCACATGGCTCGAGGCCCACAAAGCGGTTACCACAAGTACCGCGAACCACCTGAAGTTTCTTCCAAACACCGCTCACACCTGACATCAGAGGTCTACTCACTCCTGGAGACGACTTACTTGGGATATCAGCAACTGGCCTAAGAGTGAAGCTTGGGAGTGTGTCCTGCCGGTGAGTGGGGTTGGCTGATCTCTGCTTGGGGACTGGGGTTGCCTCTTCCTAGGCTAAATAGTAGCTATTCTAGCTAGGGGATGCTCTTACCTCTCCGACCAGCTAGGAGTCTCCTTTTTGGGGCCCAGGGTCCTTTTATTAGATGTGGCATGCTTTCCTTTCATTTGTATCTGCTCTTCAGTATACTCTTCCCATGCCTACTCTATGTTTTACAAGCATGAATATACATCTTGCTATTAGAATATAAGAAATGTGCAGTGAGTCAGACGTGTGTTGTACTCTGCTAGTTAATACTGTCTGATGATACCCTTTGCAATGTCACAATGTCAGGTTGATCCTGTGATTCCTCCTGTGATCCTGAGACCGGGTGATTTTATATGCCTGCTTGCCGCTACATCATTAAAGTGTACTTTTTACCAAGAATCACCCTTACTGGTACACTGACAGATGTTCCCGGGTGCAGCGATCTCATGGTATTGCACCCTTACTGGTACACTGACAGATGTTCCCGGGTGCAGCGATCTCATGGTATTGCACCCTTACTGGTACACTGACAGATGTTCCCGGGTGCCGCGGTCTCATGGTATTGCACCCTTACTGGTACACTGACAGATGATCCCGGGTGCAGCGATCTCCTGGCATTGCACCCTTACTGGTACACTGACAGATGTTCCCGGGTGCAGCGGTCTCATGGTATTGCACCCCTCCAGGTACACTGACAGATGTTCCCGGGTGCAGCGGTCTCCTGGTATTGCACCCTTACTGGTACACTGACAGATGTTCCCGGGTGCAGCGATCTCCTGGCATTGCACCCTTACTGGTACACTGACAGATGTTCCCGGGTGCAGCGGTCTCATGGTATTGCACCCTTACTTGTACACTGACAGATGTTCCCGGGTGCAGCGGTCTCCTGGAATTGCACCCTTACTGGTACACTGACAGATGTTCCCGGGTGCAGCGTTCTCCTGGTATTGCACCCTTACTGGTACACTGACAGATGATCCCGGGTGCAGCGATCTCATGGTATTGCACCCTTACTGGTACACTGACAGATGTTCCCGGGTGCAGCGTTCTCCTGGTATTGCACCCTTACTGGTACACTGACAGATGTTCCCGGGTGCAGCGATCTCCTGGCATTGCACCCTTACTGGTACACTGACAGATGTTCCCGGGTGCAGCGGTCTCATGGTATTGCACCCTTACTGGTACACTGACAGATGTTCCCGGGTGCAGCGGTCTCCTGGCATTGCACCCTTACTGGTACACTGACAGATGTTCCCGGGTGCAGCGTTCTCCTGGTATTGCACCCTTACTGGTACACTGACAGATGTTCCCGGGTGCAGCGGTCTCCTGGCATTGCACCCTTACTGGTACACTGACAGATGTTCCCGGGTGCAGCGGTCTCATGGTATTGCACCCTTACTGGTACACTGACAGATGTTCCCGGGTGCAGCGGTCTCCTGGTATTGCACCCTTACTGGTACACTGACAGATGTTCCCGGGTGCAGCGGTCTCCTGGTATTGCACCCTTACTGGTACACTGACAGATGTTCCCGGGTGCAGCGGTCTCATGGTATTGCACCCTTACTGGTACACTGACAGATGTTCCCGGGTGCAGCGGTCTCATGGTATTGCACCCTTACTGGTACACTGACAGATGTTCCCGGGTGCAGCGGTCTCCTGGTATTGCACCCTTACTGGTACACTGACAGATGATACCGGGTGCAGCGATCTCCTGGTATTGCACAGTAGTGGTACACTGACAGATGTTCCCGGGTGCAGCGGTCTCCTGGCATTGCACCCTTACTGGTACACTGACAGATGTTCCCGGGTGCAGCGGTCTCCTGGCATTGCACCCTTACTGGTACACTGACAGATGTTCCCGGGTGCAGCGGTCTCATGGTATTGCACCCTTACTGGTACACTGACAGATGATCCCGGGTGCAGCGATCTCCTGGTATTGCACAGTAGTGGTACACTGACAGATGTTCCCGGGTACAGCGGTCTCATGGTATTGCACCCCTCCAGGTACACTGACAGATGTTCCCGGGTGCAGCGGTCTCCTGGCATTGCACCCTTACTGGTACACTGACAGATGTTCCCGGGTGCAGCGGTCTCCTGGCATTGCACCCTTACTGGTACACTGACAGATGTTCCCGGGTGCAGCGGTCTCATGGTATTGCACCCTTACTGGTACACTGACAGATGTTCCCGGGTACAGCGGTCTCCTGGCATTGCACCCTTACTGGTACACTGACAGATGTTCCCGGGTGCAGCGGTCTCATGGTATTGCACCCTTACTGGTACACTGACAGATGATCCCGGGTGCAGCGATCTCCTGGTATTGCACAGTAGTGGTACACTGACAGATGTTCCCGGGTACAGCGGTCTCATGGTATTGCACCCCTCCAGGTACACTGACAGATGTTCCCGGGTGCAGCGGTCTCCTGGTATTGCACCCTTACTGGTACACTGACAGATGTTCCCGGGTGCAGCGGTCTCCTGGTATTGCACCCTTACTGGTACACTGACAGATGTTCCCGGGTGCAGCAGTCTCATGGTATTGCACCCTTACTGGTACAGACAGATGTTCCCGGGTGCAGCGTTCTCCTGGTATTGCACCCTTACTGGTACACTGACAGATGATCCCGGGTGCAGCGATCTCCTGGTATTGCACAGTAGTGGTACACTGACAGATGTTCCCGGGTGCAGCGGTCTCCTGGCATTGCACCCTTACTGGTACACTGACAGATGTTCCCGGGTGCAGCGGTCTCCTGGCATTGCACCCTTACTGGTACACTGACAGATGTTCCCGGGTGCAGCGGTCTCATGGTATTGCACCCTTACTGGTACACTGACAGATGATCCCGGGTGCAGCGATCTCCTGGTATTGCACAGTAGTGGTACACTGACAGATGTTCCCGGGTACAGCGGTCTCCTGGTATTGCACCCTTACTGGTACACCGACAGATGTTCCTGGGTACAGCGGTCTCCTGGTATTGCACCCTTACTGGTACACTGACAGATGTTCCCGGGTGCAGCGGTCTCATGGTATTGCACCCTTACTGGTACACTGACAGATGGTCCCGGGTGCAGCGATCTCCTGGTATTGCACAGTAGTGGTACACTGACAGATGTTCCCGGGTACAGCGGTCTCCTGGTATTGCAGCCTTACTGGTACACTGACACAGATGTTCCCGGGTGCAGCGTTCTCCTGGTATTGCACCCTTACTGGTACACTGACAGATGATCCCGGGTGCAGCGATCTCCTGGTATTGCACAGTAGTGGTACACTGACAGATGTTCCCGGGTACAGCGGTCTCCTGGTATTGCACCCTTACTGGTACACTGACATGTTCCCGGGTACAGCGGTCTCCTGGTATTGCACCCTTACTGGTACAGACAGATGTTCCCGGGTGCAGCAGTCTCATGGTATTGCATCCTTACTGGTACACTGACAGCTGTTCCCGGGTGCAGCGATCTCCTGGTATTGCACAGTAGTGGTACACTGACAGATGTTCCCGGGGGCAGCGGTCTCCTGGTATTGCACCCTTACTGGTACACTGACAGATGATCCCGAGTGCAGCGATCTCCTGGTATTGCACAGTAGTGGTACACTGACAGAAGTTCCCGGGTGCAGCGGTCTCCTGGTATTGCAGCCTTACTGGTACACTGACAGATGTTCCCGGGTGCAGCGTTCTCCTGGTATTGCACCCTTACTGGTACAGACAGATGTTCCCGGGTGCAGCAGTCTCATGGTATTGCACCCTTACTGGTACACTGACAGCTGTTCCCGGGTGCAGCGATCTCCTGGTATTGCACAGTAGTGGTACACTGACAGATGTTCCCGGGGGCAGCGTTCTCATCGTATTGCACCCTTACTGGTACACAGACAGATGTTCCCGGGTGCAGCGGTCTCATGGTATTGCACCCTTACTGGTACACTAACAGATGTTCCTGGGTGCAGCAGTCTCATAGTATTGCACCATTACTGGTACACTGTCAGATGTTCCGGGGTGCAGCGGTCTCCTGGTATTGCACAGTACTGGTACACTGACAGATGTTCCCGGGTGCAGCGGTCTCCTGGCATTGCACAGTACTGGTACACTGACAGATGTTCCCGGGTGCAGCGGTCTCCTGGCATTGCACAGTACTGGTACACTGACAGATGTTTCCAAGTGCTGCTTCCCAATAGTCAATAGGGGGGTTGAGAGGAATGGAAGAAGGGTAATAACAGAAAGGGGGGGAGGGGAGGAGGGGGGAAGACACACAACTCGCAAAAAAATCTCATAACCACGTTTACAAGAGGAGTAAGGGTATCAGCTAGGGGTTGTAGGCATGGGACCCATAGGGTTTTACATATCCATGTGATCAGACTACAGAGACTTGGGCCCAAAGTGTATTCACCTGGCTGCTAGCCATTGGAGTTATTTTGGTTATACATAAAATAAAGGCTACTACTTCTCACGGGAGCCCTGATCTTTTGCAAATTTTGGCAATGGGTGGAGAGGAAGCAAAGGTCTATTTCAGTTGCTGGGCTAATTTTCCACAATTCATCAGTAAAATTATTTCACAAAAAGATGGACTGTAGACGGGATGGACAGAGGAGAACCAATAGAGGCGTCCAGGTACTAAGAACATAATAAATAAAGGGAAGTGGTAAGGGAGAGAGTAGAATCATTAAGATACCAGGAGAATAAGGAAAGGTACGGCTTGTGGAACGCGGCAGGGAAAACAGAGGCTATCTTAATCTAGACGTTTCGGGTTTTTTCCTTTTCCTGTTAGAATTAATTTTGCTGAAAATACACCAATAAGCCAACATTCACGGCTGGGATTCCATATTCGTCCAAAATTATTTTTTTTCTGCAATTGCTCTGTGCCAGCGTCCTGTCATAAGGCACGGATGTAAACACAGACACACTCCCTTTAGATCTACATATTAAATTGCTTGTGTTGAACTCCGGCTATTTTGGAAGACCAATGGGATTTATTCCTACAGTTATAGCTTGAAAACACACGCTAAGCCTCATACATTTATTGCTGATCTGTGTACAAAACACAAGTATTTATAAAAACAACACTGGGTTTAATGCATGTCTGTTTAACCAGTTCAATGATGGGCAGATTGAACGTCCGGCGGGCTCTGTAAAGCTGGTAATATTAAATAAGCAGCACATTCAGTCAGTAAGGCCCAGATTCAGAAGACAATTCCCAGCGGGGAATAAAGTGACAGATGCACTCATTGATCACGGGTTAGCCAGCGTGAGAGACATATCACACTTAAATGACTTTCTTTACAACATCATGTGGACATAGGGACCACAGACAGGCGCTCGGACAGACCTTTACTTAACAATTTGGCCAACAAGATCAATGAAATTTCATTTTATGTAAAATTACATTGAACTCTCTTTATTTTTATTAGAACGGATTGCAGTAGTCTGAGATCCCCCACTTATGCTGTTATGTTCTCTCAGTGTTGCCGCAATAAGAGGACTTCTTCTATGTATGAAATCAACAGGGGCACCTAGCCAGGGTTCTCTCTACCAATTACACTTAATGGGAACCTACCTGTCTACAGCAGGGCCCCCTCCCCTTGTCTGTCCCATGCAGGGCACACATTAGCACAAGTATTTAAATTACTTTTTATCATGTTGGTAATGCAGTCAATGACATGTTATTACACTGCTGGATGATAGGAGTTGCATTCCAACCCTGAAGACTTCCTGACTGATTTAGAGACCTAATGACAATGTTTTACTCCTGGAGAATTCAGTTCCATAATAAGGAGGGTTCAGGGTAAATAAAGGAATAGGATATCTTTCATTCTATGCAGGGAGCGCTTGGACCTCACAATACACAACTAGACACCACCACATCCTTTGTACTAAAACTCTTTATTTAGCACATTTCAAGGAAATGCAAAAAATCTATTAAAGGAAATGACCAAGTCACAATAACAGACTCATACAGGACAATACTCCCTGCGTAGAGGACTTCAAAGCCCTGATGCCCTTTGTACAATAAATATTGTAATATGGTGAAAACCACTACACGCTGCCATCACACTGCAAACAAATAGTTTATTCTCAGTCTATTGTCAACATCAAGGAGGCTGCACAGGTAAAATGTCCAAACATCAGCACCCTAGAGATTCCTTCATATTAAAGGCTTACTACAAACACCATAACCACTTCAGTGGGCTGTAATGGATATGATGATTGGAGTAACCCTTTAAGCCCACCATGTCTTTATTTAGACTTTTCAAGCAAGAACCCTCCAGCGTAAACCATATTAAAACTATACAAAGAACCAAGGGACACCAATGTCTACACATTTCTAAATCCAATGTCACTTTGCACGGCCCCTATGTCAGTAAGCCGACCTCGGCCTTTCCTACCAGCATGAATCACATTGTGGCTTCTAGACAATAAATAAGACAGACAGGGATGATTACTCAGAAAGTGGTTCAAGGTGTCAACCACTTATCAACACAAACAGAAATGGTCAGATCGGCAATCCTCCCACGATTTACAGTAATTTACCAAATATGGCAAAACTGAACGATGTCTAGATGCAGGAAGCCTACCTTTGTGTAAATGGTAATCCAAACAGGTCCATTTTAATAAGGAACAAGGGATGTACCTTGTACCTGGTCTGCTGGGGAAAGAGCATAGCCACACACCGAACAACTTCACGAATGATCCGAGGATGTCAAATGGGTATTGCGGAATATCTGGAAACAAAGATTATGAAATAAATAAGGATGTTGGGACAATCCCTGAAATAATCCCTGGAAGATAAGATCGTAAGAAGAGATGGTGAAATTATCACAGAATAGCTAAAAGCTAGCAGATCTCCATCAAATAACCCTAGTTTCGAAGCTTTTTAAAACAAAGTGGAGACCACTAGCCATCAACATGTCAATAAACCTCAAATGACAGATTGGAATATGCCCCATATTACTATGCACAATGAAGAAATAAGGCATTTTACACACCGTATTCCTTCCATATACATTCTGCAATCAATACAACACACTGGTCTTTGTTCCATTTCACTCGCACTTAAACCAGGCTGGATAAAAATCAATAAAAAAAAATACAATAAAATCTTATCTATCAGAATCACTTCAAATGATTCCAATGGATGTGGCATGGGTATTTATTGAATCACTAGATTACTATGAAGCAATGAATGACAAGATATTACACAGTGGGCAATGGAAAGTAAATCTTAATCTGAATAATCAATTAGACATGTATTAAAGAACAGTTTATAAAAGTTATTAACCAGAGAAATTCACATCTACATAAACATGCTATGAAATGATGTATATTAGACATGTGCACCAGTGAAATTTTCGTTTCGTACGAATGATTTCGGACTATATAAAAATTGAAATTCGTCAATTCAGAATTTCGTCAGCAAACCATTCGTTTTCGAACGAAATTTGTTAAAAAAATTATTTGTTTTCGTCCATTTAGACGAAAACTGCACTGCACAAAAAAAAAGCAACAAAAAAAAAAGCAAGGAGGGAGCCGTCAGCATTACCAGCATTAACTTATTTGGGTCACTATGTACCCCCATATTATTAAAAGGGAGGTTAAATCCTCCTGCATGACCCTACTCGCAGCCTCGCCTAAACAGCAAGCAGCCAGTGCTCACTGTCATTTAAAACGACTAATGACTAGGTCCCCCCTTTACTAAGAGACCTGGGAGGTACATTAGGTCCCCCCCATTATTTAAGCTCCCCACCCATGATCGATGGGTGGGGACGCTAATCAAAGGGGTGGTACCTAATGTCCCCCCTGGTCCCAACCCATGAGCAGCAGGTGGGATGCCTGGGGTGGGGCGGGACACTAGGTCCCCCCGTTTATATTAAAAGCCCCCACGCGCAGTTCACGCGCACTATGCCCCCCTATTTTAGTTATTTTGGTTCCCCACCATGGGGGATGCCCCCGTTTAGTAGGGGCATGTCTCCTACACAGGCTGCTCGCTGTCATTTAAAGCTATCACTTCAATATAAATCAGTATCCTATATAGAAGTGATAGGGAGCTATGGTAAAAGTACCTGTAAAAAGTAGCTATTTGTAGCCTTATTGTGTTACTGATCTAAATAGCTACTTTTTCATATTGCCACATTGTTATAGTTTGTGCTATAACTATTGGTTACACGTACTCCTACCGTAGCTCTCTATCACTTCTATATAAGATACAGATTTATATCCAGTTTTAAATGCCAATGGCTGCTCGCTGTTTAGGCGACATGCCGCGAGTAGGGGCATGTGGGAGGGTTTAACCTCCCATTTATTAAAATGGGAGTCATAGTGAATGGTGGGGGTTTGAATGGTTGTTTATTACAAGGAGGGAGTTGGTAGCGCTGCCGCCTCCCTCTTTGCGTTTTTGTTTGGGGTTATTTTGCGCATACGCAGCGTGTCCAATAAACGAAAGAACTGAAACGAAAATGCAACGAATGCACATGTCTAGTGTATATATTTACACAACTACTTTGCATGTCTTGTAACTCCTATACAATAAAGTGTGGTGAGAGGTACGCACTAACTACACAGGATGGGCACTAGTTAGACAGTGAATTAGAAAGGGAATGGGTTCAGGCTCCAATGAATAGACAGACACTGTTTGGACTGAACATAGCTCACAACAAGCTCAAAAAGTTGCATCTTTGGAATGCATTAAACTGAGTGTGTTGTCTGGTCTGACAATATACAGGTGTACACTAAACAGTTACACAATGTCTTTACAGTACAAATACGAGATACAGTGTGTCACGCGGGAAAACAAAACAACCTTTCTCACAGGACCACAGGTGGAAATGTTGGCTGACACTGCCTGCCCATGTCTTGTTTGCGGTTTGCTTTATTACACAATACGTCATGGTGGTATATTCTATTACTGGTAGTTTGGGCACAATGCATTTTGCGTTCTCTATATATTGTGTAGGGTACGATTTCCCCGCCATAAGACATTTTTAGTTCATATTTAACATAATAAGGTTTCCTGTACTATGATCAGCCATCGGTGCCATCGAGTTCAATCTGCCTGGGATTTTGTTGTATCCTAGACCCTCTCCTCTCTCACAATTCATTATATCCACTGGTATATCTGCTTCATGGATTGCTCATCAGGCTAAAAGAAAAGATTCAGAGCTGGATAGGGCAGGAGCAAAATGATAAGCTAATCCAGTCAATTAAACCTATCCCTCCCCCTCTGCCCACATTTGTATTTTGATGCTCTGCATTGTGGGTAGGATCAGTCCTACAGGCCATCAGTAATGGCTCGCAGGAGAGAGCTACCCCCCATGTAAGCTGCTGAAATTTAGTCCACTTACACTGTGTCTGTTACATTATTTTTAGAACTGCAATTCCCACAATGCCTTGCTTGAACCACAGGCTTCTAAACAGACACAGCAGACCTGCACAGGTTTAATAATGGTCTGTCTAATACATGGCCATCAGAGACATGATCACCTAATAATCTGCCGGTCTCTACGGACGCTCCCTGGGTCTGACACTCTGTGTAATCCCCGCTACATTGTTCTACCAGTAAGGTTTAATCCCCTGGAGTTCATTTATTTTAGCAAGCATAACCACAACGTTTAGTGACATTGTAAGATATTTCAAATTCTGCCATCACAAATCCTGCTTTGGAAAAAACCTGTAACCTTTAAGTAAGTGAAGGAATATGGGGGCGATTTCTTTGATTTATTCACACTCTGGGCATCTGTGACCCTATTCTTTGTATCCAGCCGCTGCTTACAGCGCATTGCCAGCCGCTGCAGATTTTTATGTACAGACGCTCATATATTGTCTGAGAGTGATGAGATTACAATCTCAGCCCATGCATGAGCCAAAGGATCATTATTGGCTTTCTGCAGCTCAGATAAGCCGCATGTTGTAAATCTGCCGATAGACAAGGATCCAGGTAATAGGACAAGCCATTACAATATGGTTTATCCCATTACTAGGGTACGGCTACCATCATAACCACTACAACAGGCTGTATAGTATAGATGACAGTTTGAAAAACAACGTACACAATGGCTAAACAAAAGGTGTAACTAGTGAGATAATTTGCTTTCAAATAAGAACTAAAAGGTAACCGGGTTTATTGACCATAGAGTGGAGACGTTTAAATCACCAATTTCTTGAGTGACTAATGCCAACATAAACTATGGCCACTTAGAAACAGTATTCTGCTTTGATAGCTTGGCAAAAATATCCGGGGTGCACCGAGATGGATCTAAAGTAATTACTGAAGGGGTGTTAATAAACAGACAGCAGCCCCCAGAACCGAAAATAAAATCTAAGTAAAGGATCTAGTGGCAGTGGGCCTGATAATGTGATCCAGGACACACCAGGCTGTGTGCACCCAAATAACAACAATCAGTGAATTGTGCTTCAATGTTCTCTCCACGGCTCCCTAAGGGCTGCAAATACCCAGGCAGTTATTTGGTAAATCGTCTTTTCACAAAACAGGTTCGTTATTATACCAAAAGCCACACTGGGAGGGCCATAGTTATGTCGTTGTACTGCATTGTTTGTGAACTAAGAGACTCATTGGATACTCTTTTTCTCTGGAACAGCCTGCCTACCCCATCAGACCCTCCCCTAGTCTTCAATCGTTTAAGAAGTCCATCGAAACCCATCTCTTTAGGAAAACATCTGTCCTCCGAGAGTAACATCTACCTCACATACCTGTCCCTTGCTTTCTCCTAAAGGGCCGCACTCTCACCTCCAGTTCTGCTACTTCCCCACCTTGTGGTTTGGTTTCTGTCCCCCTCGATGCCCTTCTTATTGTGTTTTTATACCCCACCTCCTCTAGACTGTAAGCTTGTTTCAGCAGGGTCCTCGTCAAAATATTGTTCCGGATACATTCTGTATTTATTGTTTCATTTCCACCTTTATAATAATATTGTAAAGTGCTGCGGAGTATATTGGTTCTATACAAGTAATAATAATAATAATAATAATAATAATAATAATAATACAAGTAATATACAAATGCCATCAACCTATGATTCTCTCATTTTAGGGAGCCTGACTGGGTTTTTTTTTGTTTTTTTTAGAACACTGAACATGTAATAAAAGAAGAGTAAAGTATCTTATTTTTAAACACGTTTATTGTAGTTTAAAGACACATTACTGGGAGTATTATTGCTGTGGAGCTCTGTTATACACATTACTGGGAGTATTATTGCTGCGGAGCTTTGTTATACACTCAGACACATTACTGGGAGTATTATTGCTGTGGGGCTCTGTTATACACTCATACACATTACTGGGAGTATTATTGCTGTGGAGCTCTGTTATACACTCAGACACATTACTGGGAGTATTATTACTGTGGAGCTCTGTTATACACTCAGACACATTACTGGGAGTATTATTACTGTGGGGCTCTGTTATACACTAAGACACATTACTGGGAGTATTATTGCTGTGGAGCTCTGTTATACACACAGACACATTACTGGGAGTATTATTACTGTGGGGCTCTGTTATACACTAAGACACATTACTGGGAGTATTATTGCTGTGAAGCTCTGTTATACACTCAGACACATTACTGGGAGTATTATTACTGTGGGGCTCTGTTATACACTAAGACACATTACTGGGAGTATTATTGCTGTGGAGCTCTGTTATACACACAGACACATTACTGGGAGTATTATTACTGTGGGGCTCTGTTATACACTAAGACACATTACTGGGAGTATTATTGCTGTGGGGCTCTGTTATACACACAGACACATTACTGGGAGTATTATTGCTGTGGGGCTCTGTTATACACTCAGACACATTACTGGGAGTATTATTACTGTGGGGCTCTGTTATACACACAGACACATTACTGGGAGTATTATTACTGTGGGGCTCTGTTATACACTCAGACACATTACTGGGAGTATTATTGCTGTGGAGCTCTGTTATACACTCAGACACATTACTGGGAGTATTATTGCTGTGGAGCTCTGTTATACACTAAGACACATTACTGGGAGTATTATTACTGTGGAGCTCTGTTATACATTCAGACACATTACTGGGAGTATTATTGCTGTGGGGCTCTGTTATACACTCAGACACATTACTGGGAGTATTATTACTGTGGGGCTCTGTTATACACACAGACACATTACTGGGAGTATTGTTACTGTGGGGCTCTGTTATACACTCAGACACATTACTGGGAGTATTATTGCTGTGGAGCTCTGTTATACACTCAGACACATTACTGGGAGTATTATTGCTGTGGAGCTCTGTTATACACTCAGACACATTACTGGGAGTATTATTGCTGTGGAGCTCTGTTATACACTCAGACACATTACTGGGAGTATTATTGCTGTGGAGCTCTGTTATACACTCACATACATTACTGGGAGTATTATTACTGTGGAGCTCTGTTATACACTCAGACACATTACTGGGAGTATTATTACTGTGGAGCTCTGTTATTCAGACACATTACTGGGAGTATTACTGCTGTGGAGCACTGTTATACACCAACATTACTGGGAGTATTATTGCTGTGGAGCTCTATTATACATTCAGACACATTACTGGGAGTATTATTGCTGTGGAGCTCTGTAATATACTCACACACATTACTGGGAGTAATATTGCTGTGGAGCTCTGTTATACACAGACACATTACTGGGAGTATTATTACTGTGGAGCTCTGTTATACACAGACACTACTGGGTGTATTATTGCTGTGGAGCTCTGTTATACACTCAGACATTACTGGGAGTATTATTGCTGTGGAGCTCTGTTATACACTCAGACATTACTGGGAGTATTATTGCTGTGGGGCTCTGTTATACACTCACATTACTGGGAGTATTATTGATGTTGAGCTCTGTTATACACATTACTGGGAGTATTATTGCTGTGGAGCTCTGTTATACACATTACTGGGAGTATTATTGCTGTGGAGCTCTGTCATACACGCAGACATATTACTGGGAATATTATTGCTGTAGAGCTCTGTTATACACTCACATTACTGGGAGTATTATTGCTGTGGGGCTCTGTTATACACTCGCATTACTGGGAGTATTATTGCTGTGGAGCTCTGTCATAAACGTAGACTTATTACTGGGAATATTATTGCTGTAGAGCTCTGTTATACACTCACATTACTGGGAGTATTATTGCTGTGGGGCTCTGTCATACACTCACATTACTGGGAGTATTATTGATGTTGAGCTCTGTTATACACATTACTGGGAGTATTATTGCTGGGGAGCTCTGTTATACACCCAGACACATTACTGAGAGTATTATTGCTTTGGAGCTCTGTTATACACTCAGACATTACTGGGAGTATTATTGATGTGGATCTCTGTTATACACATTACTGGGAGTATTATTGCTGGGGAGCTCTGTTATACACTCGGACACATTACTGGGAGTATTATTGCTGTGGAGCTCTGTCATACACGTAGACATTACTGGGAGTATTATTGCTGTAGAGCTCTGTTATACACTCACATTACTGGGAGTATTATTGCTGTGGGGCTCTGTTATACACTCGGACACATTACTGGGAGTATTATTGTTGTAGAGCTCTGTTATACACTCACATTACTGGGAGTATTGTTGCTGTGGAGCTCTGTTATACACTCACATTACTGGGAGTATTATTGCTGTGGGGCTCTGTTATACACTCACATTACTGGGAGTATTATTGCTGTGGGGCTCTGTTATACATTTGGACACATTACTGGGAGTATTATTGCTGTGGAGCTCTGTTTTACACGCAGACATATTACTGGGAGTATTATTGCTGTAGAGCTCTGTTATACACTCACATTACTGGGAATATTATTCCTGTGGAGCTCTGTTATACACTCAGACATTACTGGGAGTATTATTGATGTTGAGCTCTGTTATACACATTACTGGGAGTATTATTGCTGTGGAGCTCTGTCATGAACGTAGACTTATTACTGGGAATATTATTGCTGTAGAGCTCTGTTATACACTCACATTACTGGGAGTATTATTGCTGTGGGGCTCTGTCATACACTCACATTACTGGGAGTATTATTGATGTGGAGCTCTGTTATACACATTACTGGGAGTATTATTGCTGGGGAGCTCTGTTATACACCCAGACACATTACTGAGAGTATTATTGCTGTGGGGCTCTGTTATACACTCACATTACTGGGAGTATTATTGCTGTGGGGCTCTGTTATACATTTGGACACATTACTGGGAGTATTATTGCTGTGGAGCTCTGTTATACACATTACTGGGAGTATTATTGCTGTAGAGCTCTGTTATACAGTCACATTACTGGGAGTATTATTGCTGTGGAGCTCTGTTGTACACTCGCATTACTGGGAGTATTATTGCTGTGGAGCTCTGTTATACACCCAGACACATTACTGGGAGTATTATTGCTGTGGAGCTCTGTTACACACGCAGACATATTACTGGGAGTATTATTTCTGTAGAGCTTTGTTATACACTCAGACACAGTACTGGGAGTATTATTGCTGTGGATCTCTGTTATACACATAACTGTGAGTATTATTGCTGTGGAGCTCTGTTATACACATAACTGGGAGTATTATTGCTGTGGAGCTCTGTTATACACATTACTGGGAGTATTATTGCTGTGGAGCTCTGTTATACACATTACTCGGAGTATTATTGCTGTGGAGCTCTGTTATACACATTACTGGGAGTATTATTGCTGTGGAGCTCTGTTATACACTCAGACACACCAACAATATGGAGCTCCAAGAAAAGAGGGCTATTCGGAGAGATGGCCGTACATAGATTTTAATATAGGTACTCAATATAGTCATTGGATCTAATTGAGGCATCCAGATATGGGGACAAATATAGAGATTTGTGAAAATGCCACAACTCCAAGTATTCTCAGTCTGTTTGAGATTGGGCCCCGTTATTACAGGAAATAAATGCATGGGTGTTAACATTCGTGAAGGACGGGATAAGAACTTGAGATCTGCCTAATGACGCGTTAAACAAACACTGAATTCTTTATATGCCTTTAAATTTTACACCTTTCCAAACTGCGCTTGGTGTAATTTAAATTTAATCCCATCAATAATTATTAACTTTAGAATTTTATAATGTTTTAGGGAAAATTACCATTCTTTCTGACAACAGCAAAACTCTGACAATAACTCAATCAAAATGCAGTGGTAACTCGGTTTACGAATTTAATGCGTTCTCCTGGACGTTTCTTATTGTGAAAAATTCATAAACCGAAACATGGTTTCCCATAGGAATGCACTGAAAACCAATTAATCCGTTCCGGAGGTCAGAAAATAGTCAAAATGATCTGGCATGGAAACCAACCCACAATGCAGAACACACAGTAAAAGGCATGCCAACGACGAAGCTCAGCTCCCTAACTTTCCACAGCTTGAGAAATGCACCAAAAAGTCCCAAAACAAGTGCAATAAATTTCCAGAATGGCTCCAAAACTCGATGCAAAAGCCGCTCCAACACCTCCACACTCGACGCCACGTGCTACCCACAGACTTCAGCATGCATGAGGGAGGAGCTATAAACCACCCAGGCGCAATGCATCCTGGGGAAACTTGCTCTGTATTGCAAAAAAAATAAATTGTAAACCGAGACATTGTTTTATGGATTTTCATTTGTAAACCGAAAGTTATGGTAACCGAGGCGTCTGTAAACCGATACATTTGCTTTTAAAGTTACAAATGGAAACTCTATATAATAATATATTCAGATAAATATCGGATGCTGTCCATCTTTGTTGCTGTAAAGATGGATGCTGCGATACTAGATTGCAATGTGTACCTCACATAGCCATGGCCAGTCATTTTTGGAGGATAATGATTGCTAGCGGAGATTGAGAATGAATCTGTGAGCCACCATCACACCTGATAAGATCATCAGAGCAACATGTTCCTGAGGCTTTAAATAAACAGGGAATTTAAACCATCCCTTCCCAGTCGGTAGAGTTCTGGATTGCAGTTCCAGGTTTGTTTCAGTGATATAATGCATGTGACACAGACACGCACAACAGGTAAATTTCAATTTAAAGGGACACTATAGTCACCTAAACAACTTTAGCTTAAAGGACCACTCTAGGCACCCAGACCACTTCAGCTTAATGAAGTGGTCTGGGTGCCAGGTACCTCTAGGATTAACCCTTTTTTTTTATAAACATAGCAGTTTCAGAGAAACTGCTATGTTTATAATGAGGGTTAATCCAGCCTCCAAATCCTCTAGTGGCTGTCTCATTGACAGCCGCTAGAGGCGCTTGCGTGCTTCTCACTGTGAAAATCACAGTGAGAGCACGCAAGCGTCCATAGGAAAGCATTGTAAATGCTTTCCTATGCGACCGGCTGAATGCGAGCGCGGCTCCTGCCGCGCATGCGCATTCAGTCGATGACGTCGCGATCAAGATGGAGAGGAGGAGGAAAGCTCCCCGCCCGGCGCTGGAAAAAGAGGTAAGTTTAACCCCTTCCTCTCTCCAGAGCCCGGCGGGGGGCCTCAGGGTACTCTAGTGCCAGGAAAACGAGTATGTTTTCCTGGCACTAGAGTGGTCCTTTAATGAAGCTGTCTTGGTGTGTAGATCATGCCTCTCAGGTTTTACTACTCAATTCTCTGCCATTTAGGAGTTAAATCACTTTGTTTCTCTTCATGCAGCCCTTGTCACACCTCCCCTGGCTATGATTGACACACCCTGCATGAAAATAACTGGTTTCACTTTCAATCAGATGTAATTTACCTTAAAGGGACACTATAGTCACCCAGATCACTTCAGCTCAATGAAGTGGTCTGGGGGCCAGGTCCCCCAGGTTTTAACCCTTCAGATGTAAACAAAGAAACTGCTATGCAAACAGAAATATAAGTGGAGCTTCAATTTACCTTTCAGATAATGGTGTTATACAATTGGATAGAATGCTATTATAATAATCTGCAAATAATAAACAATAGACAAACAAATCTTAGTGCAGATGGTTTTCACAGAAATATGTGTGAGAAAATAATAGATGGGTAACTCACAAACGTAGAGCCAATAAAACACTTGGCTCTGGTGGAAAGCGCCTCTGGATCTTTAAAGGGAGATCCCACACCTTCTTTCAATCTCCTCCTGGTCTCCTCCACTTTAAACCAAAATAATAGGAATAGAGAAGGGCTGCTCCAAGGAAGGTTTAAACAAAATTTATTTGTATAGGTAAAAAATAATAGTAAATATAAAATGATACAAAGATCAATGAAATTAATATCTATGAGTCCAAAACGCGTTTCGCCAGTAACTGGCTTCCTCAGTTGGTCTGGTGTACCTTGTGTCCTCGTGCTCTTTTATATGCGGTTTGATTTCCAAATTACCGGCATCTGTTAAACCGGAAGTTCGTCGTGTGGAACGCATATGGGGTCTGTTGGAACGCACGTTCCGTCCTACGTGCGTGCGTCCATCACGTGATGCGGAAGTCTTCTTTCGTGGAACGCTAAGCTTGCGTTCCACTATCAGAGATTGCTGTGATCGGCTGTTGTACTTCCCTTTTGCTTCGTGGGACGCATGGCATGCGTTCCACCATTGGATATGATAGATACTCGAAAAAAGTTCTCTGATTGCATAGTCCATTGGGTCTCAATGGACCCATATATACACAAAGGATGGGAAAAAGGGATATCATAAAATTATTAAATTGTTAAGAAACATTATATTGTGAAGAATGTTTCATATTGTTACTTTATATATGAACAAAGAATACACATAAGCATGCTGTGGACTGTGAGAACTGTTCATAATAACAAAAGAGTATGTATGGCATACTGTTACAATCACATAAGAGAATTCAGGTAAAAATGGGTAAAGAATCCAAACTGGTAGATTAAAAGTGTTACTATTAAAAAATAAAAAATTAAAAATAATTTTTATTTTTAAATTTTTTTTTTAAAAATTAAGATGTAAAAAAGGAAGGAAAAAATAATTATTTTCTAAAGGATGAGGGATATTTATAAAAAATGGCATAATTCGAAGTCTAAATTTAGACCATGGGGGACCATGGTGTTAAAATTGTAAATAAAAGACATTTCTTCTTTACCAATTTTTTTGATAACTTCTCTGCTAACAATAAAAAGGTGCGATATGCTATTAACAAGTATTGGCATCTTTTGCAAGATGATCCAATTCTTAAAGAAATACTACCAGAGAGACCCAAAATAGTACATAGGGGATGCAAGAACATCAAGAATTTTTTAGTAAATAGTAATTTAAAACACCAACAGAATAGGAACGACAATTTTTTGACGAAGAGCAAAGGCTTTTTTGGGTGCGGAACGTGCCTTGCATGTAGAGAAACATCAAATAATAAGAGACATATAAAGAACATAAATGAAATCACCAATAAAGATTTCGTAATAAAAGACCTATTAACCTGTTTTTCTAAAAATATTATCTATTTATTAATTTGCCCGTGTAATAAAATGTACATAGGAAGGACAATTAGGTGTCTCCACGTTAGAATCTCCGAACATGTGAGAAATATTAAAAAAGGAGTTGAAACACATAGTGTTTCTCAGCATTTTAAGCACCACCACCACCAAAACCCACAAGGTCTTATGTTTTGTGCACTGAAATGGGTTAAAAATAATTGGAGGGGTGGAGATTTTATCAAAAAAATTTGTAAAGAAGAAATGTCTTTTATTTACAATTTTAACACCATGGTCCCCCATGGTCTAAATTTAGACTTCGAATTATGCCATTTTTTATAAATATCCCTCATCCTTTAGAAAATAATTATTTTTTCCTTCCTTTTTTACATCTTAATTTTTAAAAAAAAAATTTAAAAATAAAAATTATTTTTAATTTTTTATTTTTTAATAGTAACACTTTTAATCTACCAGTTTGGATTCTTTACCCATTTTTACCTGAATTCTCTTATGTGATTGTAACAGTATGCCATACATACTCTTTTGTTATTATGAACAGTTCTCACAGTCCACAGCATGCTTATGTGTATTCTTTGTTCATATATAAAGTAACAATATGAAACATTCTTCACAATATAATGTTTCTTAACAATTTAATAATTTTATGATATCCCTTTTTCCCATCCTTTGTGTATATATGGGTCCATTGAGACCCAATGGACTATGCAATCAGAGAACTTTTTTCGAGTATCCATCATATCCAATGGTGGAACGCATGCCATGCGTCCCACGAAGCAAAAGGGAAGTACAACAGCCGATCTCAGCAATCTCTGATAGTGGAACGCAAGCTTAGCGTTCCACGAAAGAAGACTTCCGCATCACGTGATGGACGCACGCACGTAGGACGGAACGTGCGTTCCAACAGACCCCATATGCGTTCCACACGACGAACTTCCGGTTTAACAGATGCCGGTAATTTGGAAATCAAACCGCATATAAAAGAGCACGAGGACACAAGGTACACCAGACCAACTGAGGAAGCCAGTTACTGGCGAAACGCGTTTTGGACTCATAGATATTAATTTCATTGATCTTTGTATCATTTTATATTTACTATTATTTTTTACCTATACAAATAAATTTTGTTTAAACCTTCCTTGGAGCAGCCCTTCTCTATTCCTATTATTTTGGTTTAAAGTGGAGGAGACCAGGAGGAGATTGAAAGAAGGTGTGGGATCTCCCTTTAAAGATCCAGAGGCGCTTTCCACCAGAGCCAAGTGTTTTATTGGCTCTACGTTTGTGAGTTACCCATCTATTATTTTCTCACACATATTTCTGTGAAAACCATCTGCACTAAGATTTGTTTGTCTATTGTTTATTATTTGCAGATTATTATAATAGCATTCTATCCAATTGTATAACACCATTATCTGAAAGGTAAATTGAAGCTCCACTTATATTTCTGTTTGCATGTTCTATGTTGTGAAGGTTAAGGGATCCCTTCACTTAAGTGTAAGAGCTCACTTTCACCTTACTGTTACTGTGGATACACCGGTTTTTTTTCGTTCTATATATACAAAGAAACTGCTATGTTTACATTGCAGGGTTAATCCAACCTCGGCGCTGGGTCAGGGTCTGCCCACGCTCCTCCCCCATCTGGCAGGGGAGACCTATTGAGCATGCGTGGCCCGGGGAGACCTAATGCACATGCCATTTAGGAGTTAAATCACTTTGTTTATGAAGCCCTAGCCACACCTCCTTGCATGTGACTTACACAGCCTTCCTAAACTAAACACTTCCTGTAAGTAGTCAGCTAATGTGTACACTTCCTGTATTGCAAATTCTGTTTAATTTAGAATTTCCTGTATGCTGCTCTGATAATAGCCTTTTAAAACCCAAAAGAGCCTCCTGTGTGTGAATAAAGTTCAATTTACAGAACAGGAGATACAAACTTCTCAAGCAAGTTAACACCTGGTTAAAAATGAAACCCTATTTTTCATGTACAATGTGTCAGTCACAGCCAGGAGAGGTGTGGCTAGGGCTGCACAAACCGAAACAAACGTGATTTAGCTCCTAAATGGCAGATAATTGAGCAGTGAGACTGCAGGAGCATAATATATACACAAAAACTGCTTCATTAACCCCTTAAGGACCGAGGACGGTTCAGGACCGTCATCGGCATTTTTGCATTGCCGACCGAGGACGGTCCTGAACCGTCCTAACGGTCCAATGTACTTACCCGATCGCCGTCGTTCCCCCGGCGGCGATCGGCGGTGCTCCCGGTGTGGGGAGACTGCCTGCAGCCCAGACAGTCTCCCCATGGCGGATTAGGACCCCTGTGGCCATGTGATCGCCCAACAGGGCGACCACATGGTCACAATAGGTGTCCTAGTCTCTGCCTGCAGGGGGACTGTCTGTGCTGACAGGCAGTCTCCCTGCTTAGTGTAAAATCATAAAAAAAATAAAGTTTAAAGTTAATAAATAAAAATAATAATTATATATGTGTATATATATATATATGATATATAGACGTATATTATATATATATATATACGTCTAAATATCATATATATATAATGTCATACTAAGTGTATTTTTATATTAATATGTACATATATTAATATAAAAATACACTTATAATTGAATTACACACGTGTATATATATAATATATATAATAACTATATATATATATTATTATAAACTACAAATAATAAGTAATTTAAATTAAACTAAAAAAATTAAAAATAATAATAAAAATTGTAAAAAAAATTATATATCTATACGAAATTTTATTCTAACTGTATTTTGATATTAATATATATTTATATCAAAATACAATTAGAATGAAATTGTATATATATCTATGTATATATAAATAAATAAATAAAAAGAATACGAACTATTCATATGTCCATATACAAAATTACATAAATAATTATATAAATATACACGTAGACTTCAAATATATAAATATGCATATATATTTAAATTCTACGTGCGTATTTATGTAATATTTTTACATAATTAAGTTATTTTATTGATTGCAATTTAAGGGACCTGCCTGCCAACCCAGGCCGAAAGTCCAGAGAATTTAATTTGCTATCACTGTATTTTACCCTGTAACGTTCTACGACACCCTAAAATCTGTACATGGGGGGTACTGTTTTACTCGGGAGACTTCGCTGAACACAAATATTAGTGTTTCAAAACAGTAAAACATATCACAGCGATGATATTGTCAGTGAAAGTGACTTTTTTTGCATTTTTCACACACAAACAGCACTTTTACTGATGATATAATTGTTGTGATACATTTTCCAGTTTTGAAACACTAATATTTGTGTTCAGCAAAGTCTCTGGGTATAACAGTACCTCCCATGTACAGGTTTTATAGCGTTTTTGAAAGTTACAGGGTCAAATATATGGGTCATATTTTTACATTGAAAATGGCCAGGTTGGTTACGTTGCCTTTGAGAGCGTATGGTAGCCCAGGAATGAGAATTACCCCCATGATGGCATACCATTTGCAAAAGTAGACAACCCAAGGTATTGCAAATGGGGTATGTCCAGTCTTTTTTAGTAACCACTTAGTCACAAACACTGGCCAAAATTAGCGTTCAATTTAGTTTTTTACTTTTTTCACACACAAACAAATATGAACGCTAACTTTGGCCAGTGTTTGCGACTAAGTGGCTACTAAAAAAGTCTGGAGATACCCCATATTGAATACCCTGGGTTGTCTACTTTAAAAAATATATATACACATGTGGGGTGTTATTTAGCGATTTATGACAGATAATAGTGTTACAATGTCACTATTGATACATTTTAAAAATATAGGTTTTGAAACCGCAATATCCTACTTGTACCTATAGCCCTATAACATGCAAAAAAATAGCAAAAAGCATGTAAACACTGGGTATTTTTAAACTCAGGACAAAATTTTGAATCTATTTAGCAGTTTTTTTTCATTCGCTTTTGTAGATGAGTAAAAGATTTTTTACATAAAAGTAAAAAAAACATGTATTTTTTTCAATTTTTCATCATATTTTTTCATTTTTTTAAAAATTAAATTACATGAGATTATATAAATAATGGTATGTAAAGAAAGCCCCTTTTGTCCTGAAAAAAACAATATATAATTTGTATGGGAACAGTAAATGAGAGAGCGGAAAATTACAGCTAAACACAACCACCACAAAAGTGTCAAAAAGATGCCTGGTCGCAAATGTACAACATCGCAAAAAAAGTCTGGTCCTTAAGGGGTTAAATTAAAGTTGTTTTGAAGCCATTAGTATCATTTTAATAATCCCATTGAACTTTGTATTGAAAAGCAAAAAGTTTAAAAAAAATACAATAAAAAAAATGCACAACAATGATATAGGTCAATATATATGTATTCCATTTCACAAGAGCGATAAGCCACTCTTACAGAGATAAAAACAGTGATTTCAAATCAATAAAATCTTTAAAGAAGATACAATTTTTAAGCCGGTCAGAGCATACTGCCATGCATTAAAAGGGCAACAAAACATTAAATATTTTATTAAAAAAAAACCTTGGTCAGTTAGAATCTCACCTATTGTAATATTGTTACTGATATGCAAAACATTATAATAATATTTGGTTCTAAACAAGTACTGATGGATTTAGACCTCCAGCCGTTTTATTTCATAACTAGGGACACCATACTGCGCAAGCTCATAGCAGCAACTTCTACAGAACTGGGACTGTTCTGCGTCTCACACAAATACTGTCATGCTTTGCTGCCACTGGGTACAATGTCTAAAACTCCCTGCCCTGGGGTAAAAAGGCCATGCTCTCTCAGACCACACCCCTCCTTCCCTCTGCCCTGAGGAAAAATAATCCCAAACCCTGGCAAGAAATGACTGGTTCTCCATCCCTCAGGCACTACGCTCGCACCTCCTGGTTCTCCATCCCTCAGGCACTACGCTCGCACCTCCTGGTTCTCCATCCCTCAGGCACTACGCTCGCACCTCCTGGTTCTCCATCCCTCAGGCACTACGCTCGCACCTCCTGGTTCTCCATCCCTCAGGCACTACGCTCGCACCTCCTGGTTCTCCATCCCTCAGGCACTACGCTCGCACCTCCTGGTTCTCCATCCCTCAGGCACTACGCTCGCACCTCCTGGTTCTCCATCCCTCAGGCACTTCCCTCGCACCTCCTGGTTCTCCATCCCTCAGGCACTACCCTCGCACCTCCTGGTTCTCCATCCCTCAGGCACTACCCTCGCACCTCCTGGTTCTCCATCCCTCAGGCACTACCCTCGCACCTCCTGGTTCTCCATCCCTCAGGCACTACCCTCGCACCTCCTGGTTCTCCATCCCTCAGGCACTACCCTCGCACCTCCTGGTTCTCCATCCCTCAGGCACTACCCTCGCACCTCCTGGTTCTCCATCCCTCAGGCACTACCCTCGCACCTCCTGGTTCTCCATCCCTCAGGCACTACCCTCGCACCTCCTGGTTCTCCATCCCTCAGGCACTACCCTCGCACCTCCTGGTTCTCCATCCCTCAGGCACTACCCTCGCACCTCCTGGTTCTCCATCCCTCAGGCACTACGCTCGCACCTCCTGGTTCTCCATCCCTCAGGCACTACGCTCGCACCTCCTGGTTCTCCATCCCTCAGGCACTACGCTCGCACCTCCTGGTTCTCCATCCCTCAGGCACTACGCTCGCACCTCCTGGTTCTCCATCCCTCAGGCACTACGCTCGCACCTCCTGGTTCTCCATCCCTCAGGCACTACGCTCGCACCTCCTGGTTCTCCATCCCTCAGGCACTACGCTCGCACCTCCTGGTTCTCCATCCCTCAGGCACTACGCTCGCACCTCCTGGTTCTCCATCCCTCAGGCACTACGCTCGCACCTCCTGGTTCTCCATCCCTCAGGCACTACGCTCGCACCTCCTGGTTCTCCATCCCTCAGGCACTACGCTCGCACCTCCTGGTTCTCCATCCCTCAGGCACTACGCTCGCACCTCCTGGTTCTCCATCCCTCAGGCACTACGCTCGCACCTCCTGGTTCTCCATCCCTCAGGCACTACGCTCGCACCTCCTGGTTCTCCATCCCTCAGGCACTACGCTCGCACCTCCTGGTTCTCCATCCCTCAGGCACTACGCTCGCACCTCCTGGTTCTCCATCCCTCAGGCACTACGCTCGCACCTCCTGGTTCTCCATCCCTCAGGCACTACGATCGCACCTCCTGGTTCTCCATCCCTCAGGCACTATGATCGCACCTCCTGGTTCTCCATCCCTCAGGCACTATGATCGCACCTCCTGGTTCTCCATCCCTCAGGCACTATGATCGCACCTCCTGGTTCTCCATCCCTCAGGCACTATGATCGCACCGCCTGGTTCTCCATCCCTCAGGCACTATGATCGCACCTCCTGGTTCTCCATCCCTCAGGCACTATGATCGCATCTCCTGGTTCTCCATCCCTCATGCACTATGATCGCACCTCCTGGTTCTCTATCCCTCATGCACTATGATCGCACCTCCTGGTTCTCCATCCCTCAGGCACTATAATCGCACCTTCTGGTTCTCCATCCCTCATGCACCCCATACTCTGCCTACCACGCTCTATTACCCTTTCCCATGTCCTGATTATGGGAAGGTGTGACAGGGTGTCGGGAGGGGGATTACGGGAAGGTGTGATGGGGTGTCGGGAATGATTATGGGAAGGTGTGATGGGGTGTCGGTGGATTATAGGAAGGTGTGATGGGATGTCGGTGGATTATAGGAAGGTGTGATGGGATGTCGGTGGGATTATGGGAACATATGATGGGATTATGGGAATGATTATGGGAAGGTGTGATGAGGTGTCGGTGGGGCATTATGGGAAGGTGTGATGGGATGTCTGTGGGGGATTATGGGAAGGTGTGATGGGATGTCTGTGGGGGATTATGGGAAGGTGTGATGGGATGTCTGTGGGGGATTATGGGAAGGTGTGATGGGATGTCTGTGGGGGATTATGGGAAGGTGTGATGGGATGTCTGTGGGGGATTATGGGAAGGTGTGATGGGATGTCTGTGGGGGATTATGGGAAGGTGTGATGGGATGTCTGTGGGGGATTATGGGAAGGTGTGATGGGATGTCTGTGGGGGATTATGGGAAGGTGTGATGGGATGTCTGTGGGGGATTATGGGAAGGTGTGATGGGATGTCTGTGGGGGATTATGGGAAGGTGTGATGGGATGTCTGTGGGGGATTATGGGAAGGTGTGATGGGATGTCTGTGGGGGATTATGGGAAGGTGTGATGGGATGTCTGTGGGGGATTATGGGAAGGTGTGATGGGATGTCTGTGGGGGATTATGGGAAGGTGTGATGGGATGTCTGTGGGGGATTATGGGAAGGTGTGATGGGATGTCTGTGGGGGATTATGGGAAGGTGTGATGGGATGTCTGTGGGGGATTATGGGAAGGTGTGATGGGGTATCGGTGGTGGGATTATGGTAGGGTATCGGTGGTGGGATTATGGGAATGATTATGGTAAGGTGTGTTAGGGTGTGTAACGGACCGTTTTGCACACAAGAGGTTAAAAAACGTTTAGGCGATATTACTGCAAAACACACGAATTCTCCAACTCCCGAACTGGAACCATACAAATCATCCAACTCACGAACAGGAAACACACGAATGCTGTTAAACAGCCGAACAGGAAAAACCTTACGAACAGTTTACACTCCTGGCAGTCGCACTGTAACAGCATACAATCCAATTCCCCCCAAGAACGAGACGACACTTAGTTTGAGGACCAAGCAGAACTGATTTACTGGGGCTACCTGCCCGGCTTTTATGCAGGTCTCCCACCTGGTGGACAGTCCCCTAGGGGACCAGATGGGAAACTGGGACACAAAGGGTAAAAGGACCAATCACAAGCTTACACATTTAAACAGATCCCACAATGCATTGCAATCCCTCCTCTCTGCCCTGGAGATAATTGGGAAGTAATCCAATTATCTCCAAGGACAGAGGCAAAACTCCATTAGCCACATGTTAGTAAAAAGACAGAAAATTACAGTGTTTTAATGCAGGGCCATAGTCCAGCGGCAAGAGGTGGGCAACCAGGCTCCTCCAGTGGCAAGGTTGGTTCCGCCACAGGGTGTCAGTGGGGGGTTATGGGAAGGTGTGATGGGGTGTCGGTGGTGGGATTATGGGGTGTTGGTGGTGGGATTATGGGAAGGTGTGATGGGGTGTCGGTGTTGGGATTGTGGGAAGGTGTGATGGGGTGTCGGTGGTGGGATTGTGGGAAGGTGTGATGGGGTGTCGGTGGTGGGATTATGGGAAGGTGTGATGGGGTGTGGTGGTGGGATTATGGGAAGGTGTGATGGGGTGTCGGTGGTGGGATTATGGGAAGGTGTGATGGGGTGTCGGTGGTGGGATTATGGGAAGGTGTGATGGGGTGACGGTGGTGGGATTATGGGAAGGTGTGATGGGGTGTCGGTGGTGGGATTATGGGAAGGTGTGATGGGGTGTCGGTGGTGGGATTATGGGAAGGTGTGATGGGGTGTCGGTGGTGGGATTATGGGAAGGTGTGATAGGGTGTCGGTGGTGGGATTATGGGAAGGTGTGATGGGGTGTCGGTGGTGGGATTATGGGAAGGTGTGATGGGATGTCGGTGGTGGGATTATGGGAAGGTGTGATGGGATGTCGGTGGTGGGATTATAGGAAGGTGTGATGGGATGTCGGTGGTGGGATTATGGGAAGGTGTGATGGGGTGTCGGTGGTGGGATTATGGGAAGGTGTGATGGGGTGTCGGTGGTGGGATTATGGGAAGGTGTGATGGGGTGTCGGTGGTGGGATTATGGGAAGGTGTGATGGGGTGTCGGTGGTAGGATTATGGGAAGGTGTGATGGGGTGTCGGGTATATGGGAAGGTGTGATGAGGTGTCGGTGGTGGGATTATGGGAAGGAGTGATGGGGTGTCGGTGGTGGGATTATGGGAAGGTGTGATGGGATGTCTGTGGGGGATTATGGGAAGGTGTGATGGGATGTCTGTGGGGGATTATGGGAAGGTGTGATGGGATGTCTGTGGGGGATTATGGGAAGGTGTGATGGGATGTCTGTGGGGGATTATGGGAAGGTGTGATGGGATGTCTGTGGGGGATTATGGGAAGGTGTGATGGGATGTCTGTGGGGGATTATGGGAAGGTGTGATGGGATGTCTGTGGGGGATTATGGGAAGGTGTGATGGGATGTCTGTGGGGGATTATGGGAAGGTGTGATGGGATGTCTGTGGGGGATTATGGGAAGGTGTGATGGGATGTCTGTGGGGGATTATGGGAAGGTGTGATGGGATGTCTGTGGGGGATTATGGGATGTCTGTGGGAGATTATGGGAAGGTGTGATGGGATGTCTGTGGGGGATTATGGGAAGGTGTGATGGGATGTCTGTGGGGGATTATGGGAAGGTGTGATGGGATGTCTGTGGGGGATTATGGGAAGGTGTGATGGGATGTCTGTGGGGGATTATGGGAAGGTGTGATGGGGTATCGGTGGTGGGATTATGGTAGGGTATCGGTGGTGGGATTATGGGAATGATTATGGTAAGGTGTGTTAGGGTGTGTAACGGACCGTTTTGCACACAAGAGGTTAAAAAACGTTTAGGCGATATTACTGCAAAACACACGAATTCTCCAACTCCCGAACTGGAACCATACAAATCATCCAACTCACGAACAGGAAACACACGAATGCTGTTAAACAGCCGAACAGGAAAAACCTTACGAACAGTTTACACTCCTGGCAGTCGCACTGTAACAGCATACAATCCAATTCCCCCCAAGAACGAGACGACACTTAGTTTGAGGACCAAGCAGAACTGATTTACTGGGGCTACCTGCCCGGCTTTTATGCAGGTCTCCCACCTGGTGGACAGTCCCCTAGGGGACCAGATGGGAAACTGGGACACAAAGGGTAAAAGGACCAATCACAAGCTTACACATTTAAACAGATCCCACAATGCATTGCAATCCCTCCTCTCTGCCCTGGAGATAATTGGGAAGTAATCCAATTATCTCCAAGGACAGAGGCAAAACTCCATTAGCCACATGTTAGTAAAAAGACAGAAAATTACAGTGTTTTAATGCAGGGCCATAGTCCAGCGGCAAGAGGTGGGCAACCAGGCTCCTCCAGTGGCAAGGTTGGTTCCGCCACAGGGTGTCAGTGGGGGGTTATGGGAAGGTGTGATGGGGTGTCGGTGGTGGGATTATGGGGTGTTGGTGGTGGGATTATGGGAAGGTGTGATGGGGTGTCGGTGTTGGGATTGTGGGAAGGTGTGATGGGGTGTCGGTGGTGGGATTGTGGGAAGGTGTGATGGGGTGTCGGTGGTGGGATTGTGGGAAGGTGTGATGGGGTGTCGGTGGTGGGATTGTGGGAAGGTGTGATGGGGTGTGGTGGTGGGATTATGGGAAGGTGTGATGGGGTGTCGGTGGTGGGATTATGGGAAGGTGTGATGGGGTGTCGGTGGTGGGATTATGGGAAGGTGTGATGGGGTGACAGTGGTGGGATTATGGGAAGGTGTGATGGGGTGTCGGTGGTGGGATTATGGGAAGGTGTGATGGGGTGTCGGTGGTGGGATTATGGGAAGGTGTGATGGGGTGTCGGTGGTGGGATTATGGGAAGGTGTGATGGGGTGTCGGTGGTGGGATTATGGGAAGGTGTGATGGGGTGTCGGTGGTGGGATTATGGGAAGGTGTGATGGGGTGTCGGTGGTGGGATTATGGGAAGGTGTGATGGGATGTCGGTGGTGGGATTATGGGAAGGTGTGATGGGATGTCGGTGGTGGGATTATAGGAAGGTGTGATGGGATGTCGGTGGTGGGATTATGGGAAGGTGTGATGGGGTGTCGGTGGTGGGATTATGGGAAGGTGTGATGGGGTGTCGGTGGTGGGATTATGGGAAGGTGTGATGGGGTGTCGGTGGTGGGATTATGGGAAGGTGTGATGGGGTGTCGGTGGTAGGATTATGGGAAGGTGTGATGGGGTGTCGGGTATATGGGAAGGTGTGATGAGGTGTCGGTGGTGGGATTATGGGAAGGAGTGATGGGGTGTCGGTGGTGGGATTATGGGAAGGTGTGATGGGGTGTCAGTGGTGGGATTATGGGAAGGTGTGATGGGATGTCGGTGGTGGGATTATGGGAAGGTGTGATGGGGTGTCGGGATTATGGGGAGGTACAATTTGGAGTACCAGTGTATAATATCGGGGTACATGTCAGGGCATGACCCTGGGGATGTCTGTGAGTTATATATTGGGATATCAGGGTATAATATCGGGGTATCAGACAACATAGAATGTGACGGCAGATAAAAACCATTCGGCCCATCTAGTCTGCACAATTTTCTAAATACTTTCATTAGTCCCTGGCCTTATCTTATAGTTAGGATAGCCTTATGCCTATCCCACGCATGCTTAAACTCCTTTACTGTGTTAACCTCTACCACTTTAGCTGGAAGGCTATTCCATGCATCCACTACCCTCTCAGTAAAGTAATACTTCCTGATATTATTTTTAAACCTTTGTCCCTCTAATTTAAGACCATGTCCTCCTTTTGTGGTAGTTTTTCATTCTTTTAAATATAGTCTCCTCCTTTACTGTGTTGATTCCCTTCAAGTATTTAAATGTTTCTGTCATATCCCCCCTGTCTCGTCTTTCGTCCAAGCTATGCATGTTAAGATCCTTTAACCGTTCCTGGTAAGTAAAGGTTAAAGGATCTTAACATGTATAGCTTGGACGAAAGACGAGACAGGGGGGATATGACAGAAACATTTAAATACTTAAAGGGAATCAACACAGTAAAGGAGGAGACTATATTTAAAATAAGAAAAACTACCACAACCAGAGGACATAGTCTTAATAGTGTTTATCTATCGGGATACATGTCCTGTTATGACCCTGGGGGTGTCTGTGAGGTATATATCAGGGTATCAGGGTATAATATCAGGATATCAATGTATTTTATCAGGGTGCATGTCAGGGTATGACCCTGGGGGTGTCTGTGAGGTATATATTGGGGTATCAGGTTATAATATCGGGGTGCATGTCAGGGTATGATCCTGGGAGTGTCTGTGAGGTATCAGGGTATATCGGGGGGCATGTCAGGGTATGAGCCTGGGGGTGTCTGTGAGGTATATAATGGGGTATCAGGGTATAATATTGGGGTACATGTTAGGGTATGACCCTGGGATGTATGTGAGGTATATTTGGGGGTATCAGGGTATATATATATCTGGGTGCATGTCGGGGTATGATCATGGGGCAGTCTGTGAGGTATATATCGGGGTTCATGTCAGATATATTGGGTTATCAAGGTATATATCGGGGTATCAGTGTATATATGTATTGGGGTGCATGTCAGGTATATATCAGGGAATCAGTGTATGCATGTATATATCGGGGTGCATGTGAGGTATATATCGTGGTTTAGTTCAAGTATATATTGGGGTATTAAGGTATATGTATCAGGGTGCATGTCAGGGAAAGACACTGGGGGTGTATGTGTGGTACATATTGGGGTATCAGGGTATAATACAGGGATATCAGAGTGTGTGTGTGTGTGTGTATATATATATATATATTTATGACTCTGGGGGTGTGTGTGAGGTATATATTGGGGTATTTGCGCGTATATATATATATATATATATATATATATATATATATATATATATATAACTGGATGAATATAAGTGGATGAATTTATCCCAAGAGTGCCGGTAAATGCTTTTTTGATCTATATATATCAGGGTATATATTGGGGAATCAGATAGGGGTATCAGGGTATATGGGTACAATACCGGGGTGTCAGGGTGTATAATATCGGGGTGTCAGGGTGTATAATATCGGGGTGTATAATATCGGGGTGTCAGGGTGTATAATATCGGGGTGTCAGGGTGTATAATATCGGGGTGTCAGGGTGTATAATATCGGGGTATCAGGGTGTATATATATATATATCTCGGGCTGTCAGGGTGTGTATATCGGGCTGTCAGGGTGTGTATATCGGGCTGTCAGGGTGTGTATATCGGGCTGTCAGGGTGTGTATATCGGGCTGTCAGGGTGTGTATATCGGGCTGTCAGGGTGTGTATATCGGGCTGTCAGGGTGTGTATATCGGGCTGTCAGGGTGTGTATATCGGGCTGTCAGGGTGTGTATATCGGGCTGTCAGGGTGTGTATATCGGGCTGTCAGGGTGTGTATATCGGGCTGTCAGGGTGTGTATATCGGGCTGTCAGGGTGTATATCGGGGTATGAGGGTGTATATCGGGGTATGAGGGTGTATATCGGGGTATGAGGGTGTATATCGGGGTATGAGGGTGTATATCGGGGTATGAGGGTGTATATCGGGGTATGAGGGTGTATATCGGGGTATGAGGGTGTATATCGGGCTGTCAGGGTGTATATCGGGCTCTCAGGGTGTATATCGGGCTCTCAGGGTGTATATCGGGCTCTCAGGGTGTATATCGGGCTCTCAGGGTGTATATCGGGGTATGAGGGTGTATATCGGGGTGTCAGGGTGTATATCGGGGTATGAGGGTGTATATCGGGGTGTCAGGGTGTATATCGGGGTGTCAGGGTGTATATCGGGGTGTCAGGGTGTATATCGGGGTGTCAGGGTGTATATCGGGGTGTCAGGGTGTATATCGGGGTGTCAGGGTGTATATCGGGCTCTCAGGGTGTATATCGGGGTATGAGGGTGTATATCGGGGTATGAGGGTGTATATCGGGGTGTCAGGGTGTATATCGGGGTATAATATCGGGGTTCATGTCATGGAATGACACTGGGGGTGTTGCCCCCCCTCTTGCCGTTGCCATGGTTTCCCGCCCCGGCTCTCCCGGTGTTTCTGTTACCTGTGTCTCCGGGCTGTCTTCCGGTGGGGGGGGGCGGGCTGTCAGGGGCCCCTGGGTGCTCGGGGGTCGCGGTGCAGGGCGGGAAGGGGCCCCGGGATCCGCTACGCCGCAGTTCGCTATTACTGTCTTCCTGCTACGCCCCCCGCAACCAATGGCTACGCTCGTACGGCGCTGGCCAATCACAGCCCCGAGCAGATCCCGCGTTAACCAATGGCATGAGGGCTCGGCGGAGTGATTGACCAATCAGAGAGCCCGGCAGTGTGAGCAGCCAATCAGGGAACGCAGGCACAGACGGACCAATAGGAATGGAGGACGGTTGTCAGGAGCAGGTTAGTGTCAGCCAATCAGAAACGGGGCCGCGGCTCTGCTCACACACCCCAGGGATGGATATCAGGGGCCACAGGGGTCACAGCCGGGTACCTGAGAGCAGCCTCAACCGTGGGGCTCCAGCTGTGTGACGTGGCCACGCCCCCTCCTGTCACCATGACACCCACCCACCCACCATATAGTAATATATATACACCCCCTGTCACAGAATAAATATACACCCCCCCCCTGTCACCATGACACCCACCCACCCACCATATAGTAATATATATACACCCCCTGTCACAGAATAAATATACACCCCCCCCCCTGTCACCATGACACCCACCCACCCACCATATAGTAATATATATACACCCCCTGTCACAGAATAAATATACACCCCCCCCCTGTCACCATGACACCCACCCACCCACCATATAGTAATATATATACACCCCCTGTCACAGAATAAATATACACCCCCCCCCCTGTCACCATGACACCCACCCACCCTCCATATAGTAATATATATACACCCCCCTGTCACAGAATAAATATATACACCCCCCTGTCACAAAATAAATATATACACCCCCCCCCTGTCACCATGACACCCACCCACCCTCCATATAGTAATATATATACACCCCCCTGTCACAGAATAAATATATACACCCCCCTGTCACAAAATAAATATATACACCCCCCCCCTGTCACCATGACACCCACCCACCATATAGTAATATATATATACACCCCCCTGTCACAGAATAAATATATACACCCCCCTGTCACCATGACACCCACCCACCATATAGTAATATATATACACCCCCCTGTCACAGAATAAATATATACACCCCCCCTGTCACCATGACACCCACCCACCATATAGTAATATATATACACCCCCCTGTCACAGAATAAATATATACACCCCCCCCCGTCACCATGACACCCACCCACCATATAGTAATATATATACACCCCCCTGTCACAGAATAAATATATACACCCCCCCTGTCACCATGACACCCACCCACCATATAGTAATATATATACACCCCCCTGTCACAGAATAAATATATACACCCCCCCCGTCACCATGACACCCACCCACCATATAGTAATATATATACACCCCCCTGTCACAGAATAAATATATACACCCCCCCTGTCACCATGACACCCACCCACCCACCATATAGTAATATATATACACCCCCTGTCACAGAATAAATATACACCCCCCCTGTCACCATGACACCCACCCACCCACCATATAGTAATATATATACACCCCCTGTCACAGAATAAATATACACCCCCCCCCTGTCACCATGACACCCACCCACCCACCATATAGTAATATATATACACCCCCTGTCACAGAATAAATATACACCCCCCCCCCTGTCACCATGACACCCACCCACCCTCCATATAGTAATATATATACACCCCCCTGTCACAGAATAAATATATACACCCCCCTGTCACAAAATAAATATATACACCCCCCCCTGTCACCATGACACCCACCCACCATATAGTAATATATATATACACCCCCCTGTCACAGAATAAATATATACACCCCCCTGTCACCATGACACCCACCCACCATATAGTAATATATATACACCCCCCTGTCACAGAATAAATATATACACCCCCCCTGTCACCATGACACCCACCCACCATATAGTAATATATATACACCCCCCTGTCACAGAATAAATATATACACCCCCCCCCGTCACCATGACACCCACCCACCATATAGTAATATATATACACCCCCCTGTCACAGAATAAATATATACACCCCCCCTGTCACCATGACACCCACCCACCATATAGTAATATATATACACCCCCCTGTCACAGAATAAATATATACACCCCCCCCGTCACCATGACACCCACCCACCATATAGTAATATATATACACCCCCCTGTCACAGAATAAATATATACACCCCCCCTGTCACCATGACACCCACCCACCATATAGTAATATATATACACCCCCCTGTCACAGAATAAATATATACACCCCCCTGTCACAAAATAAATATATACACCCCCCCCCTGTCACCATGACACCCACCCACCATATAGTAATATATATATACACCCCCCTGTCACAGAATAAATATATACACCCCCCTGTCACCATGACACCCACCCACCATATAGTAATATATATACACCCCCCTGTCACAGAATAAATATATACACCCCCCCTGTCACCATGACACCCACCCACCATATAGTAATATATATACACCCCCCTGTCACAGAATAAATATATACACCCCCCCTGTCACCATGACACCCACCCACCATATAGTAATATATATACACCCCCCTGTCACAGAATAAATATACACCCCCCCTGTCACCATGACACCCACCCACCATATAGTAATATATATACACCCCCTGTCACCATGACACCCACCCACCATATAGTAATATATATACACCCCCCTGTCACAGAATAAATATATACACCCCCCTGTCACCATGACACCCACCCACCATATAGTAATATATATACACCCCCTGTCACCATGACACCCACCCACCATATAGTAATATATATACACCCCCCTGTCACAGAATAAATATATACACCCCCCTGTCACCATGACACCCACCCACCATATAGTAATATATATACACCCCCCTGTCACAGAATAAATATATACACCCCCCTGTCACCATGACACCCACCCACCATATAGTAATATATATACACCCCCCCTGTCACAAAATAAATATATACACCCCCCCTGTCACCATGACACCCACCCACCATATAGTAATATGTATACACCCCCCTGTCACAGAATAAATATATACACCCCCCCTGTCACCATGACACCCACCCACCATATAGTAATATATATACACCCCCCTGTCACAGAATAAATATATACACCCCCCCTGTCACCATGACACCCACCCACCATATAGTAATATATATACACCCCCCTGTCACCATGACACCCACCCACCATATAGTAATATATATACACCCCCTGTCACAAAATAAATATATACACCCCCCCTGTCACCATGACACCCACCCACCATATAGTAATATATATACACCCCCTGTCACCATGACACCCACCCACCATATAGTAATATATATACACCCCCTGTCACAAAATAAATATATACACCCCCCCTGTCACCATGACACCCACCCACCATATAGTAATATATATACACACCCCTGTCACAGAATAAATATATACACCCCCCCTGTCACAGAATAAATATATACACACCCTGTCACAAAATAAATATATACACCCCCCTGTCACAGAATAAATATATACACCCCCCTGTCACCATGACACCCACCCACCATATAGTAATATATATACACACCCTGTCACAGAATAAATATACACCCCCCCGTCACAGAATAAATATACACCCCCCCTGTCACCATGACACCCACCCACCATATAGTAATATATATACACCCCCCTGTCACAGAATAAATATATACACCCCCTGTCACCATGACACCCACCCACCATATAGTAATATATATACACACCCCTGTCACAATATAAATATATACACCCCCCTGTCACCATGACACCCACCCACCATATAGTAATATATATACACCCCCCTGTCACAATATAAATATATACACCCCCCTGTCACCATGACACCCACCCACCATATAGTAATATATATACACCCCCCTGTCACAAAATAAATATATACACCCCCCCCTGTCACCATGACACCCACCCACCATATAGTAATATATATACACCCCCCTGTCACAATATAAATATATACACCCCCCTGTCACCATGACACCCACCCACCATATAGTAATATATATACACCCCCCTGTCACAATATAAATATATACACCCCCTGTCACCATGACACCCACCCACCATATAGTAATATATATACACCCCCTGTCACAAAATAAATATATACACCCCCCCGTCACCATGACACCCACCCACCATATAGTAATAAATATATACACACCCTGTCACAGAATAAATATATACACCCCCTGTCACCATGACACCCACCCACCATATAGTAATATATATACACCCCCCGTCACAATATAAATATATACACCCCCCTGTCACCATGACACCCACCCACCATATAGTAATATATATACACCCCCCTGTCACAATATAAATATATACACCCCCCTGTCACCATGACACCCACCCACCATATAGTAATATATATACACCCCCTGTCACAAAATAAATATATACACCCCCCCTGTCACCATGACACCCACCCACCATATAGTAATATATATACACACCCTGTCACAGAATAAATATACACCCCCCCTGTCACCATGACACCCACCCACCATATAGTAATATATATACACCCCCTGTCACAATATAAATATACACACCCCTGTCACCATGACACCCACCCACCATATAGTAATAAATATATACACACCCTGTCACAGAATAAATATATACACCCCCTGTCACCATGACACCCACCCACCATATAGTAATATATATATACACACCCCCTGTCACAGAATAAATATATACACCCCCCCTGTCACCATGACACCCACCCACCATATAGTAATATATATACACACCCTGTCACAGAATAAATATATACACCCCCCTGTCACCATGACACCCACCCACCATCTAGTAATATATATACACCCCCCCTGTCACAAAATAAATATACACACACCCCCGTCACAAAATAAATATACACACCCCCCTGTCACAATATAAATTATATCCACCCCCCTGTCACCATGACACCCACCCACCATATAGTAATATGTATACACACCCCCTGTCACAGAATAAATATATACACCCCCCTGTCACCATGACACTCACCCACCATATAGTAATATATATACACCCCCCTGTCACAAAATAAATATATACACCCCCCCTGTCACCATGACACCCACCCACCGTATAGTAATATATATACACCCCCCTGTCACAGAATAAATATATACACCCCCTGTCACCATGACACCCACCCACCATATAGTAATAAATATACACACCCCCTGTCACAGAATAAATATATACACCCCCCTGTCACCATGACACCCACCATATAGTAATAAATATACACACCCCCTGTCACAGAATAAATATATACACCCCCCTGTCACCATGACACCCACCATATAGTAATAAATATACACACACCCTGTCACAGAATAAATATATACACCCCCCCTGTCACCATGACACCCACCCACCATATAGTAATATATATACACCCCCTGTCACAGAATAAATATATACACCCCCCCTGTCACCATGACACCCACCCACCATATAGTAATATGTATACACACCCCCCTGTCACCATGACACCCACCCACCATATAGTGATATATATACACCCCCCTGTCACAAAATAAATATACACACACCCCCGTCACAAAATAAATATACACCCCCCCTGCCGCCATATAAATATACACCCCCCTGCCACACCTGTGGATTAGAACCTGAGACCTTCTGTATCCCAAGCCTGCGTTCCTGCCTCTAAGCCACTATTTCAGCTTGATATCAGACTGAAGTCTGATTGTGTCTTATCTGCAGCACTAGGCTGGACTTCCCCAGTGGCTCTCACCTGTCTATCCAAGCCCACCTGAATCAGATCAGTATTAGCTGGGTATTTAAACACTGCCTCGCCCTGTTAACTTTGTCAGTTCGTTGACTCTGGTTCTGCTGTTTGGGGCCTGTTTCTGAGTATCCCGATTGTTTGTTCCCGACCTCGGCTCTCCTTATTGATGTCTCTGGCTTCCCCTGACTACCCTTCTGCTTGTCCTTTCCTGTACTGTGCCATTTGAGTATATCCCTAAACAGCCCCCATGCACAGACTCACAGGCCAGGTGGCGTCTTGCCTGGTCACCTTGGTCTGTTTATTTGCAATGGTGAGCATATATCTCTGCCTACTGGACTCCCAACCCAGGTAAACCATTACAAAACGCCTCCTCTGTGTGGGCCACTCTGATTCAAAATTGCCCGGGCTGAAATTTCAGTCCCGGCCTGATCTAGTCTGCCCAATTTTCTAAATACTTTCATTAGTCCCTGGCCTTATCTTATAGTTAGGATAGCCTTATGCCTATCCCACGCATGCTTAAACTCCTTTACTGTGTTAACCTCTACCACTTCAGGTGGAAGGCTATTCCATGCATCCACTACCCTCTCAGTAAAGTAATACTTCCTGATATTATTTTTAAACCTTTGTCCCTCTAATTTAAGACTATGTCCTCTTGTTGTGGTAGTTTTTCTTCTTTTACATAGTCTCCTCCTTTACTGTGTTGATTCCCTTTATGTATTTAAATGTTTCTATCAGGGCCGCCATCAGGGGGTGACAACCGTGATGGTTGTCACGGCCCGGCAGTCCTGGGGGGCCCGGACTGCTTTGGCAGTCCAGGGCCCCACAATTACTTTCTGCACATATATATAGCGATCATCGCTATATATGTGCAGCCGCGGGCCCCCCCCGGCTCCCTATACTTGCAGAGGGGGCCCAGCGGACTGTAGCTGTACTTTACAGAATTTCCCTCGCTCTAACTCCCGTGAGACGTGCGCCCGTTAGAGCGTTGTCATGGCAATGCTCCACGTGGCGCGCACACCACATCTCGCGGGAGTGAGAGCAGGAAATGCTGTAAAGTACAGTTACAGTCCGCTGGGCCCCCTCTGCAAGTATAGGGAGCCGGGGGGCCCTACAATGGCACCGGACCACCAGGGATCAAAGGATCTTCCCCCCCCCCTCCCTGAACCAGGTAAGAAACAGGGAGGGGGGAATAACAAAAATACATTTACATTACTAGTACTACATTTACATGCATAAACTACTAAACACATGCACTGCGTGCACTGCCACGCATTCACTGCACTGCCACGCACTCTGCATTCACTGCACTGCACTGGGGGGGGGGGGGGCCCAGACCTTGTGCTTTGTCAGGGGCCCCAAAATTTCTGGTGGCGGCCCTGGTTTCTATCATATCCCCCCCGTCTCGTCTTTCCACCAAGCTATACATGTTAAGATCCTTTAACCTTTCCTGGTAAGTTTTATCCTGCAATCCATGAACCAGTTTAGTAGCCCTTCTCTGAACTCTCTCTAAGGTATCAATATCCTTCTGGAGATACGGTCTCCAGTACTGCGTACAGTACTCCAAGTGAGGTCTCACCAGTGTTCTGTACAATGGCATGAGCACTTCCCTCTTTCTACTGCTAATACCTCTCCCTATACAACCAAGCATTCTGCTAGCATTTCCTGCTGCTCTATTACATTGTCTGCCTGCCTTTAAGTCATCAGAAATAATCACCCCTAAATCCCTTTCCTCAGATGTTGAGGTTAGGACTCTATCAAATATTCTGTACTCTGCCCTTGGGTTTTTACGTCCAAGATGCATTATCTTGCACTTATCCACATTAAATGTCAGTTGCCACAACTCTGACCATTTTTCTAGTTTACCTAAATCATTTGGCTTATCCCTGATACGAGTTATATAGTCATAATAACATAATAATACATATCAATATACAGTCTCTCCTGTCCCCAATTGTACATAGCACCATCAAATTCTGTAGCGCTATACAATGGGTGGACGAACAGACATGTAGTTGTAACCAGACAAGTTGGACACACAGGAACAGAGGGGTTGAGGGCCCTGCTCAATGAGCTTACATGCCAGAGGGAGTGGGGTATAGTGACACAAAAGGTAAGGATAGTATTAGACTAGTGACAGTTGCAAGGGAGGAGTCAGTCGGGAGCTATTAACAGTTTAATTGATACGCTTTTATAAAGTGGGTTTTTAATGAGGTTTTTCTTTGTAGTGGAGACTGGGTGAGCATCTAACGGAGGAGGGAAGCGAGTTCCACAGGAACGGTGCAGCCCTGGAGAAGTCTTGAAGGCGAGCATCAGAGGTGGGAGTACGGACAGAAGATAGACGTAAGTCTTCAGAAGAGGGTTGGGGCCTAGATGGGACATACTTGTGTATTAGGGAGGATATATAGGTGGGAGCAGCATTATGTAGAGATTTGAAAGAGAACAAGAATTTTAAATTGCGTTCTATATCTTACAGGAGTCCAATGTAGGGACTAACAGAAGGGTGAGGTGTGGGTGGTATCTCTCCCCTCCCCCTCAATCAGATGTAAACATTGCAGGGTTAACCCAGCCTCCAGTGGCTGTCTTCCTGACAGCCGCAAGAGGCGCTTCTGCAACACTGAATGCGAAATTGGCATTCAGCGTGCAGAACGTCCATAGGAAAGCATTTGGCCGCGCATGCAAATTCCGCTTTACTCGGGAGCTGACGTGGGAGGGAAGGTCACCAGCACCGAGGGAGCCCGGTGCTGGATTAAAGTAGCTGAAGGGTTTTAACCCCTCCAGCCCAGCAGGAGGGGGCCCCTGAGGGTGGGTGGGGGGACCAAAGGGTTATATAGTGTCAGGAAAACACAGCCACTATATAATGGCATACATTTCGCCCAGACACCCATTATATCTCTCCCAGTGGAATACTCACTTGTATTTGTCATCCATGCTCGGAATGTTTATTAAATCATAGTTTCAGTTCACAAACCTGGACTTTTATCAAGATACCCAACAATAGAAATGCATTGAATATAAATTAACATAAAAGGGAGGCTCACCTTCATCGTTATGAAACTGTTAATCCACCCAATCACCATAGAAACCGCTACCGGTGACCATAAAACGCAAGCGGATCACATTCAGGTAATGTATGAGAAGTAAGCAATCCGGTGAAACAAATTATACAAATCAACCATCCAGTGGAAGTAGGAGTAGTACTATAATCAAGTGTTACTAGAAATGACGTTTGCATTCTAAACACATAATACTGGCTATTGTCACAAACTAACCCTACTTCAAGAGTGTTTGCTGTACTTGTGGTGGTGAACGTTCACCATTTGTCTGCACTAGACCAGAAATTCTAATAAAATCCCTGTTAACACCACCCACATTTAACCATAATATAAATATATCTTAACGCTGCCACCACCAAGACAATTTATATATGGGGTGCCTTGATCCCCCAGGTAAATCAATAATAACCCACAAAATATTACTTGGTATAATATCTAAGCAATTGAAACACTAATTGGCCTCATCAGATAACGTGATTCTTTACCAGACTAAAGCAGAACTTGATAAAGGAATATTTATTATTAGCAAAAAATAGTCCGTGCATATATTATAGATGACAATCAAATTATTTACACCAATAACAGATAAAAACAAAAGGGATATTATAACAGTCATAATAACTTATTCAGTTCTTCAAAGTAAATACTTCTGCCTAGGGGGTCTCTGGTAAGAAAGGTGGTAACTCACTTAGAATTAGATTCTGCCCCTCAAGCAAGTACCAGGCACACTTCAGTATCACTAGAGATATACAATGTGAATTACCACACCTGGCCTAGAGGTGGAGTTAAGGCATATCTTTAGACACCAAAACTTCTTTGCTAAGCTAAAGATGGTTTAAGAGCTTATCTAAAATATTTATTTATGGAGGACACATGGTGGTTTATATAGCTAATAATATATATTTAAAAATTATGCTAAAGTTATAAAGGATAATAACACATATTAGAAGTTATACCAAGAAGAGAAAAGTGGTCCCATTCCCACATCAATCCAAATGGAAACCTTTGTTTTGTTCTTCTCTTGTGTACCTTCCACATTAATAATCTAAAACTAATATTGTTTTCCATTCCATAGATGTCGCGTACATTACTTGCGACCCAATATAGTGGACATCACAATCCCTTTCCCTATGGTTAACTATAACAAAAATGAAGCTTCATTATTCTGTGGGTAAATATTGGAGTTTTTTGGGGGGGGAGTTTGTTTTGAGCCGATACTGATAATCTGAACTTTCAGGCTGATGGCCGATAACTTAAAGATACTCTGTACATTTATCATTTTGAAAAAATAAACTTTCTACACAAATCTACTGTTAACTGAACATGTTTATTTTGTTTGCAAATGTTCTTTTATTGAGGTAAATTCACAAAATATAAATGGCAGTCAGAATTTCTTGTCAAGAATATATGTGGGGGGGGGGGTCAGTGGCTGGATCTTTAACTTTTTAGTCCCCCTCCCCTCTTACATGACCCGAGAGGGGCATATGGCATTCCTTGGAGGGCCCAGCACACTTGCATCTCTTTCCAGCAGCTCCCCTGTAACTTTCGTGGACGGCCGTGGGACTCACGAGAACTAGACAAGGGAGCTGCTGGGGAGGTAAGTAAGAGTGTGCTGGGCCCACCAGGACCCTGATGGCAGCCCTTGTCAGCATTATTGGTATTGGCCATACTGATAATTGGTTGATTCCTGAATACTGGAAAAAAGATAATGGCCATTGACATATCAAAGAGATTGTCTCATCAATTAAGAAGTACAGGCTCTATGGCTGAAGCCAGACATTCAGGCTTTTAAAGTGTAGAATCTCACACTTTGCAGAGCCTTTGAGTAACAGATCCATCCATATGGTAAAACCCTTTTCACATTCCTATGCAACTTATATTACCCCTTCTGTCACTTGACCTTTCATACAATCAAATTAACCCTTTTGACACTGACCATATTCCATCTTGACTAGGCAGGCACTACACAAATTACATTAATGGATAATATTCCATAGTGAAAATACGCCTGACTTAATAGCGGGTAACGCAATTACTACTTTACCAGAGTGGAGCAAACAAAACACGCTCTGTAATTTGAACATGATCTAGTCATTTATCTTTTAGGAAAACAGAGGTGGAATAACTCTCTCTCTGAAGTCTTTCGGTGCCACAGTGTCCAGCTTAAATATCCAAGTGTCTTCTTTTTTTTTTTTTTTTTTTTTTTTTTTTTTTTAGCAGTTCCAAATCTTTCTACCTCTGCATGACATGGGAACATGGTCTGTTAACATGAACCTCAGAGGCCAACTGGTGGCCCATCTCCACAAAATGTCTTGCCACCGGCGGCACGTCCCTGAGATCTTTCTATGTATTACAAATAGAAGCCATGCGCTTAGCAAAGCGTTTCCTAAGCTATTTAGTTTTTAAAACATACGCTAACCCACAAGGGCACCAAATCCTACAGATAAATTCAATGTTTATGTTTTACTAAAATGTGATATATAACTTGCTTGCCCCGGACCATATGGCTGCAAGTTGTGCATCCCAGGCACCTATAGCAACCAACATTATGCTCTGGTTTCACCATCGTGCATTCCTAGAATTTGCTAGAATTGATCAGTGTGTATCCACATGTTTCTGAGGTTAGTGCCTCTCTTCTAGCTAATCAGCGGAGATCCGGATAAAGTTTATTTTATGCATAATGTATAGCCCACACGTCACTATATAATATATTGGTATATCTGTCCAGACACCCATTATATATAGTCCTGGCACCCACTATATTATATGTAGCTGATACCAATTCTATCATATATAATAAAATATAGAATTGTAATCAAAATTATTCAACCTCCAAAATCGGACTTTTTTTTGTCAAAATTTAGTGACTTTCAGCTTTTTGCTTTTGTTTGATATGTTCATTGCAATTGAAATAGCTCAGCAGAACGAATGTTTAAAGTGGTTCCCCCAATTCAACTAAAAATGCAAAATTATTCAACCCCTTCATGGCAAGCATCTTTAGTAGAGAACCCTCTTACTGTTATAACCTGCTCTGCATGGGGCACAGCTCATGGCTGAGAGATCAGCTGACCCTCTCTGCGCTGAGCTGGCCTGGCGGTGCGTGGCACAGATTATTGACTGAGAGATCAGCTGACACTCTCTGTGCTGAGCTAGCCGTGCGGGGCACAGATTATTGACTGAGATCAGCTGACACTCTCTGTGCTGAGCTAGCCATGCGGGGCACAGATTATTGGCTGAGAGAGGTCAGCTGACCCTCTCTGCACTGACCTAGCCTGGCGGCACAGATTATTGACAGAGATCAGCTGACACTCTCTGTGCTGAGCTAGCCGTGCGGGGCACAGATATCTGGCTGAGAGAGGTCAGCTGACTTAAGGATTTATTTATAATGTGCATATTATATATCAAATCAATATTATAATTTTTGTTTGCATATTTTAAAGATATGGAAATAGCTCATCGAGCTGATAATGGATAAGTATAGTAGATTTCTGTAAAAACAGGTGAATTTATTCAGCAACAAGTGGGGTAACAGAGATTGTACGGTGCCCGTTATATTGGGAGAAAGTGGTCCTGCTGTTATGTCACCTGCCTTTCCATGAGTCTTAATAACAGGAAATCATCTAGAGCGAACTTATTATCTTTCCATCCGCCCTTTTCCATGATTAGATTTCTAGAGAAAGTTCGATAGATCCCAATTGTACAGGGTCATGGGCTCTGAAAGTCACCCTCGGCATAATGAGGACTGGGAGCCGTGGGTTAAAGTAACGTTAGACGTTATGGGGAAGGTTTCTGAGAAGTGATCTGAAAAGCCTAGGGTGGGGTTTTTTTTTTTCTTCTGTTTATATTTATTCATTGAAAAAAATCGTCTTTTCTCTGTCTTTTTGCCTAAATTTGCATGTTTTCACAGAAAGGACCATCACATTTGGAGACCTGAAACCGACACATTTAAGCAGGAAAAAATGACGAAAAGATAAAACCAGTTGTTAGCCCAAAAAATGGCACAAAAGAAGCATCAGACAAAAAATATCTGACAAATTTAATTAACTGCCCCAAGAATGTTTGAAAAAAAAAAAAAATACTGTGACACATTCAGAAATCTCCCCCTTCTGTCTGACTTTAGGGGTTCCCTTAATACTGGATTGCAGTGAATTCGTGTTTTCCAGTCCTTTATGAAGGGGAACCTCTGCTATTTCAGTTGGCAATAGGTACAGTGGAAGCATGTTTTATTTATTATTTGGTTTTTGTCTACCACTACTGCACACTTAATATACACATCATGTATGACACCTTGCAGGCCGGAAAGGGAGCAGCTTAATACGGCCACTGCCTCCGTGCAGTGAGCACTGACGACAGACGGATTTTATGCACAAAATTGACATTACGTAGTCTGGGTGTAACAAGCCTTTTGCACAAAAGTGCAGGTTATTCTGAATGTGCAGTGCTTCAAGCTACAGATTCCTACCACCATTACTACTTCAAACCACTAATGTGGTTATGGTGGTTGTAGTAAACCTTTTAAACATCATAATTTATCTCCTTAAAGGACCACTATAGTGCCAGGAAAACATACTTGTTTTCCTGGCACTATAGTGCCCTGAGGGTGCCCCAACCCTCAGGGACCCCGTCCCGCCGGGCTATGGGGAGAGTAAAGGGTTAAAACTTACCTTTATTCCAGCGCCGGGCGGGGAGCTCTCCTCCTCTGATCCTCCCTTTCGGCTGAATGCGCATGCGCAGCAAGAGCTGCGCGCAAATTCAGCCGGTCTCATAGGAAAGCATTTACTATGGACGCTGTGATTTTCACAGTGAGAATCACTAGAGGATTTAGAGGCTGGATTAACCCTATTATAAACATAGCAGTTTCTCTGAAACTGCGGTGTGTGTGTGTGTGTGTATATATGTATAAAAAAAAAGGGGAGGGGGGGTGTTAATCCTAGAGGAACCTGGCACCCAGACCACTTCATTAAGCTGAAGTGGTCTGGGTGCCTAGAGTGGTCCTTTAAATATTTAATTCCTACCATAATATAATGTCAGCTAAACATTCGTTACCCCTCTTAAAAGTCACCAATAAATGATCTTCCCCCTACTGAATAATAAACCTACAATGTCATAACCCCAATAAATAATTAAAATTAAAAAAATCCTCCATTATAAATAATGAATCCCTTCACACAGCCCATATTATTAACCCAGATTCCCCCCCACCTCTGGTATAGAGGGGAGGATGAATCCAGTCTCACCCAAGTATGCAGATAAAATTATCCATAAATTGCTCAACGTTCCACTGATAGGGATATTCACTAAAGTGAGAATTCAAAGTGAAATCAAATCATCGAAGTGGAAAAATTCTCGAAATGATCTTTTATGCCCCAAACTTGGCACATTGTATCACAGCTAGTGAAATCGTTAATAAGACATAGAGATCTGTAGGAATACTGTATAGGTAGCAGAATAAGTTGGGGGGAGTTAATGAGGTCAGCGATGATGTCATAGCTCATGACTCACACGTTTGTACTGGAAAGAAAAGATCTGATAATAACTGCAAATAAAAACCGTCACGAAGTATATCGTGTGCATATTATCTATTTATAGCAAGACCGGAATTACTCTGTGGGATCTAACATTTATTAAACTATTACTATGGAGGAGAGATCACAAAGTGGATTTTAATACAAAGCGTAGAATAGTAGCGCAGTATTTTTCAAAGCGATCTATGAAAGAAATGTCTACTGATTGCAGATCGACACCAGTGAACCTATAGACGTCGATGAATGAATTCTGAAAGCAATGCTGTATTTGCATATCTGCATGACATTCTGGGAGAGCTGTGCCATTCTGGGAGAGCTGTGCCATTCTGGGAGAGCTGTGCCAATCTGGGAGAGCTGTGGGAGTTCTGTAAAGCTGTTAGTCCTGGGCAGTTTGCTTCCAGTTAGCTTTGCTGCACTATATATGAGACTGTACTCCTCTAAATGGACACTATTGTATTACGATTGCAGTTTATTATAGTAATTGAAGTGGCAGTTTGGTAATGCAGGGGTTAATTGGTGGGAAAGGGTGTGTGGTTGACGTAGCAGTTTGGTGATTCTGGGGTTAATTGGCGGCAGGGGTGTGTGTGTGGTTGAAGCGGCAGTTTGGTAATGCAGGGTGTAATGGCACCCACAGGCATAAAAGGGGTTAAATGCCGTTTAGAGGATATTCCCTTCCAGATATATAGGCAGCTACCAAAGACACCAATCCGCCGAACAGGAAACCATATGAATGCTGTAAACAGCCGAACCGGAACCATATGAATGCTCCAAACAGTTGAATAGGAAAAACCATACGAAAGGTTTACACTCCTAGCAGTCGAACTGGAACAGCATACAATAAATCCTTCCCCCCCCCCCCCCCCCAAGAACGAGACAAGGCTCCGTGTTGAGGGTCAAGCAGGAACAGTCAGAGCTGTGGGTTTATTGTTCTTATATACACATTCTTACACATTAGTACCACCCACAGGGTTTTGTGGAACCAATCAAACACGTAATATACATTTTAATATACAATGAACGCTTCCATTCATTCCAGCAAAATCCTCCCCTCTGCCTGTGATATAATTACTGAACACAATGGGCTAACCTAATTATCACAGGCAGGAAAATACAGTTTTACACAATATTCATAACTTTTTAAAAGTATACATCACATACATTTTCAGAACCAGCATACTCCATATACAAACATACTCAAAAATCAGACAATTCCCTCCAGTGGTTTAAAAGTTAGGTCGAAAGTCCTTTGACCACTGAAGCATGGCTTTTCAAGCCCAAACCAGTTCCACAGAGTCCTCTATCCTGGAGATAATTGGCTTAATTGGGTGTGGTAAGCCAATCATCTCCATGTACAGAAAATATCTCTATTCACAACAACAGCAAAATACATAATTCCTATCATACTGAACAGAACCCCCACATTCAACCTATCCCCAGATAGCTTGGATCTGAGCGCTCAATATATCCAAACAGCGCTCAGATCCCACAAACGATCAAATCGCCATGGGGTTTAAGTTTAGCATGGGCTGATGAGAGGGGCCATAGTCATGAGGCAGGAGGCTGGCAATCAGGCTTTCTCCATAACCCAGTGGCGAGGTTAGTTTTGCCACACAGGGGTTAATTGGCGAAGGTCAGACTTGTCCCTTGGAGAAGAAGGCTCTGGTCAATCTCTCTGTTTCCCAGGAATTTGATTAGGGCACACACAGAGCATACACAATATTAGGCCTTACACCTTGTCTTGCAAGAAGATTCAATCGGAAAATGAATGTTGGTTTTATGAATTATTGCCCCATTTTGTCCCATATTTGTAGGCTCCGATGGGTGGTTACCCTGTATGACCCACCCAGTGTGTGTTACGGCGCTCTGTTTGTATGGACTATATAGGTATGGGGTGTTTATTTACTAAACAGTGAGTAGAGTCTGTGGACTGATCACTGCTATTCTTACTGGGGTTATTTAATAACTTCAAAACGTCAATTTCAGAAATTTCAACCAAACGCCGAGTTTCAAGTAAAAAAACTAAAATAACAATATTAATCTTATACGGTCAAAATTTAGGCTAAAAGTCGATTTGAAAGCTAAATCAGAATTTTTCCAATACGGCTATTCTGGCCTCCCCAGGATTCCCCAGGATTCTCACTGGTACTGTGGCAAATGAACACATCAAAGGAGTAAGGTGGCCACATGGACTATGAGGGTAGTAGGATGTGGTTCTGTTCCTCCATAAGGAGAAGGCTGTCCGCAGAGTCCCAGTCTGTGATAATACAGGAATATAAAGGAGAAGAGTTTGTAACGAGCTATAATTAAGAATGACTCCCCAGCTAAATGAGCCATAATTGGTGGCTTCCTCGCTGGGTACAAGTGTTATTTGGAGCAGTAACATACCCTGTGCCCAGAAGGGGGAGCTCCTATTTATCTTCATTTCTCACTATGGGCATATTAGTATTTAAATATAAAACTACAATGATAGATATTTGAAACCTGTGATTTAAAAGGAAACTCCAGTGCCAGGAAAGCAATCCGTGGCACTAGAGGGTCCCTCTCACTCCCACCCCCCAAATCCCAGTTACTGAAGGGGTGAAAACCCCTTCAGTCACTTACCTGAGGCAGCGATGATGTCCCTCGAGGCTGTCTCCTCCTCCGCACCGCTCCTCCTTCTGATTCCGTCGGCCGTGGGCTAGACTGATCCCGGCCAAGGAGATCTAATGCGCATGCGCGACAATGCCGCGCATGCACATTAGGTCTCCCCATAGGAAAGCATTGAAAACAAAGTCCAATGCTTTCCTATGGGGAAATGAGCGACGCTGGAGGTCCTCACACAGCGTGAGGACGTCCAGCGACGCTCTAGCAAGGAAAATCCTTGCTATAATCCAGGAAGTGACCTCTAGTGGCTGTCTAGTAGACAGCCAGTAGAGGTGGAGTTAACCCTGCAATGTAATTATTGCAGTTTATAAAAAAACTGCAATGATTACAGTTGCAGGGTTAGGAGTAGTGTGAGTTGGCACCCAGACCACTCCAATGGGCAGAAGTGGTCTGGGTGCCTGGGGTGTCCCTTTAATACATAGCACATAATACATTTAGCACAAAAATGCTGGGGGGAGGGGGTTGTGTAGATCTTTAAAGGGACACTATAGACACCGAGACCATTTGAGCTCATCAACGTGGTCTGGGTGCAGTGCCCCTGTCCACCTTAGTCCTGCAATGTAAATCATTGCCTTTTTGGAGAAACTGTCAATTCCATTTCAGGACCAATATAGCCTCTAGTGGTGCTCTGGGGAGTGAGGCTTAAAGGAACACTATAGTCACCTAAATTACTTTAGCTAAATAAAGCAGTTTTAGTGTATAGATCATTCCCCTGCAATTTCACTGCTCAATTCACTGTCATTTAGGAGTTAAATCACTTTGTTTCTGTTTATGCAGCCCTAGCCACACCTCCCCTGGCTATGATTGACAGAGCCTGCATGAAAAAAAAATGGTTTCACTTTCAAACAGATGTAATTTACCTTAATAATTGTATCTCAATCTCTAAATTGAACTTTAATCACATATAGGAGGCTCTTGCAGGGTTTAGCAAGCTATTAACATAGAAGGGGATAAGAAAATCTTAATTAAACAGAACTTGCAATAAAAGCCTAAATAGGGCTCTCTTTACAGGAAGTGTTTATGGAAGGCTGTGCAAATCACATGCAGGGAGGTGTGACTAGGGTTCATAAACAAAGGGATTTAACTCCTAAATGGCAGAGGATTGAGCAGTGAGGCTGCAGGGGCATGTTCTATACACCAAAACTGCTTCATTAAGCTAAAGTTGTTCAGGTGACTATAGTGTCCCTTTAAAATGTTAAATTAAAATTGAAGATTATACTAGCTTTAGTGTACTAATAATCTTAATTTTAGTAATGACAGGAGGCGAATATTTGCATATCTTTCTTTACTGAAAACTCCAGCAGCATAGAAACAGTAACAACCAATCAGAGAAAAGATATGGTGCCCATAAAAGGCCCTGTCTATGACATCACTTCCTCTTTCTTTGAAGCGAAACAATAAATAGCAACAATAAACATAATCATAATACGTCAACAGTTCCACAACATATTAGCATAATCAACTCCAGTAGTTCCGTGATGTAGAGGTATGGAAGGTGAGTCTTTGTCTTGATGAGAGAACGTTCACGCTGCAAGAAAAAGAAAAAGGTGAAAGGACTCTGGCGTGGTAACTTGTCCGCATACAATAAACATTAAGAATCTGATATACCAATGGATACTAGAATGAGTAACATATCAATATATATCAATTCTATTAATTATATTAATTCTAAAGCACTGACAATTAAGAATCTGTAAACACAACGTAATTCAAGGTACATGACTAATTATGCAACCTATAGTCTCTCAAGCCACATATCTAAGTAGCAAACATACAACCATAACGTACTTACCTTCCTGAACATAGAGGGCATATTCAGTTCAACACGAGAACAAACATGGGAGGGATCCTATAGGGTGGGAAATATTCGCCTCCTGTCATTACTAAAATTAAGATTATTAGTACACTAAAGCTAGTATAATCTTCAATTTTACCACATGACAGGAGGCTTCATATTTGCATTTTTAAAGCTTAGAATTGACCAGTGTGAAGGAAGTACGAGATGTTTGCCGAAATAGAGCGTTCTAACGTACCCTCTCGCGCTCAAATTGCGCATCGCGTAGTGTCGGTTAGGGAGGCGACGTCCGAAAAGACTTGTGGGGCCAGCGCTCCCTCGACCGAGTGGGCTCCGAAACAAGGTTCGACGCCCGCCAGATGCAAAAGCTATCGGCTCCATCTGGCCAGTGCAGCAGTAGGCACCTCTCCATGAGGGTCCACGTAAGAAGTCAGGAGTAGACCCGTCGCATGAATACGAAGGGGGAATGATTTCGGTATACTGTATTAGCGTTCCGACCACACCTAGTTTGGTGTCTGACACAAAGTATGGTTATGACACCGAAGATGAACTGGACTTAGTTCATCTCGATATGGAAAAAGTAATCCCATCTGGCGTAATAGAGAAAAAAACCATTCATATCGAAAGCCCTAACGTCCATCACCCGTCTAAATAAGACGAGGCATAACAAGAGGGCTAGTTTGGCTGAAAGTTGTTTCCGTGACAAACAAGGATTGTCCTGCTATTCCCTCAAGGAATCACAGCATCACATCCACCTGCCAGAGGTGTGAATACTTGGGTGCAGAGTCTCGATAATTCGGCACCCCGTAGTAGTCGACAACTCCGTGGATCTTGACCTACTGGTCCGCCCTGTACCGGAACGTGCGCCACCGATATGGCGGATCCGATCACGTTGAGGGATCGATATGACCGCCCCACGAGACCAGGAGTGACAGATAGTAAGGATCAGCGTGACAGGTGCGGTAAAGGGGTCGGAATCCCTTTCCACCCACCAATCACTCTAGGCCGACCAGGCAGAAATATAGCATTTCCTGGAGTCGGGAGCCTACGAGCCCCATAGGATGCAGATGATGCAATAGGTCGTGGACTGACCAGGAGCCCCTGAAAACCGTCCAGGCCATTAGTGCCAGTTGTCCTTCCCTGACAAGGGAGTGAGCTTCCCCTTGCGGTCCCGTCGGAAGAAGAGGAAAGTCAGGGAGTAGTAGATGGTCTTCGCGAGACATCCCCAGGCGATCCGGGAACCGCGGTTGATCTGCCCGAGGGGTGTCACGAGCAGGAACGATATCTTGTGGGTACGTGTGTATCGAAGCACCCTTGCTATTGTGGAGAACGGCTGGGACACGTTTGTAGGGTACATCCACCGCTTCGTATCCGGAGGAAGAGTCAAGGACCGTTCAGCCAATTCAAGTTTGTATGTGAAATAATCACCATGGAAATTCCATCCTCATTTCTGCCGACAGTGAGATCCAGTGGTCGTAAGAGTGGCCGGTGCGTACGTATCTCGCCATCAGCTGTTACATGGCCTGTAGTGTAGTGGGCCAGGGAATATCGCTTGTATGAGGGAGGAGAGGAATCCCTCAATCCGGCGAGTATCCCGAGAGGAATCGTATCCAACCCTGGAGTGAGTCTGACCTCTATCATTATAGAGGCGATCTTTGCCCTAGACCGACGCGGAACGTGGTTCTCCAAGCCGATGTCGAAACCGAGGAATTGGCCCAACTCAGATGGAGAAGCGATCTATGTTTGTGTACTACCCAATGTGTAAACCAGTAGTTATCGCATATGTCTGGAGAACCCCGGTGACTTTGGTGATCGTCTCCCAATTCCGTAATACAGAGAGAGGCTGCCGGTCGTAAAATTGGAAACAGTTAGCTATGTAGGTCGACTCACTAGTAGAGAAACGAGTAAGAAACTATATGAGGACTGTGTATACGATCTGGAAACTATCGCCCAGAAGCGGCCAGCGGCTCGTTCCGCTACCGAACAGTCCTCCCAAATACATCTTTCCCCGAAGGGGAGACATGAATAGATTGACGTGCACCTTGAGTTCTGCCACGAACACTACGTCAAATAGTAGGCCTTGTGCTTTTGGGCCGAATTCTTGTCGCTCTTAAGTCCCATAATGTGTTGTTGACAGGATTGCGTCTGTCGGCGCATAGTACGTCATCTATTGAGCTCGGGTGCAACTACCACTTTGTCTGGAAGCAGTGGTCTGGGGTATTTGGCCTTGAGGCGTGCGCATACTTTCATCCCCAGAGGGTTGCGCAGCCAGTAGTGTTCATCCAGGAACGGTCCGTCTTCGGTCACTCTGGTTTAGTGCCGTTAATGCTATCCCTGCCTCGGCCGCTGTCACAGAGTCAGGTGTCCCTAACGTACTTCGAGGAAGTGTCCTCCATCAAGCGGTGTGGGGCAGAGCCCATAACAGAAACTTCTCTACTGAGGCCGCTACAGCGGCGTTTGTCCCCGCCTAGAAATCTTGGGAAGGTTGAGAGTGTCCACCATGACTCATTCCCGTCCTGTTTGGAGACAGTGGTAGTCAATGGGAGTAATGTTTGAGGACCAACATGTAGGGGTGTTAGACTCCAGGTAGAACTGTGGATCACCCGGGTAAAATGGTTTGAATTGCCTGTTTAGTTTGTTTGAGAGTATGAATACCTGTGCCAAGTGTAGAAGGGTCACCTCTATTAGTTAAATCTGGCTACTGAGGGCCGCGGAGCAGGCGCGACCGACTGGTAGTGGTGTTTGGTCAGGTTAGCCGGGCCACCACAAATGTACACCAGAGCTGTATGTACGGTATCAAATTATACAGGCTGATTATAGAGGCGCGTGGGGCCTGTCTCCAAAAGGTCTGCAACCGCAGGACCCACGACTGTTAGGTTGGGTACATCCCAGGTGGCGTGCCATGGAAAACCAGAGGACACCCACATCAAAGGTAATGGTCTGTCAGTGACCTTGCATGCATATCTGGGGGGTCACCCCAGGTGGTGTGCCATGAAAACGTACCCAGAGGACACCCACAGTATAATTATTGGTACCTGCGAGTATTGCATGCATATCTGGGGGTCATCCCAGGTGGTGTGCCATGTAAAAACAACCCAGAGGACACCCACGTTCAATATGTACACTAGGCACCATAAATATATATATATATATGTATCCCTGTGAAGGGTACTACGCAGTACACTCAGCTTCCTCAGTGGCCCTGCCGTCCACCGTATCCAGCATGGTACTGTTGCTTAAAAGTAAACTGACAGGCATTGAGAGGGCTGTATATGCACGTAGTCAGTGAAATCAGGGCTGTATTCGTTTATCTCTTGACAGTATAGGCCCTTGTGCATATCATCGGGGTTCACCCCGGGTGGTGTGCCGTGGCAATCAGAGGACACCCACATCATTTGAAATGGGCCGTCAGCGCCCTTGCATGCATATTTGGGGGTCACCCCAGGTGGTGTGCCATGAAAAAAAATACCCAGAGGACACCCACATAAATGTTGCACCCTTGGGTACAGTAATGTAATATAACCCTGTGCCGGGTAATCAGTATAATATTCCCTTTGAAGGGTATAGCAGAATGTGATCCCCTGAGGGGAAATAGTGTTGCATCTGTCCCTGCAGGGACCAGCGAGGCAGTATGCCGGTTAAGGCATGTATATCGTATATAGTACAGCCTTCATACCAAAGAGAGCTCAATTGTGCCTGCATTGACTATCTTGTACCGAACAATCAAAAACAGGACCGCCATCAGAATGTGATCATACCTACTGACCTTACACAGGGTGGAGATAAAGCCTGCCACAAACTTCAATTTGTACCCTATAAACTGGTACATAGGTAAAATAGGACACTTATTAACCTCTTAAGGACCAAACTTCTGGAATAAACGGGAATCATGACATGTCACACATGTCATGTGTCCTTAAGGGGTTAAACTAATTGATAACATTTAACATAGATAAAAAGTGATATCTACCAATATTTGGTAAATGGTCCTTATATATTGTTGGTTTTGGGAACAGGAAAAAAATTCAAGTTACCATGGGTACCCATGCTGGGGTTCGAACTTGTGTTTTGTTGAACCGACTGTCTGCTTGCTTATACAGGCAGACAGCTTATCTCCTGAGCCACCATACCTGCTAGGTATATATATAGAAGAAAAGTTTCACTAATCCTATGTAAACAGTCTAAATAGAACCATGCTGTTTCAAGTTATATACACTATGAGTATCATAACTATAAGTTACATATAGTTGGAATAGCTGTCTGTGTGCTTTGCAGGAGAACAGCAA